>NC_090923.1:104030595-104333626 GCF_040938575.1 Ambystoma mexicanum | reverse complement strand
CATGATAAGTGTTATTGCGTTACTAGACTGGCCTTCTGGTGCAGCCAGTCTGGCCATTTCTTACTGTGGCATGGCATTTTTAATCAGCATCTTTGATAACGCAAACATAGTTGTTAGTACGTGTTGGATATTTTCTTTCTGTGGCATGGCATTTTTAATGGCAAAGGGTAACCATATGCAGGAACTGGCATGTACTGGTAAAGCCCACTTCGGACATGTTTTCTTATTATATAATTACTGGAAGTATGTGCAAAGCAAACATGAGTATGTTCTTGTATGTGGCATCTATAAGTGCAGCGAGCATGGAAATATACTGCCATACATTGTAGGCAAATGCATTGGGAAATGTTCCGGAGCCCTGTTGGTGATTTGCGTCTATTGGATATTTTCAGGCGTTACCCTATAAAACTGATTGCAAACTGTTTGGCTTTTTACCCAATGTATTACATTATTCAAAACGTTTTCTTCGGGGGAGAACTCCGCCGAACCACCGTTGGTTGGTTTGGCTCCCGCACTACGCTCTGCCTCTCATGCATATTGGTGGGAAATATTTACTCTGCTCCAATTAAAAGGTAATGACCCAAAATGTCACCCTCATAATTGCGACGGTCGAAATTCCAATTTTTTTAAAGACCCCTCCTTACACCACATTTATATGTGGGGGGTATATGATGTAATAGTAATATGGGGGGATTGCGAGGGTCTCCCCACACAAATGTATGTGCTGTAAAGGGGGATTACAAATAAAATTTGAAGAAAGCCAGCATTTTCGGCTGTCACAATTATTGGGGTCGTAGTAATCACATAGATCCAATTAAAATGTTTACCATCCGTCATTGACTCCAGGTTCTTGCAGCGGCTCAAAAAGCATCCCGAAGCGGTTGAGCTAATTTGAAAAAGGGATTGAAGATGGAAAACAGAGCAGGTAGCTGATTCGTGACTTCTGGGTGCTGGGGGGACCCCGTGCTGGGTCATCCGAGAGAAGGTAAGCCCTTTCTTTTGCACTTCCCAACCAGGACGGTTTGTACAGCACACTTGCAGGGTTCTGTCACTTGTAGTCAGTATGTCCTGGGGACCAGGGGTCTCAGCTGCAGTAAGTCTTGTCCAACCAGCAGTCACTCCAAAAATATCCCTGGAATGATTAGGGAGAACAGCAGGCATCTTCCCTGGATATCTTGGTCTTCACCTCTACAGTGAAGGACATTGGAGCAGACAGTACTCCTAACCAGGTTCCAAATAACCAGACAAATCGACTAAAGGGAGGGCCTTCCACCAGGGGCGTTGCTAGGGGGGGGGCTAAGGGGGCTATAGCCCCTGATCTTTTGGTTGTAGCCCCTGATAGAATCTCAGGAGCTACAGCCAAAAGACCAGCTAGCCCCCAGTCCCAACAGTTCCGACATCAGCTTAGCCTCGGGTCCTTTCCAGACCTAGCAACTCCCCTGCCTTCCACCCTCACATGGGCAAACAACCACAGCCGTCTGTAAGGGGTCCAATCCTGACTGCTGGTTCAGGGTCTTCCTACCTTGTAATTTCATACCCAGAGTGCTTTGTCTGCAGCACATGGGGACGGGTACAGGAAGTTAGGGAGCCCTATGAAAATCCAAGATGGTGGTACCCCTCCCTAATGGAATGTCCTCCCCTGGGTTACTATACTCCTGCCCCTTCCTATATCTGCCTATACCAACATTGTGTATTAATGGACACCCCTGTGTGACTTCCCTTGGCCTTGTAGAGCCTGCCCCTGACCCATCCCTGACTCCTGGGGCAGTTCCTGTTGTCATAGGAGGTGACAACCCTTTTCCAGGGAGGACAGGCTTTTGCTGAGGAAGAGCCCGAATAGCTTGTTTTGGGTGAAACTCAGCCCCACCCAGGGAATAGACAGGAGCCTGTGACCAGGATGGTCACAAGTAATCCAGGCTGATAATAAAATGACATCAATAAGGTTTGACCAATATTATTGTAAATCCACAGAGATCACCATGACATAACCAGATGTGGCTTATATTCTGATTAGTCATCTTCCACCAGATCCTGGGATCACAATTATATAGTTTAATTTAGGCTCAGGATTGTCTACATCTCGTGGTAAATCCTGCCACGCTGGATATTTGGTTACAACAGCGCTGGCAGGAATGTACATGCCACTGTGTGATCTCCATGTGTCCAGACCACAAAGCAGCTGCTTAGGGATGGCATTAGACAAACTCAGCAAAGTCACATGTGTGCACTATGTTTTTCAAGAATGGGGCATTGTAATAGGCGGGGACAGTATCTGGTCATTGCATAGAATACCAAACCGTCGAATGCCAAATCATAGAAAAAATGCATTAAAAAAAGCATTGAATGCATTTTTTTAAATGGTAAAGGGTTTATTTTAATTATAATGGCTTTTAAAGGTTAAAAAAGGGGGATTTGGTGGGGGAACCCCCGATTAAAGAAAAAAAGGAACTGCATTTGATGCTTTTTTTTCGATGCATTTTTTACTATGGTAAGGCATTCGACGGTTTGACATTCAATGCAATGACTAGGGACCACGGGGGGCCTGGTTAACAGACCTCATGTTCAGAAACGGAGTCGCCCACGTCATTTTATTGCTAAAAATCAAAAAAGCTCAGTATTTTCTGCCACCCAGGGATTGTGAGATTTCTGAACAAGCAATGGGGGGCATACAACCAAAAATGATGGTGTGGCGAGTTGGACACTGGCATGCTGTCATAATGGGCCTCATTACACTGCCTCATTGCCGGTAAAATACCGGCAACGCCTTGGTGGAAAGGGGAATTACCGCCCAATTCCAAGGTTGGCGGGGCAGTAATTCCCTCTTCCACCATTGCCCTTCCCCATTCCCATTTTTGCCTCATAGGGCTCTATGGGAATGGGGAAGACGCTAATTACGGTACCGCAAATTGCGGTACCGTAATTAGCTCCACTGGTCCCTTTGCGGGTTGGTTTTTAACGCCTGCAAAAAGCAGGCGTTAAATTCCCCAACCCGCAAAGGGACCTCGTAGTAAGGCGGTAAGATTTACCGGTACGGTAAAATACCGGTACCGGCAAACCCTTACCGCCTACCGTGTAATGAGGCCCTATATACACTTTTAAACAGATCAATATTTATATCCTACTGTGCCCTCATGTCTTCTATTATATTGTTAAAGGTCAAGAGTTCAAAGCAGACGCGGGCCCTGCAGAGGAGGGCAGGCCCCCTTCCCTCGAAGGACCTAGCATTAGAAATATCTATATTGAGAGCAAGCCGCCCGCATTGAAAAAAGAATAAAACGTTCATCTTTTTCCAGCACAAGCTTGCTGTAGAAATAGAAACAACAAATCGTTCCCATTCCTAGCACCTTCCCTAGCTAGAAACAGAAAAGGTATTTTGTCTGTTTCTAGCTCTGACCTTTTTTCTTTTTCAGGTGGGGGCACCCTATGGCACTAAAGTAGTACTTTACTATTTCTGAGCAGCAGTCTGGCACCATCTGGCACCATCCCTCAGGGGCAAAACATCAGAATGGGCAAGGGAAGGGTTTGGGCAAGTTCTCGCCCTCATGGGATGACGCACAAATATTTGTGGGCTGCTAGAATTTTGAGCGGGTGAACGTTGAATATTCATGGATCACTAGTGGAGTGATTCTAACACCCATAGACACAATCCCATCCTTTCATGGTCCTGCCAGAATCCGGAATGTGACTCACTATGTGACCTGTCCACCCACCGAACATTGTAATATAATGATACTGCGAAGTAAATGTATTTGTAATGTAACAGTATTCATAAAGCGCTAACTAAGGTCCGAGGGGATCTGGGCGCTCGAGAGGGCACACCGGAGAGAACAGTCCTCCCGAAATACTTAAGTTATCTGTGTGCAGAGAGAGCCATGGCTAGTGACCCTCTGTGAGTTGGTTAAGAGAAAATGTAGCCTGTTGTATGCACTATATAGTCAATATTACTATCGATATAGCAACCCTGTGGTCCAATAACCCATGTATGAGGGAGTCGTTTTCTATAATACACATTTAAGAAAGTCACTTCTCCGTGACCGTAAACAAGACACCGTTAAAGTGATTTGTCCAGGATCACATGCTTTGTGCATGAATGAGCTGGAATGTGCGCTCATGTTTCTTGGTGACACATTTTTCAATTTAAGTAATAGTGTAGTCTACACCTTATCCCAAATGTGGTTGCGGACCAATGCGCCATACTGCATAGTTGTACTTCAAAAGCTATCCTATGTTTAATTAATCTAAACCACAAGGTAAACCAAATTAACAATATTTAAGAATGTTCCATAGAAATGAAGTGGGAAAATGGAAAAACAGGCTCCCATCTTCCCCCTCTCGCGCTTGGCCTAAAGGTTCACGGCCCAAGCACCCGCCACGAGAAGAGTTTGCCCATCTACCAGACGACCAGATACCCTGGTACAGGAACATAAGGATGTGTCCATCTGCCTGCCCAGCAGCCCGCCCTGCCCATGCCGATGCCTGCGGCATGGATCAACTAGACTAAAACCTATACGTCGTTAGAGATGTCATGACGACCTAGCCAACAGATAGCACATCTGTGCCAATATACACACTGGACACTCCCGCACCAATCTACACGAAGAATATACTCAGTGCTACGACGTAGGCGACAGACATACTCACGGACGTGCATCTTTATTATTTTCCACATAGGCTCTCAAAATGCAGAAACGCAAGACGCACCATGAACTCATCTAAAGAGCTTGCTTATGCTTCTTCTAAACCTAGGTGCCATAATGAGAATTATAACGAAGACACGATACTGGTCATAAGACAATATGAGACTATAACCTAAAGCGCCTGTGCACCAAACGGTTCCACCTATACACCAGGCCTAAGTAGGCCGCAAGCAAGAGCTCCCGTGGACGTTAACAGACAAGAGTCAGGTTGCTGATCCTGCAGAATGAGCTTGGCGAAAGCAGACAGCCAAGGTCGTAATGTTGCAAACCCACATTCCAAAAGCAGACCATCAAGGGCACGATGTTGCAACCTCGCACCCCGTGCACCAACATCAAAGTCGCACCTGCAAATTAAACCAGGCACACAGTGGAAAAACATTATTAATTGTGCAGAATTCTGCCTCAAACACGGTCCCACCTCACGTGACCAAGCCGAACCTGACAAGATGCCAAGCTCAGGAGGAAGGAGGCGTCTGGATCCCTCGTTACAAGACACAGGCAGATACACTTGAAAGGATCAATGGACATCTGCGACAGTGGGAGTAGTCGGCCGTCCAGCTCATGAATAAGTCTTCACATTGTCTGCATGTACCCATAGTGAAACATTGTTGCAAATTGCAGGTACACCGAGAGCTGGGAACAGCGATGGTCCCAGGCTGGGAAGCTCACGGGCGCACCAATCAGAACATGGGGCTCTTATCACTGACGCCATTAACATTAACCAATCATTAGGAGTCTTCATGTAACAATTCTCATGTATCTAATTGTAGGGACAACCCAGATATATCACCTGACTAACCCTTGTCCACTCATATTATTCTCTATACGTATGCTATACTAACCCTACCACTCGAGCAACCAATTAAGAGTGGCGATAGGTTTTTTGTTAACTTTCTAAAAGTGACGCAAGTAGCGCGTCATACTACAGTAAAAAGGGCCTGCGAGCCCCACGATTGTGTGTGTGTCAGGTCAGACGCGTATGATCCTTGGCCCATCCCTGCCGTTTGTGTTTAATAAACAGCAGAGTCACCTTGCTTCTTGTGTGTGTCTCATACTCTATCTTTTTTGGGATATACGGGAGGAGTTGGGGCCTCCCTGCCCGGAGGTCTGCGGACGGCCCGGCCGACCCCGGCAGAATTTCCCCCCGACAAGTTGGAGGCACTGCTGAGATCTGTTTAGGATCGGCATTTTTATTTTTTTACTTTTTCCAAGCACTCCAGTTGCGAGGAGGCCCGGCGGCGCGGCCCCCTCTGCCGTTGCCCCCTTCTGAGGACTACAGGACCATCGCGGAACTGCGAGAAGACCGGACAGCGCAATCCGGATATTGGCCCTCGGAAGTCGGTTGAGAAGTATCCCGCCCGCGGTTGGCGAGTGTCCAGACGTGGTCCAGACGAGGGAGGTGATGAGCCGCTCGGAGGGGTGCACGCAGTCGAGCGGCCCCGCATCAAGGGAACTTGGTGAGCATGCCACGCACAACAAACAATGTGAAATTGTGAGGGAGGGGGGAGGAATTAAATACGGGAGGCGGGAGGTGTTGCACAGGTGAGCGGCGAAGGTTTGACAATTTAGTTTTAGAAATAGAATGAATGGTAGTTGAACAAGCGCGAGAGCAGTTGGCTACGTAACGCGAGAGAAGGGGCGGAGCACGAAGACATCACGTGCGGCCGCTCGTAGACACTGATTGGCCTAGGTCGTGACTACGTGTAAGGGTGTGTGTGGTTTCCTACGATTTGGCATTTATTGATCAATGAGTAGATGAGGATCCCTATTGTTCGAGCAAGACACTCGATAGGTAGATGACGTTTCCCTGTAGGCGGTAGCTAGTCAGTTGCCCAATACGGAAGATAATTGGCTGGTTAAGCCCTCCTGTCGAGGGGCGTATCACACGCGAGGCGACGCAGTGTGCGCAGTCCGATTATATTTTTGATTTGATTACCTTGTTCCAGGAGTGACAGGAAGACAGCTGTGGGGTTAACGGGGGTAGATTGGAGGTGTATTTTGGATTTAAAGAATATATGAAGAACTTACCAGTAGCTCTAACAGATCGATGACGTCACCAGTAGGGTTTTAATAGGATATCGCAAGCACGAGGCATCCTCGTTTTGAAAGTGGTGGGGAAGAGAACTGTGGTAAGGGAGTGGAAACGGAGATAAACGGTAAACGAGTTGATCGAGGAAAGGCGAAACGGGGAACGTGGCTGCGCACGGAGAACGCCGGCCACGGCAAGTGTAGGAGGGGGAGGAGCACGTGAAAACAGGACGACTGTATAGGATCGTAATAAGGGGTACGCAGCCGCAGGGGGCTGCGTACACCTCGGCCGCAGGGGGCCATAAGGGTGTTGTATAAAGGAAGAAAGGCAGTGGAAAATCTACAAATGTAACATACTATATTTTTATAATTTTCCTTAAGCGGACTATCGTAAGTCCCAAAACTTACGGGGCCAGGTAACGATATAAGGCTGCATATTGTAAATTATTAGTGGGATAAACTGATACCAGATTAGGGAAGGGTAGCAAGTGGAGCGCTACTATGTCATACGGAACAGGATCGGGAGGGTGGGGGAACACCCTCACCACGCCACTACAATACATATGCACAACACTGCCACCCCATAGGGAGAAACTGATTAAGTATAGCATAGAATGGACCCAGGGGACGGATAACAAAATGCTAACACCGTGGCCGCCTAACGGTAGCTTCGATCCATATGCCCAACATTCACTATTAAATCATCTGCACAATACATATAAAGGGAAGAAGTCGGCAAACCACGTGGAAGTGTTTAACTTATGGAGGATGTTCCAGGGGTCCCGACCAGGACCAAATGGAATATTCACTATGGGGGAAATACAAGAAGAAACAGAGATTAAGGAGGAAGGAGAGGATGGGAAACAGGGGAATGAGGACCCAAAGAACACGGGAAACAGAGGTGAGGGAGGAGAAAAGAATAATAAAGCAGATGAAATAAAAAAGGAACCGAGCAATGATATACCCATAGCAACGGGAGTGAAAACAGAGGGAGGGGGGTTGTACCCTTTAAGAGAATTGGGAGAAATAGAAAGAGGACAGTTAAGGGCGGCTGAGGGATACTCGAACCCGGCATACAGCCCTCCACCATATGTGGCTCATAGGAAAATGCCAGCAGGGGAGGGGAGGACTGGAGAAGACCAGACTGTGGAAATAGGAAATGATGAATGGGTAGCTGCACAGATATTATTAAAATTACGAGGTTCATTAACAGGAGAAGAGAAGGAGGTAGTAAAGAAAACAGACGAGGATAATGCCAGGGAGAGTGAATTGAGCTGTTAAGACAAAAAGAAGAGATTTTGGAGGAACGATTAGCAAAATTAAGGGATGAACAGAATGAATTGATCAAGCAGCTTGAGAGGGAGAAGAGAGAGAGAGCGAGGAAAAGGAAAGAAGGTAAGAACGAATTGGAAAAAATAAGGGAACGAACTGAGGAGCAAAGGAGAGAAGCTGACAGGGTAAAAGCAGCAGCAGAAAGGGTATCAAGAGTAGTACTGCGGGAAAAGAAAAGGGAAGAAGAAGAAAAAGAAAAAGAAACGGCAATATGGAGGAGGAGGTTACTATCAGAATCAACTAAGAAATACGAAGAAGGGAGGGTGATGGAGAGTATAGTAGAAAAAGAAAGGGCGAAATGGGAAAGGAAGAAAGAGGATGAAAGACTATTAGAACAGATGAGAAGTGAAGTGATGGAGGAATTGAAAAGGAAAAGGGAGGAAAATAGTAAGGAGATGGAGGAAAGGTATGAAGGAGAAAGAGGAGATAGGGGAAGGGAGAGTGGAACGTGGGGGGATGTATATGATGACACAGAAGTAGCAACAACATCAGCACAAAGGGGAGCGGTTGATAAAGGAGAAAGAGGAGAACTGGACCTGATAGATTTACAAACAGTAACGATCAAGGGGAAAAAGACTGAGTGGGGGGTGCCGTTTATGACTAGCTTTTGTAGTGAGGAAGAGGGAGTGGAAAATGAAGGAAGAAACAGTGAAAGGGAAAGCTTAGATAAACTATACATCACCCGGACCAACATAGACTCGCCATGGATCAGTAGGAGAAAGGATGAGATGGAGAGAAGTGAGGAGGGAAAGAAAGGAATAGAGGAAAGACAGGCACATGAGGCCGCAACATCCCCATCCCCATCACGCCCTCCCCTATCGCACCCTACATGCTCAACCACCTCACGTTCGTTACGCAAAATAAAACTAGCGCCCTTCACCGACGAACTGACACCCTACACATGGTGGCTTAGAGACCTCCCTAGTCGCAGGCAGGAAAGAGGTATACACATGCCCACATTAAATACAGAGAAAGATGGAAGAAGGGGAAAAGATGGAGAAGAAAGAGGTATGAGCAGGGGAAATACAAACGAAAGTGAAAATGTGGAAGAAAGGGAAGAGGAGGAAGGGTGTGAGGACTCAATATTATGGAACACAAAGGGTGAAACGAGACATAATTTAATGCCACTTTTGGAGAGAGGTGGGGTTAGACCACAGTATGTTCCTTGGAAGCATACCGATAAAGAAAATATAAAATGTAGGCTCCCATCATTAAGTGGAGGTGTGGGTAAATGGATATATGAAATGGAAAAACACACCGCAGGACAGAAGCTGGCAGTAGGAGATGTAAAGGGCCTTTTAATATCAATATTAGGGGATAGAGCGGATGACATCTGGAAGAGAGCGGGATTTCATGGGGTAACAATAACAAATACATCGCACGATGGGGCACCGTTCGCAAACTGCAGACATGCACTATGGCAGGCACTGAGGGTACAGTACCCAGACACATCAGATATAGGAGCAATTACATCCCGCAAGATGCATGAGAATGAAGATCCTGTTGATTATATCCAGGAAATCCAAGAGAAGTGGCGTATGGAAACTAGAGAACAATGGGATAAAACACCAGCAATAGTTTACCATATACTGGTACAAGGGCTCCCAGAAGGAGTTCAGAAACAACTAAGGAAAGTAGTGGGAATGGAAGCAAAACCATGGCCCGAAATACAACTGACTATAGTGCATCATTGTAGGACATGGCAAGGAAAAATGAAACAAAAGGAAGAGGACAGGAAAACGGAAGAGGGTAAATTAGTACAGAAAAAGCTTACTTAATACACAATGGAAGGGGCACTAATAACTACACCTACAACAATGACCCAAAGCCCCACACAAGTAGTGGCTGCACAAGATTCCTCCCTAATACCACCTTCACAGACTACAACACAACAGGTGCCGCCACTCCAACCATACACGTCCAACATGGGAGGAGGATACCCAATGCCAGGAGCTGGGTATTATAATTATAACAGGGGGAGAGGAGGAATTATGAGAGGGAGAGGGTACGGATATGGCACCCAACCGCAGGTGGGAGGACTTAGAAATTCCTACCCCTTAGGGCAACCAGTATACCAGGACAACACAGGGAGCTTTCCATGGCAGAATAGGGAACCACCGGTGTGTTGGAGCTGTGGACTATTGGGGCACATGTCACGCACGTGTAGAGTTAGACCAGGAACACCATCATGGATTGATCAGGGACAACCACGGCCCGCACAGGTACAGCAGGGCATACCACAACAGCAAATGTTGCCACAAGGAAATGAACAACAACAACAATTAACACAACAACAGCCCCAAACACCGCCACAACAACAGGTAGCGATGACACAACAACCACAAATACCACAAACACAACTGGGTAGGGTGACGGTTTTGGGACACAACCCTTATACCGGAAATGGCCAGTCGTTGTACCCCCAATAGGACAGCCCACAGACGGCCTTGGTGTGTCCCATCCTGTCAGTAACACCTAATAGTGCGGAGGAACCACGCATAGAGGTAACGATAGGTGACAAAAAATTATCATTCCTTGTTGACACCGGGGCGACCCGGTCTTGCATAAGGGAAGGTAAATTTAAGATGTCAGGCGAGACCATGAACACCCAAGGATTCTCTGGGGCTAGAGGGTTGGTTCCCTTTACTGATAACATTCCCTTATCTATTGGAGATTACGATCTGTCAGTTCCACTTTTATATTATAGTGCCTCACCAGTAAATATACTGGGGAGAGATATAATGAACAGGTTGAATATGACGATCTCCTTTACTGAGGACGGCATAATTTGCTCTACTCCGGGGATTAACATGCTCACGGCACGACAGATTATGCAAGCATACTGTGGACAGACAGCGATTAGGGCGGAGCCAGTAGATGGTGAACTCTTCCAGTATGGAACGGACATGGCAATTGCATGGATGCCAGGGATAGAAGGGAAAATATGGAGAAGGCCAGCAGCCTATCTGTTCAGACCAGAAACACCTGTTAATGAACAAGAAGGGAAGGTGGTTTCAATGGATATTGAGAGCATTATTGCAACAGCTGATTATATTGCTGTACATGCCCAAGACAGAGAAGGAAGAGCATGGAGGGCAGTGATAGCATTAGCAGAAGGATGTAGGCTCACCCAGGTGTCAGATGAGGAGCTGTTTTCAGATGAAAAGGAGGAAGGTGAAATGGTGTTTATGATGAGTGTGGAAATATGGCTAAGAGTGGCCTACAAACAGGTAGCACAGAAAATTGCAATGGCATTTGAGGCACCCGCATGCACCCCGGTCCCTTTCTTTAAGGACGATATGTCAAAAGTACCCAAATCATTGTGGACTACTGGCCCCTATGACGTGGGCTGCATAAAAAGTATAGGGGGAGTAAAAATAAAATTGAAAAAAGGTGCAATACTCCCCAGAGTAAAACAGTACCCACTATCAAAAGAGGCAGATGAGGGCATATATGAAACCATAACGGCCCTTATAAATAATGGTATATTGGTCCCCTCAGAATCACCATGTAATATGGCTGTGTACCCAGTGCGCAAGGCTAAAGGGGGATCTTGGCGCTTTATACAGGATCTCAGGCCCTTGAACAACATAGTAGAAGCGGAATATCCCGTAGCTGCAAACCCGGCCACAATTTTGTGTGGCATTCCAGCAGAAGCATCACGATTTACAGTGATCGACCTTAAAAATGCTTTTTTCTCAATACCATTACACCCAGACTCTCAAGATCTGACGAGCTTCACTTACAGAAACACTAAGTGGAAGCACACCAGATTGCCACAAGGGTATTGTGAATCACCTTCAATTTTCAATAGAGTGATACAGATGGATTTGGGTAACATTGAAGTAGAAAGCACGGTGTTGCAGTATGTGGATGACATAATAAAAAGGTTACAAGGTAGACATGGAAAAGATACAGTACTGTCAAGAACAGGTACTTTACATTGGTCAGCTTATATCCCAACATTGAAAAAAGATTGCACCACAAAGAGCACAAGCTATTTCGACCACTCCAATGCCACAAACTGTAAGGGAACTGCAGCAGTTCCTGGGGCTCTGCAACTACTGTAGAGCTTGGGTATTTGATTACAGTTCATACATAGGACCCCTGCTTGAGGCGTTACGGGAAGCTAATAAAGGGGAGAAAAAACTGGGGTGGACGATGGAAATGAAAGAAGCTTTTGATGAATTAAAAGATGCGATATCAACTGCTCCGGTACTGGCATCCCCAGACTATGAGCGGCAATTTTTTATATTTTCACATTGCGACTCAGCAGTAATGAAAGCAGTGTTGGCTCAAAAAACAAGCATGAGCTACAAACCCGTAGCATTTTACAGTGGCCACTTAGATCCTGTAATGTTAGGCCACTTCCCCTGCGAACAAGGTCTCGCCACAGCTGCTTTTGCGGTGGAAAAAGCATCAGCAATCACCATGGGGTGCCCGACTACACTATTTGTGGAACATGCACTTTTTGCGATATTAAATAAACCTAAATCCACCCTAACCACGCAAAGAGCATCAGGTTATGAGATCATTCTATCCAGACCCGAACTATTAATTGTTAGATGCAGCACGGTCAACCCTGCAAGGTTCCTAGCAGAAGTAATTGAGGAGGGAGATTATGCCCATGACTGTACACAAATAACTGAAATGTACTCATGTACTAGAAAAGTTGAGGAAAACACACTAGATGGGGGTGAGCTCTTATTTATTGATGGCTCATCAACTATCGATCAGAAGGATGGTGTGAGGAGAACTGGGGCTGCGGTGGTTAAAATGATGGAGGTACCGGTGTGTGTGGCAATGAAATGTGTACAATTACCACAGCATTACTCCGCTCAAGCAGCTGAACTGGTCGCACTGATCTTGGCGTTGAAGGAAAGCTTTGACAAACAGGTGACCATATATTCCGACAGCGCATATGTTACATCCACTGTCCACTCAGGGTTGTCAAAATGGAGAAGAAGAGGGTTTAGGCGAGCTGATGGCACTCCAGTGCAACATGCCCTCTTATTGGCTGAACTAATTGAAGTAATTAATGACCCCCAAGAATTAGCTTTAGTGATATGCACCGCACACACCAATGGTGAGGACCACGTCTCGAAGGGAAACGCAGCAGCGGACGCACATGCGAAGTATGCTGCATACTTTGGTGAGATATGGAACCCCCCAGAGTCACAGAGAGGGAGAGGGAGGGGAATGGCTAAGGAGATGTTGATAAGAGAAGGGTACACCCATCTCCCAGCCACACAGATTATGGAGTTACAAGCGGCTGCACCAATGGCCGAAAAAGAAATATGGGTAAAAAGAGGATGTACAATGTCACCAACCGACGCACTATGGCGCCAGGGTGGCACTGGAAAGGTTGTAATACCATTGGCACTTTTGAACACCGCCCTGAACCAACTACATCATCCAGCCCACACAGGCAAGGAAGTAATTGCAGCACGAATTAGGGAAGACTGGTTCTGCCCCGAGTTAAATTCGCATGTGTCAAATTTTATCAGTAATTGTCTCACATGTCAACAGTTTACGGCCGGCCACACTCTAAAGGTGATAAGAGGTACTATACCCCGGCCAGAGGGACCTTTCCGGCATCTCCATATTGACTATGTTGATATGATCAATATATGTCAAGGAAATAGGTATATGATTGTAGTAGTATGCCCATTTTCTAGGTGGATTGAGGCAGGGCCTTGTTCACACCCACATGCATTTAGAGCAGCTAAATTCCTAGTGAGGGAGGTCTTTCCCAGGTGGGGATTGTGCGAGGTGTTAAGGTCAGACAATGGCTCACATTTCGCAAACGAGATGTTTCAGCACATTACATCACTGCTGAACATTAAACATAAATTTGCATGTGCATACCACCCACAGGCCAACGGTATATGTGAACGCCTGAATGGCCTACTAAAGGAGGCAATTGCAAAGATACAACAAACAACTAAGAGGAGTTGGTTATATTGTCTTCCATTAGCCTTATTTGAGCTAAGGAATAGGCCAGGGTCCGACCACTACCTCACTCCCCATGAGGTGGTTACCGGACGTCAAATGCGCCTTCCCCTAACGCCAACGTCAAGAGCATTTACCGACCACGAAAGCACTGCAAGTGTTCTTGGTGATGAAATGTACCAATATGTGTCTTCTTTGATTACTAGTGTAGTGTTTGTGTCTCAACAGCTCGAGCGCACACGGGGCGGGTCTAATAGAAGCCAGCAAGAAGACGCGGATAAAGAACTGGAAAAGGAAGGACTGTGTAAGATTGCTAAAGGTGACCACGTACTACTTCGCAACTTCAATAGGAAGTGGAACAGCCCACGCTTTACTGGTCCCCATCTGGTAGAGGAGGTATCAACAAGAGCAATAAAGCTACAGGACAAGCGTGCCTGGAACCACCTACACGACGTAAAGATCTACAAACAACAGACCCGCCCCAGCGCCACCGACAGGTCCATTGAGATAACAGCAACAACATCGACAACGGAGGAAGGAAGTTCTACCACAGTAAGCGGCCCGAGTATTCCCATACCTTGTCACTCCCCAGACTCCCCAGAGACAATAACTGAAGAAGAAAGGGGTGATCCCCATACAGCCCACCCCATGATCACACGCTCAAAGAGTAAAAGCCACGCCCACCAGTTGAGCCCAAAAACCCCCTGCCCACCATCCACTGACCCCTGTCCCCATTACAGTAGTAACTGAACTAAAGGACATTGCCTTGCACAAATACACATGTAAACACGTGAATGCTCTCTTTTCTCTCGCACATGCAGGAACCGCGTATTATTGTATTGCTAAGAAAGTAGATAACTAACAAATTCACTGCCCAGGAGTAGATGGTACCCTCAGACGATAATTACCCAGAAGAATTGTCACACCAATTTGTATATGAAATAAAAAGGCCAACGTACCTGAAAAGGAAAAGGGTACGTGTCTACTACACAGCATTCCTCTTGGCCATAGAATACTCGATGCCCCACCTCCACCCATACTTGCCCGCCCTAAGAGATAGATCGCTTAGATTAGCGTGGGAACAGCTCTTCGCCTGGGCACTGAATGACTATTTGATAGGGAGAGCTTAAAGAACAACAACTAACATTTAATAACCAGCATATTGAGAATTTTCAGGCGGGCAACTCTAACGTCGCAAGAATACGCTGCCGGACTGCAGCAAGGTAAGAGCAAAATGCCGGTGAAATTAGCATATGTAATAAAAGTAATAGGGATTTTGATAATCACCGGGTTCGTAGCTGCCTCTGTATGGCAGTACAGCTGTGCTATCAATATTATTGCTGTACCCAAACCTAACACACCCCCATCCCCAGCTGCAACAGGTGTTACGTCAGGTGATATTAGTAAAATTGCGCACAAGCAAAATAGAGTTCAACGCAGCACATACTCAGATAATAAAGGTATTGACAATTATATACAAGATTCAGCACACGTCTCAAACAACATATGGTATCAACACATGACCCGCATTGGTAAGCAGATAACAGAAGACAGCTGCTACGTTTGCTCATTAATGCCATACGCCATGAGCGCTTCTCGAACCTTTGTTGCCACAGAAATAGACGAAAAAACAGCACAATGCATAATATACTTGGCACTGTTCCAAACGAAAGGGAGATTTCAAGGGACAGTGGTGCATATGACGTGGAAAACACGAGACTCATACCCATACGAAAACAACTTCCTCAAGACTTATTTGAGTTACCACAAGAGCAGTTTACATGCTGAAGCATTCAGATACATAACAAGTGGTCCTGCAAAAGGAGAAACAAAGAAAGTAACACTGCAGTATTTATCATGTGATTGGTACGCCACTGAAGTTCCTGGTAAACTAGGATGCTGGGAGAGGCCACTGGTGACGATAACGGGGAAAGTGTACTTAGACAACAAATGGGAGATAGGAGTGGTTGGCAGCAACATGGTAACAAAGGAAACTATTTCAACTATCGATGCACACAACCACAGATGTTGGACGACTTGGATCAAATACGTGCCTATGCTCACATGGATAGAAACGGATGAAGACCCGATAACAATACTGCCGCTAACTGCGCCTAAACTTTGCTACCAACATAAAGGAGAGGTGGACGTAGGATACAACACCAATTGTGGAAGCGTGATGGAGTTACCTGAGGGGGGAGCAGGAACAGCAGGGATAATGGATCATTACTGGGCCTGTGGAGAAAAGGCATATCACACACTGCCCCCTCTGTGGAATGGTGTATGCACGATGGTGCACGTCAATGTACCATCGCTAGTGGTACCCCAGAAGCATGTGAATGTGGCGAACTTTCCCAAAATGGATGAAGGGGACAAGAGGAATAAGAGATCTGCACCATCTCAGGAGGAGCCAGGGAACAGGACCAGCGGCAATGATACTGTCCTAAATAGACGGAAAAGACAAAGAGAACCTCTGACAGGAAATTACCTATGGGGAAGGTCGGAAACGGCACTCACTTCAATCCCGCCAGAACACAGACTATTCAGCAGAGCAGCAATGTTCTTCTCCTCAATAATACATCCAGGACTACAGGCTTACGCAAACGCAAAATGGCTCCAGATAACTAGATGGCAACTTATGATGACCATCAATTCTACAGTAAACGGATTCAACGCGATAAAAGAGGAGCTGCGAGCAATAAGGATGGTAGCACTGCAGAACAGATATGTATTGGACCTCCTCACTGCCATGGAAGGAGTTGTTTGCACAAAGATAGGACAATCATGCTGCACATTCATTCCTGCCAACGATGCTGACAACGGTACACTGACAGAAGCAGTTTCACAATTGGCCCAGTTGCACTCCAAAATGGTGGATGAAAGTAAAGGTGTAAAAAAGGATGAGAGCTGGTTTTCGCTATTATGGTCATGGATGCCATCTTGGCTGTCAGATGGACTGAAAATTATAGTTGCTACATTGATCATAATAAGATTTTGGAAAGCCCGGAAGGCAGGCACCACTGACGAGTTGCTTGAAATGGTCGGTATGCACCCACTGATGCCAGCAGATGATGGCCAACACACAGGCATAATCATACAAGAGAGAGAGAAATTACGCAACCAGATCGTCACCAACCACCTGGACCCACCATCGGTGAAGGTCGAGAACCCAAGAAACCCCAGCAGTTACATAGGGAAATGGGTATACTGTACTCCTGGAGGAACCTGTGAATATATGTATTGGTCATTTGAAGATCATGTCAACCATTATGGACATTTAGGAGGAATAACTAAAATATGGAGAGTAAGAGGAGATAACGAAAAGGATATGTTTGTGGTCGACAAGTCGACCAGAGGGGGGACTGAAGTGGGAAAATGGAAAAACAGGCTCCCATCTTCCCCCTCTCACGCTTGGCCTAAAGGTTCACGGCCCAAGTACCCGCCACGAGAAGAGTTTGCCCATCTACCAGACGACCAGATACCCTGGTACAGGAACATAAGGATGTGTCCATCTGCCTGCCCAGCAGCCCGCCCTGCCCATGCGGATGCCTGCGGCATGGATCAACTAGACTAAAACCTATACGTCGTTAGAGATGCCATGACGACCTAGCCAACAGATAGCACACCTGTGCCAATATACACACTGAACACTCCCGCACCAATCTACACGAAGAATATACTCAGTGCTATGACGTAGGCGACAGACATACTCACGGACGTGCATCTTTATTATTTTCCACATAGGCTCTCACAATGCAGAAATGCAAGACGCACCATGAACTCATCTAAAGAGCTTGCTTATGCTTCTTCTAAACCTAGGTGCCATAATGAGAATTATAACAAAGACACGATACTGGTCATAAGACAATATGAGACTATAACCTAAAGCGCCTGTGCACCAAACGGTTCCACCTATACACCAGGCCTAAGTAGGCCGCAAGCAAGAGCTCCCGTGGACGTTAACAGACAAGAGTCAGGTTGCTGATCCTGCAGAATGAGCTTGGCGAAAGCAGACAGCCAAGGTCGTAATGTTGCAAACCCACATTCCAAAAGCAGACCATCAAGGGCACGATGTTGCAACCTCGCACCCCGTGCACCAACATCAAAGTCGCACCTGCAAATTAAACCAGGCACAAAGTGGAAAAACATTATTAATTGTGCAGAATTCTGCCTCAAACACGGTCCCACCTCACGTGACCAAGCCGAACCTGACAAGATGCCAAGCTCAGGAGGAAGGAGGCGTCTGGATCCCTCGTTACAAGACACAGGCAGATACACTTGAAAGGATCAATGGACATCTGCGACAGTGGGAGTAGTCGGCCGTCCAGCTCATGAATAAGTCTTCACATTGTCTGCATGTACCCATAGTGAAACATTGTTGCAAATTGCAGGTACACCGAGAGCTGGGAACAGCGATGGTCCCAGGCTGGGAAGCTCACGGGCGCACCAATCAGAACATGGCGCTCTTATCACTGACGCCATTAACATTAACCAATCATTAGGAGTCTTCATGTAACAATTCTCATGTATCTAATTGTAGGGACAACCCAGATATATCACCTGACTAACCCTTGTCCACTCATATTATTCTCTATACGTATGCTATACTAATCCTACCACTCGAGCAACCAATTAAGAGTGGCGATAGGTTTTTTGTTAACTTTCTAAAAGTGACGCAAGTAGCGCGTCATACTACAGTAAAAAGGGCCTGCGAGCCCCACGATTGTGTGTGTGTCAGGTCAGACGCGTATGATCCTTGACCCATCCCTGCCGTGTGTGTTTAATAAACAGCAGAGTCACCTTGCTTCTTGTGTGTGTCTCATACTCTATCTCTTTTGGGATATACGGGAGGAGTTGGGGCCTCCCTGCCCGGAGGTCTGCGGACGGGCCGGCCGACCCCGGCAGAATTTCCCCCCGACAGAAATATGAAGCAAATCAAATATCATTCAGTCTGAAAGGACAAACAACACAGTAGAGTGTGTTTGTAAAATGATTCCAAGGCAACCAGGCAGAGTCTGTGCTTTAAAAATGAGTGTGTTCTTCTCCACACCTATATATATAAAAGTCAAAATTAGTTTGTGGGTCTGTGGCTTGGCGAAGCGTTGTTCCTTATATAATTCTACACTATTTCACCAATCGGAACCAAGTTTTGCATAATTACCTGTTAGGACCCTCCAGACATTACTGGCTACATGACATTTGGACACCCCACCCCATTACCCAGATTTCAGCAAAAGTGAACATTTGTTTGTGGTTTGTGGCTTGGTGAAGCGTTGTTCCTTATACATTTGCACACCGTTTCACCAATCTGCACCACATTTTGCATAGTTACCTGTTAGGACCCTCGGACAATACTGTCTACTTGACATTTGGACAGTCCTTTCTTTTCAGCTCCTTCACACATGAGACGTTTGCCTGAAATCAGCAAAACATCAAAGTGGTCAGCAGGTTGCCTTATCTTCTTTGCATATATGATTTCTTCATATTCGATTACATGTTTCTCTTGTTACTGCAGTTATACTTTGTCCATTAAGTATTTTCATATCATTTCAGTGCGTCTTCATCTGTCACCTATCTATCTTTGTCAGATTTCACTTATAATTCTACGATGTCCAATTGTGTGTGCTGACATCCTTCCAACCTTTCAGTGCAAGGGTACATAGAAGAATAAATAAATAAAGAAGAGATTCGTAAAACATCAATAATGAAACAACGAGATGTTTAAAATTGATAGAACGAGTAAACGAAGGAACAAAAAGAACAACATTGCATAGTGGTTAGAAAATGTTTTTTTGGTAATAAGCAACGATTGATGGTGCCTGTTCAAATTAATCAGTTTGGTATACTTGATAAAATAAATAAAAGAATAAAACATCTGTTAAGTATTGACAGTCGAGATTGACTTGTCATCATGAGGGACACTTCTACACCTATCCAGGACACTGCCGAGATATACATCTGAGGTAAGGCAGCATTATGTGGAGTGGGTCAGAGGCACGACTAATAAAACACTCATGCCGTGGCCTCAAGAGTGTTCATTGTCAAAAACAGTACTGTGACATATGACAACATATTTGCATGCTACATATAAGGGGAAGAAGTTACAGAAAAGTTTGGCCATTTTAGAATTGTTGAAAATGTATCAGAGTGAGACAGAAGATCCGCCTGAGAAGGAGTCGATGCTTAAGCAGCATAAAAAGGAGGCTGTAACGCCTTCAGTTTCTCTTTCCCCCTTCTGAAAATAATAGCGCAGATACTGAGGAGCACAGATTTTATTCTTTAATGAAATTGAAAGCTGCGGAGGGTATGTTAATCCGGTATACGAGAACCCCGCTTATAACAGTGAGGATAATGCAGAAGAAAGCGAAAGTAGAGAACATAAATATATGTCAACACGCGATGAAAGTAAACAGCGCGATGAGAGAAAAGCCCGGCAGGACAGACAGATGGAGACAGAGGAAGAAGCAAAGAGACAAAGGGAAGTGAAAGACAAGGTTAAGGGAGTAGCGATAGTACACAATAAATGGATAGGAGGAGAGCTATTACTCAAGTTAAATGATAAGGGCATTGGTGGGGTTCGAAAAAGAGAAGAAAGAGAAAAGCCTGTAAAAGAAAGAGAGCACAAGAGAGCATGCAAAGAAGAGAAGGAAAAAGAGAGGAGGCAAAAGGAAGAACAAAGAAGGTATGAGTCTAGGAAAGAAAAGGAGAGACTAGAGGAGAAGAAACGAGAGGAGATAGAAATACAAAGATTGAAAGTACAAAGGTTGCAAAGAAGGCAAGAGGAGATGAGAGAGATGAGGAGAAGGGAAGAACAGATGAACAAAAGTAGACTAAAAGATGACGAGACATATTATCTATTTCATAGAAGCATAGTGCCGATTGAAGCGCGAGAATGATCTGAGGAAGAGAGAAGGTCACAACAA
Organism: Ambystoma mexicanum; assembly: GCF_040938575.1. Lineage (NCBI taxonomy): Eukaryota > Metazoa > Chordata > Amphibia > Caudata > Ambystomatidae > Ambystoma > Ambystoma mexicanum. The sequence continues at coordinate 104,312,694 of NC_090923.1, read as the reverse complement.
CCCCACAGGGAGCTGCAAGGGATACCGAGAATACAAACATGGGCTGACGGGCATGAAGCAGAGGATATAGGGAAATAGGTTGGGGATTTATATTGGAAAATGAATGATAAGGATGGGTGTAAAACCAAAGAGAATTTCGAAGGATCTTTATTAAGGTAAACAGGAGGCAGGACAGATGACGTCATAAAATATGAGTATAGAACGCTATCTTTAAGTAGACTAGATCTTGATGATGTAGAAAGAGACGAAAGCCATACAAGCTGGTGCATAATGATGCAAGACGAAGAATCGGAAGAAAATGAAAGAGCGCAAAGAAAGGGCGCATGCGGTTTTCAAAAGATTCAAGTATAGGGAAAGGGATAAAAAGGTCAGACCTAGAGAACCCTAAGGAAAAAACACCAGAACCGACCCCATACACTGAACAACCACAAGCACGATTGCACAGTGCAGGGGATGTATCTCCGTCTTATGTAAGCGGATTAAGGTCACTACCAGAACGGAGACAAATGGGCGAGACTAGCCCCACCTGTGTACGATTATGGATCAGGGTTTTCACAATTCCCAGTATTAGTGAACAGGGGAGGACAGCCATAATATATTCTGTGGCCACAAATGGATAAGGATAATTTGAAATGTAAATTACCTAGTTTGACATCATATGCGGGGAAATGGTTTTATGAGTTAGAACAAATGACATCAGGAATGACGTTAGCCATAGGTGACATAAAAGACCTGCTGACAGCCATTCTTGGAGAACGGGCTGATGACATTTGGAAGCGAGCAGGGTATGCTGGTGTGACTGCACAAAACACAAGACACGATGGATCTCCATTTGCAGAGCAGAAGTATGGCGGGCGCTCAGAGTACAATATCCCGATACATCAGACATGGCTGCTATTATGACTAAGAAAATGGGTGAGGGTGAAGATCCTGTTGCCTTTATTCAAGATATTCAAGAGCAATGCGTCTTGAAATGAGAGAGCGGTAGGACAAAACAGTGACATTATTTTACCACATTTTATGGCAGGGACTGCCGGAGGCAGTGCAAAGGCATATGAAGAAACAGGTAGTGATGGAAGCAAAGTCATGGCCACAAATACAATTGGCTATCATGCACCATTGCCAATTGTTATAGGAGATTAATAGGAAGAAAGCTCAGAGTAGAAAGCAAGAGGAAGTAAGTTTAGAATAGTTTTTCAAAACTAGCCATAGAGGGAGCAGTACTGATAAGTAGTGAAGGTGTCGCGACACAAGAGATGCGACCAGTGCAGCAAAGCAACGTAGTATACCCTATGGATCAAAATGGGTAAAAGCTTTGGCCAAGAGGGAGACGGAATGGACCAAGGGGAGGAGGACGAGGTGGATTTCAGAACCCCCAGGGTGGAGGAGGAATTAATGGCAGACAGCCACAACAATGTTGGAATTGTGGAAGGATAGGACACATAGCCAGAACATGCAGAAGTAGAAGAGGTATGCAGCAAAATTAGTAAGCTCCAAGAGGGGGGATAGGCTATGTTCCACAATATAATACAAAACCGAAGGAGTATTAGGCCCAAGATCACACGCAGAATCAGGTGTGTGCGCCACAACCGCAACACACACAGCAAGCTCCATTTCAAATGCAATCGCCACAAGGGCAACCACAGCAAGTGCCTATGCAAGCACAACAGATACAAACCCAGCAAGCGCAGACACAACAGGCCATGGTGCCACAATGGAACATGGATGCAGGATTCCCACAAATACCCACCCCCAGTGCTCTAGATAAGATTTAGAGGTGGATGTTTTTTACACCTTCTTTATAAACTTTGAGAGTAAATGTGATTTCAAGATAGTAGAAATGACTTACCTCATTTGCAAGAGAGTAAAATGTATATGACATCCAACCAACGTGTACAAAAACTGTATGGAAATCATTATCATGCGGCAGCATTCTGCATTGTGACAGAATACAGCCTTCATTATTTCTCTATGGTCTGGCCATTTGATCTCTTCTGTAAATATTTAAATGTTGAAAACACAAAAACCTAGCCAATTACCTGGTAAAGCAAGCATGAATTGTATTGTGTGTTTTGAGGTTCGATAGTACAATTGTCCTATGATGTTAATGAAATTCCTCATTTCCTGGAACTATTACTATCTAATGGTATGCCAATGTTATGATACAACAGTGCAGAGGAGCAAGGACTCCATGCTAAATTCTATACCTAATTTCATGGTCAAATGGTTTTTTATGTAGCACTTTTGGCAGAGCGCTGTGCATAGAACATATTTATCACAATTATCACCAAACCAAAGTTGGTACGCCTTTATTGACCGCGAAAGGATGAAAGGCTGAGTTTGCCTTGCCAAGATTCGAACCTGCAACCTACAGATCGCAGCAATGAGTGCTCAACCGGCTGATCTATCTCATTCGCTAACATCCTTCAGAAGTCGGTAAACTGAGTATCGACTGAGGTATAATATTTACAGTGCCTAGATGTTGGACAAACCATGCATGAAGCGCTACGTAAAGTTAAATACCTATCTGGATTATCACAGTGACAGGTTTTGCTAAGTTTCCATTTCAATTAGAGAGTCTTGAAGATTTGAGAGGGTATAACACATTTGCTTGGTGTAATGACAAGCACTCTCCTTTGAGCAAAGACTTTGCTGCCACTGACCATTTATAGCAATGTACCCCATTGACCTCATGTTTGAATAGATTTAAACTAGACTGTGCATACTCATCATTTTACACAAGAGTTTTTATAATTAGGTTGTACATTAAATTATAAATGTAAAAATGAACTTCCTCTGCATGATTATGCACACAGCACAGGAATGCTGAAAAAATAATTGTCCAATAATGGTTTCCTTTCACTGGAATAAAAAACATATATTGTTACAAAAGATACATTCTCAATTGCATCTTAGTTCTCCATCTGATTAATTATACAATCTTAAAATGCTAGGAAATAAATATGCACAGTGTTTCTGTTTGCTCCATGAGAATCAACATTCAACAGAGCAGAAGCTGAACGGTTTGCAGTTTTTTAAAAATGCTGCAGAGAAATTTAGCCGATTCATAGAATCTAGCGCAGAAAAAGCACAAGGGATGTGTGCCGAGAAGGAGCGTGCGCCAGCCGTGGCGCAAAGAAACAATTGCGTGGCACGCGTATTCATGGATTTCCCGAGGCATCACTAGCCATGGCGCAGGGAACATCAAGCAGCGCCAGTAACGCCCCCAATACGCCCCCACGAGCAGTAAAAAGCAAGTAAAATACCGAACACGGCGCAAGCCCCTGTGCCATCCCTGGACCAGCATACAGTCCCCCCAGCCAAATCGTGTGAAAGCTCAGTGCGGACGGGGCACGCACTGAGTTATCACACGATTTGGCTGGAGTGCGGATGGGGTACGCGTTGAGTTTACATTCGATTTGGCTGGGGTGCAGACGGGTTATGCGCTGAGTTTTCACATGATTTGGCTGGGGTGCGGTCAGGATACATGCTGGGTTTTCACATGATTTGGCTGAGGTGCAGACAGGGTACACGCTGAGATTTTACGCGATTACCAGTCCACACCCCAGCCAAATCACAAGAAAACACAGCATGTACCCCATCTGCACCACAGCCAATCGTCCGCCCCCTATTCGTGCCAAAACAACCCCCAATACCCGCACAAATCCACAGGAAGCATACCCCTCCTGACAGGTCACCCACACCCCAGTCCCCATCACCACAGCCTGCAGGCAGCCCCCACTACATGGGACACCCCAGCCCCCATAACCCCAGTCTGCAGGCAGCTCACAACACCTGTGACACCCCAGCCCCCATCACCTCACCCTGCAGGTAGCCCCCACTACATGGGATACCCCAACCCCCATCATCCATGACACCACCCTGCAGGCAGCCCCCAACACATAGGACACCCCAGCCCCCATCACCCATGACGCCACCCTGCAGACAGCCCCCTCCAGACCAGACATCACCTGCATGCTGGATGCTGACATGGTGACACATGTTAGCTCCATCTATGGCGTGTTGAGCACCTTGACTGTCATGTAGTGACACCACCCTGAACCTCCTGGTGAACATATATCCTGCAAACAGAAACAAAATCATACACCTGGGCCACATCCTTGAGTATGCCAGCTGCTCAAACACAATTGCTGTCTGCAACCATATCCCACATACACATCACACAAGTGAATGGTAAAGTAAGGCCTTGCAGTCCATGTGACAAAGTCATCTCAATATTCCCGATGTAGAAATAGTCACACAGTGACAGATTCTTAAGCACCCTCAATGTGTGCCACATGAACAGACACTGCCGAGGTGTGTCACGGCCTGAGCCTCAATGAGGCGACATTACCTGAACAGATAACCTAATGAACACATCACTGTTCCTTCCATGTGTGAATGATATGACATTTAATCAAATCACATGTCATTTATAATGTACATATACACAAGTGTCCAAAGGCCCAAAGAGTCTGTGGAGGGGGAAGACAGTGAAGACAGAGACAACAAACGTGTTACTGCAGGTGCCAATTGGATGGCGCCAATGCATGGGAAGTGGGGAAGGAGAAAAGGGTGTGGGGGTGGCAGTGTAGTTCATGTGAAGGATATCATAACAAATAAAACATGAAAGGAAATGAACAAACTGTGGCCAGCTGGTGTCAAGTGCAAGCCTAAGTGCAGTCAGCAGTTGTGAAGTGCCGGCAGGTGTCTGTTGGCATACATAAACAAAGTCCAAGTTTGTGGGATGCCAGGGAGGCAGTGCTGGCATGCAAGTGGCAGGTGAGGGGACCTTTGGACAAGTTCACAGAGTATCCAGGCGACCATTTCAGATTCAGACATGAGTTCATCAGGGCAGAGGAGTACCACAAGCCCAATGAAAGAGGAATTACTCAAATTTTGATTCAGTACATGGCAATCAGACCCACCAAGATTGCTGCATTGGTCTGGCGATGTGTAAAAACAAAATAACTTCAAAATTGCCTACCAGTGCAGGATGCACAACAACACCAGAGACAATGATAACAGCACAAACACATGCTGGTGAAGGTGAAAGCACAACATGTGCGTTACACTGCATCAAGCAAATCCTGGTCAAATATGGTGAACATTTTACACTCCAATCAGTGACATTCCCAAACCCCCCCAAAACTCAGTGAGGACCAATACACAGTGATGCTGATCATGTGAAAGCAAATGACACTTCACTGTGCACACACAAACTCCCTATTCACACACATCCACTGGTCATCCACATGTGTATATGCCCCACGCAATTGAATTGCACACATGACACATGCAGGCAAGTAAGCACACCCAAGAGCAACAATGGCCCTCACCAGGAACACCAAACCGAGTAACAAATAAGTACATTTTGGAAAAAAAAGTCAGAGAAGCAATTAGTCTGAGGAATCAAGATAAATTATATTATACCGTTATATTGAGCCATACAAACTGCAAATCATAAATAAAAATATGTTCAATAAGAAATTAAAATAATGTTCAATTGTCCAAAACTAAACTTGCAATCATGTACATGAAAAAATAAAAGTCTGAAAAGAGGTCCATGTCCATAAAAGTGTTTCAAAATAATAATCAAAACGAGAAACAAAAATGCATTCCGGGCTTATTTCTGATTTGAAAAAATACAAAACACAAGTAAACTATGTACAAATAAACATGGAGCAAAGTCCGAATAGCACTCCAAATCATAAAATCAAGAAAAGCGAAATCACACACAAACAACAATGTACAAAACGTGGAGTATATTCCAAAAACTCCAAATCATAAAAAAATAAAGGAAACCTATTTCTAAAGAACTATTTACAAAGGCACTGGGCTAGTCCTTCTCCTCACCATGCTCCCTCAATGTTTTGGCCAGGGCACCATCAAACACTGCATCCAATTCCGCTAGGCTGGCCTCCGCTCTCTCCTTGAGGGTTTGCAGGGACTCCAACATGGTCCTCTGCATACCCTCCCACTCCCTGAAGTGCCTCCTTGAGGACCTCAGCCCGCCTCTCTGCCTGACGCAGTGTAATCTCTGCCCTGGCTACGGTGAGTCTAGCCTCCTGTGCCTGCTGCCTCTCTGCCCCGATTTGCTGCCCCAAACACTCCAACACGGAAGACATCCTTTGCCGAAGGTCCACATTGCCATCCTGCCTGACGCCCGATACCTGCCTCTCTGGGATGGTATGCCCTGAGTCTTGTAGCCTCTTACTCTGAGCCTGCTGCTGCCAAATTGCCCGGTACCTGATCCTTAAGGAAAGCCTCCGGTTTGATGGCAACACCCGGGGCCATCGTGCACGTGTCCGTCCTGCTATTTGGTGCCTGCTCTACCTCCATTGCCACAGCTGCTGTCGTTGGCTGGATCGGTGTGGTGACCACCTCAGCTGATCCTACGTCAACTCCTGACTCTGGCATGGATGTGATCTCCACCAGACGAGCCGCCAGGGATGGGACAGGACAGGTGGTATGTGGGCAGGAAGGCGCCAGGGAGGAAGACGAGGAGGGGGTCGCATAAGTGGCCAGCCCACACACCCAACTCGAGACCAGGAACTGAGCTAGCCAGTTGATGAGACGCAAGCCCTCATTGTGATGATGTGCAAGTCCACAATTGGAAGCCTGCACATCATCACGAATGATGCCTGTACACCTCATGATACCGGCTAGCAATGTCTGTCTCGAAAAGCGAGATCCGCAGGCATTGGTGTTTCTATTTGTGTGGAAACATCCGCCACCTACGGATGGGTCCGGCCTGGGGCATGCCCGCAGGTGCATACTGGTGCAGTCGCAGGCCCAGGGGCAGGATTATGCACAGGCCCCTCCACGGCGACCTGCACTGCCTCCTGACCCTGAGTCTGGACTGCACCAGTCACATCCACCTCATCACCCCCGCCGGACCCCATGGGCTGGGCTAATGCAGCCTCCTCCTCCTCCCCCGCCAACCTGGATGACTCCCCAGCGTCTTCTGCAGTGGATTGCGCCTGTGTGAGCTCACCTCTCCTTCCCACTGCCGAGGACTCCAACACCACCTTCACCCTCTTGGAGCTCCCCTCATCAGCAGCGACCGATGTCACTGACGCGGCACCAGTCTCCTCACTCCCTGAAGCATGACTCATAAGTTACATGACACGCGCTGAACATTGGACGTGGCATTCAGGATCGGGTAGTGCATAGGAGACCATGAATTTATATGATATAATATGATATGATATGATATGGCATTCATAATGCGCCGGTAGACAAGTGTTTCAAGGCGAGACGAGGCAAGGGAGGGGGAACAGAGGGAAGACAGACAATGATCCTACTAGGCCTGGTGTCATTCAGATCATGCAAGGGAAGGGGGCAAGGGTGAAAGTGCGGGGCGAGCGGATGGTGTAGTACATTGAATAATAGAATAAATAACAATAAGTAACAATAAGTAAAGTACGGCCAGGAGGTGGCAAGTGCAAGGGTAAAGGGTAAGTGCAGGCGTCAGGTGACAAGTGCTCGTAGTGGGACTGTAGGGATACAGAAACAGTCCCCCAGTGCAGGGGTTGCCAGGAAGACAGTGCAGGTGTGCGACTGGCGGGGGAGGGCACCTGGTCCGGAGATCAGAGTGTGGCCAGGTAACCAGTGCAGTTTCAGTTTCAGCCAGGGAGTCAGCAGGGCAGAGGAGGAGCAAAAGCAGAAGTAAAGAGAAAGATTTTGAAGTGCTTCCAGAAACGGAGATGATTCTCCTCAAGTTTCAGGGGGGCAGGGAAGCTGTTCCAGAGAGAGGCCCCAGCCAAGGAAAGAGATCTACCACCAACTCGTTGCTTGGAAAAGTGACTGACCCTGAGGGAGTTGGAGGCGGATGAGCAAGAACTTGAGAAGGAAAACGCTTGTGCGAGTTATAGCGGGCGGACGTGTGGATTTTGTGTCCACGCGATATCTTCACTACTGCGACTGTGAGTGCTTTTTGTTTTGGTGGGGGATTTGCCTCAGCGCGTGTACCTTTGAGGATGATGGTGAGTTGCGTACACAATTTGCATTCTGTGGGTGTCCCCGTGCGTCGCATACCCCCTTTCATTTCATCACACTACCTTACGTGTCATTCGCGTATGCATTTTTTGTGTTGCTGGGTGCCACAGCATTCTGTGTAATGTTTAGCTACTGAGGGATCGTGCACATGTTTCTTCATTTTTGGGGTGCCTGTGCGTTACGCGCCCCATTTATTTTTCCCAGGGGTTACTTTGAGCCTTGCAGGAGCACACTGGTACGTTAACATCATGTACATTGCCCCCTCACTGAAATTGACCACGACAATTGATATCTGCGCCTCCCATTGCACCATTCCATCAGTGCCATGGTTGGGAGGGCAATAAGTGGGTAGGGTGGCCGAAGTGGACAAGGTGACCGAGGTCGCTGAGGTGTATGAGGTGTCCGAGGTGTTCGCGGCCATTCAGGGAGAGCTATGCCCCCCACCCAACAGGGTCAGGGAGATACAGCTGATGCCGATGTCCCCAGCATCCGGGGTCCAGGAGCAGCATTGTCATCTGCGGTCCACACCGGCCAGGGTCATGGAGCTGCAAGGGCAGCTGCAGCAACCACCACCCAGGCTGAGGGTCACCCTGCCAGGCATGTAGTGGTCCCGGGCCAGGCCCACAGAGACCCGGGGGCAGATGTCCTTGTCTCTAAGGGCAAGAGATGTGCAGAGAAAGGTCCTGGCACCAGCACCCAGGGTCCTGGAGCAGCATTGCCATCTGCTGTCCACACTTGCCAAGGTCAGGAAGCTGCAGGGGCAGCTTTAGCAACCACCACCCAGGCTCAGGGGGTACAACGTCCTTTCATTTTATTCACAGGGTTTTTTACCGTGATTTTTTTTTATGAAAAGAAACCATCACATGGGGGGTTACAAAATTATATATATGGGATGTGGGTGGGTTTTTTCGTTAAGAAATTAGCAGTAAAAAAATGCAAAAACACATCCCGCGATGAAATGACATGGAACCGCTCAGGGTCACCCAGCCAGGCTTGTAGTGGACCCATGGGCAGATGTCCTTGTCTCTAAGGGCAAGCGATGTGCACAGAAATGTCCTGGCACCAGCACCCAGGTACGGATGCCTACAAGGCAACCTACTGTCCCAGCATCAGTGGGTGATGCCACAGCCCAGGCCACCAGTGCTCCAGCCCCTACTGACCCAAGTGGTCCCAGACACTCAGGGGCTGCATGACCTTGCAAGAAGGCAAAGCGTGCAGTAAGGGAACAGGCTCAAACCCAAGACACAGCACATGAGACCCACACGTCGAGGAAGAGGAGCTTCAGTGATGAGGAAACTCCAGATCCTCCTGGACTACATGCGGGAACACGAATGTGACATGCTCGTGCGGGCAGGAAGCACACATACGCCTGCCCAGCGCATGGCCTACTGGCAGGGCCTCATGGATCTAATCAATGCCTTGGGCAATGAGAGGCGCACAGCTCCTGAGGCAGTGAAGCGTTGGAATTACCTCTGCTGCAGAGCCAAAAGATAAGCTGGGGGCCGCCTACGCCTCTACTCAGGTGACTGGAGGTGGGTCACCATGAGAGAACGAGGAACTCACTCCACATGAAGAGATCATTAATGATATGATTGATGTGGAGCAGATCCAAGGCATGGGAGACCTGTCCATTGTGAGGGAATGTCCATTGAGTGGTGCTGCGTGTGAGTCCAGGACATGTGTATGTTGCTTGGATGAAGTGTAATTGTCTGGCAGTTCTGCCTGCATTTACATGACTGTCATGTAAGTCAGTCATGGTCGACTGACACGTGCTTGTTGTCCTGCAGACTGCATACGAACGATGTGCTTCACACCGTGAGAGTCCTCATCACCACACCTTCTCACTCCTTCCATGTCACTCTCTGCCAGCGTCTCTTGGCCCTCTTCCTGCTCCAACCTCTGACGGCAGATAGACTATGATAATCTTCCACTCCACACTCACCTTCTCTCCTAATATCTCTGACGTCTCTGAGAGGTCACCCTGCCAGCTGCACCTCCTGAGAGGTATTCTTCATTTCCTCTCCTTCACCCAGCAGCTCACTGAATCCAGAGGACTGGTCATTCCTATGGTGGGCTACTGCAATGGCCTCTACCAAGATATCTGTGCTTCTACTCTGTTCCCTATGCAGCTCATTCAGAACTGGACTGTGGGAATTGTCCTTTTGTCTTGGGGCTAGGTATTGTATCTCTGTGGGACTGTGATGATGGCACTGGCTCCCAGTGGCTACGACTGTTCATTTCCAAACCCTGTGCATTGTCCACAAGGCCTTATGGATTCTGGGGCTGCAATTCCTTCAACTTCATCTTCCAAATTCACTTCCTTCTCATGGTCTTTAATCATCCCTTTCCTACTCCCCCAGGGTCAGTAGCTTCTCATAGCAATTAGTTGGTGGTTAATCTCTATCGTCGGCTGGGGCCTCCCTCTGGTACAGCCTCCCTGCCTCAATGGAACTTAAGGTGAACCTTCTCCGGGTCTGGAGGCACTTCTTATGCTTCCTCCTGTGTTGTGCTTTCTCTCCTCCTCTCCCCTGCTGGAGTTCTGGATGACTGAGAGAATGCACTAGTAACCTGCCCACACTCTGATCTCTGACACGGGCCTCAGAGCCACCAGTTGAACCGATGCACTGCCTCCCTGCCACCCCCGCACTCAGTGGCTGTTTCCTGTATCTCTACAACCCACTACCAGCAATTGACACCTGATGTCTGCACTTCCACTTCCACTGCCACCAGTCGCTTTTTCATTACTGATTATGTAGTTGTATTTTATGTGGGTGCCGTTCCCATGTACTGCACTGCCAACTCCCACTTCCAACCCCAGGTCTCCCCTTCACCGTGCCTATTCACTTGCGTGAACTCAATGTGACCTGGCCTTATGGGATGGGTGTGTCTGGCTTCACTCTATTCCACTACCCTTGCATCGTTGCACCTTGTGTTTTGAGTTTGTGAATTACATGTCATGTCACATCCTTTGTACATGGCTCTGGGACAGTAGTCGGCAAGTTCCATCTCATGCAGTTTGACAGTTCAGGCATGGCTATGCTACGTGGCATCTGTGTATTTGCATCAGTGATGTTGGTGACTGAACTATGACAGTCAGGTGCTCGTGTGTGAAGCAGGTGCTATGCAACATGCACTACATGTGGCATTGTGCTATTCCACACACGTCTATGTCTGCTTTCATGCTACCCTTCCCTTCTATTGACACTGCGTACGTGCAGGAGTTTGTGACATGGCAGGTTAATGTGCAGCGTGACAACATTGTGATGCCTATGTGTGTGGGCTATGCTATTTACATGGGTCCTCATGTATTTTTCTGTCCATGTGCAGGTGATGAGGCACTGGATGCAGAGGAGGAGGAGTTGGAGGATGAACAGGATACTGATCTGCAAACAGGCACCAGTGGAGGACGTGGTGTGGCAGCCCATGATGAACCACTGGTGCTACAGTCCATCCCGGGCCTCACTCTGTATGAGTCCGCCTCTGATGATACCTATGGCTCTGGTGGTGAACCGGAATTTTATTCCTCTGTGCTGTCGCAGGTGAGTGCATCGAGTGTAGGTGCTGTTGTATCCCAAACATCCGAAGGGGTGGGGACCCCTCACATGGCCAGTCAGTGTTGGTACGTCCGTTTGTGGTGGTTACAGCTGCAGGGTCACGCTCCACAGTATTGACACCTGGTCCTGGGCCAGCTGATCAAGGGAGGGATGCAGTCGTCCTGCAGCCACAGACAGCGCCATCACATCAAGGGCCAGGTTCTCTTGGCCCAGGCATATGTGGGGTCCGCCAACGCGGTGGCCGTGTATTAGCTGGTAATACTGTGTGGGATCAGTCCATGTATACTGTTGCACAACAACAGGGTGCTTCATATGATATGTTGGCTCAGGACATGGATAGGGTGGCCAATTCCATGATCCCCCCAGAAAGACAGGTGGAGCACCAGCTGCAGGCATTGCGGTCTACATGCCACTCACACAGGATGCACATGGAAGCCAGCAACAGAAGCCGATGGGCGGATCTGAGTGCTCTACAGGCATCCCTGGTTGCAGAGGGTCGGACCCACAGGGGCACCCTGAGGTTAGAGTATAGGTCCCTGAGAACTACACTGGCTGCACTCAAGGCAGCCCACAGTAGACGGTCTGAACAGCAGATGCAACAGTTGACTCATACCATCACGGAGGAACTCTGTGCATCCCTTGAGGTGTTGCATGGGGACCTCCGAGCCATCATGTTGCAGATGCAATCATCTCAGTCCCACATGGCCACTGCCATGGAGGACTAGGCCATGGCTATGCGTGGTCATCCTCCCTTCCCACTACCACATTCTGATGCTACACCAGGGGGAGGCTACAGCAGCGACAGGTCTCCCGATCCATGCTAGCCGTGCGGCCCATTAACCCATGGATTTTTTTTCCTTCTCAACATCCACACATTTGACATGCACCCTGCACCTCCTCCCTCCTGGGTACACCCACCAACCCCGCCCCCCCTCATCCCGCCGGGCCCCCATGGGCATTTTATTATTTTTTAACTTGTTTTTTGTCTATTGTGCATTTATGTGACAGTGTGTTGCTTTGTGTGGCATCCAAGGGCATCCACTGTAGGTTCCACCTGGACCCATGCAGGCTTGTCTCGTGTTGGTACACTCCTTGTTTGTGCCTTAGGGTCCAGACACATTTGCCACTCCTGCTTCCCCTTTCCATGGGCTTGCAAGGAGTGCAGTGTGTAAAAGTAACTTACACAGAGGCATTGGGCTTCCATTATATCTGTGGGCAGTCTCAAGTCCGACCTGTGTATACACCCCTAGTGGGATTCATGATTGTTTGTCCAGTGCATGGTTAGCATCCCCTTTTGTTTGGACATTGAGATCCATCCTTTGTTCATGTTCTATCTTCATGTATTAGCTTGACTATCTCCATTATTGTTAGCCTTCCTGCTGTATGCACTTCCCTGCCCCCTTAAATTAGCAGTGCCACACAAAAATACAAGGGTGCCATGCGCATGTTACGACACATTGAGGCACATGTGTAATTATGAATGGTCAGTGTCAGACAGATTCACTCTTGGGTCCTGTGTTTCTGGTACTGGCCAATTGATGTTCCTGTGTACATTATTATTTTGTTGCGTGAGAGTGAGTTATTTCTGAACTTGTTTCGTTGATCGTTGTAGGCTTTGTGACAGTAGTGTTATGTGTTGGCCATTTCTTTGTCTCTTTTGACATTGCATGCCATGGCATGGAGTGTCTACCGGTGACATGAAGTGTGGGAAGGTTTAGGTGTTATACTGGCATTTGGATGTGTACTTTAGCATGGTGTTAGTGGCACACTCCATCTTCCATGTGTTCCTTTTTTGTTAGTTTAAGTTCTAAGGGATGCACACAATGTAGCACTTCCAAGGACAGATTCCCAGGGTGGTAAGGTTGGGACAGATGAATGTCCCTTTGTCATCATTGATTGTCACCTGGAAGTGCCAGGGCTGTATGCACTCAGCAGGGGTTAGATTTTAGGTGACAAATTGTGCCACAAGCTGGGTACGGGCAGCTTTGCCAAGTGCATGTGGTTGGGGATGTGGGGGCATCACCATGTCCACTGGTACGCCACACCGTGATGCAACGTTGTGCAGGACACATGCTGCCACAATGATCCTGCACGCTACTGGTGGTTCTTATAGTAGCTCACCACCAGAGTGGTCATGGGAGCAGAAGCGTGACTTTAGCACTCCGAATGTGCGCTCCACTATGGCCCTATTTGCAATATGGGATGCATTGTATCTTACCTGGGCTGGGGTGGTGGGGTTCTGTATTGGCGTCATCATGGTGCTCAGAGGGTAGGCATTGTCCACTGTGGAGGTGACATGGTTTGTCAGTGGTGTGGGTTTGTCTGTGTGAGACATACATGCATTTGCAGGGCCATTTGTACTCACCATGAGCATTGTGTTGCCATGCCTCCCAGCTTCCACGGCCTGGTGTAGGGGTGACATTCTGAATATGAAACTATCATGTGTGGACCCTGGATAGTTGGCATATACGGAGGTAATGATTCCCTTGGCATCACATACAACCTGCACGTTGATGTAATGCCAGTGCTTGTGATTCCCATAGATGTGCTCTGTGGCCGTGTTGGTTTTTCGCATGCCCTTTTTATGCATTGTTTTTAGTGTGCAATGACTCTTACGGCAGCTTTCGCGTGGCGGACATGTTTCAGGATTGGCACATCTTTTTCCAAGCGCCAGTGAGCCTTGTTACATTTCATGAATGCCTGTTGTTAGCGCGCATGTGGGCTTTGCAAGTATTTTACTGTGGTACTTCCCACGTAACACCCACATTTATGCTTGTTGGTCCCCATTCCACCTGTTTCGCCCCCTTTTTAGGTGACTGCGCAAGACCGTATGCACCTTCACTGGAAGGCTTGCGCAAGGCGTTCGTGGTGTGGCAGTGACGTGTTTGACCCACAAGGATTTAGCGCAAGTGTCGGGTAAGCCCCGCTCATTGTGTTCCATGCATCAACACACGGTTGCTTGCGCACGTTTTGCACGCAAGCGCCCTTTTTTCGGCGCAATTTTATTCCATGAATCAGTCCCAAAATCTTTTTCAGAGGCTTTTCTCCATGGCTTGTAATTACATCCATGTAGATAAAAATCAAAAGAAGTGCTATGGTTTCTGTCAAGTAACCTGGCCTGCCCTCTGCTCTAAACCTTTGCGTAAATGTATACAGGAAAGTGATAAAGCTGTAGTATTTGCAAGATTTTCATGCATAAGAAGGCCTAGTATGACCCTTATCTGGAGGCCTGTCCACACCTAAACTAGGGAGTGTGAACGTGGTAGGAGGAAATCCTTTCACATGTACTGGGATACATTTATATCCACAATAGGACACCCCACAGAGTGACCTGATGTGTTCAGTACTATCAGAGACACCGGACCCACAAGAGGGACCAAGGGTCAAGATAACGATAGGAGGCAAGACATTTTCATTCCTTGTAGACACTGGAGCAACTCGTTCCTGTGTCCATGAGGGAAAATACCCAATGTCAATCATTGCCATGAATGCGCAAGGATTCTCTGAGATGATGAGCTTATTTTCTTTTACAGATGAATTACCAATCTCTATAGGAGAACACAACATGTCGATGCCATTATTATATATTCGGCAGACACCAGTTAACATGTCAGGGCATGACTTGAGGACAAAACTTAACATGACAATATCTTTTACTGACAAAGGAACACCGTGCTCCACTCCAGCAATACACTACATGAATGTGAACACGTTTATATTAGCCTTTACAGGCCAGAAGGCATTACGAGGAGTCCATTTAGATCCAGAAGTATTTTTGTATGGAGTGACTGTTTTATTATTGTGGTTACAAAAGTTGGTTAGTAAAATATTGAGAATACCTGAAGAATTTTTGTTCCGACCAGAGTTACCTATGGATGATGAAGAAGGACAAGAGATCCCCTTATAGCTAGAAGCAGCAGTGGTCAGAGCAGTGGTGGTTGTCCATGGAACAGATGAGCAGAGAGGATGGAGAGCAGTGATAGCCCTCAGTGAAGGTTGACAGACTTGACTGACGAGGAACTTTTCAGGGACGAGTATCCAGGTGATGAATTAATATTTTTCATAAATCCCACTTATTGGATTACAGTGGAGACTAGAGAAATACAGCAGAGAATGGCAATGGTAAAAAAGAAACCGTCCTTTTTCCAGTAGGATTTGCAGAAAGTGGCAAATATCTTATGGACTACTAGTCCATATGATGTGGGTTTATTAAAAAGAATAGGAGCAGTTCAAATTAAGCTTAAACCAGGAGCAATTTTGCCATGAGCAAAATAATATCCCATGTCCAGAGAAGCCATCAGAGTCCCCATGTAACACGGCTGTGTCCAGTGAAGAAATAAACTGGGGGGTTGTGGAGATTTGTTCAGGATCTCCGGCCACCAAACAATATTGTTGAAGCAGAGTTTCCTTTAGTTCTAAATCCCGCTACAATTTCATGCAATATCCCATCCAAGGCCAAATATTTTACAGTTATAGATTTAAAAAACATGTTCTTCTCAATTCCCCTCCATGAGGACTCACAAGATTTGACTTCCTTTTCATATAGAAATATCTGCCTGAAACATACTCGTTTGTCCCAGGGGTACTGTGAGTCCCTCTCAATCTTTAACAGAGTCCTTCAAATGGATTTGGGCAATCTACAGCTTGAGAGTGCAATAATTCAGTACATGGATGACATTTTAGTGGGCAGTGAGACAGAAAAAAGATGCAGCGAAGACTCAGTTCAGCTCATGGCTATAATATTAGAGCAAGGATACAAGCTGGACAAAGTTACAATATTGTCAGGAAGAGGTCCTGTATATAGGGCAGTTAATCTCTCAACAAGGGAGAAAAGTGACACCCAAAAGAGCAGAAGCAATTATGAAGACCTTAGAACCTAAAACAGGGTTTTTGATTACAGCACATATATTCAACCACTTTTAAAAGGACTTAAAGAAGCACAGGTGGACAAGAGTAAGATAACATGGACATATGAAATGACTGAAGGATTTGAGGAATTAAAAAAAGGCAATCAGTACAGCCCCTCTGTTAGGAATTCGAGATTATCATGAAGACTTTTACCTATTTTCACATTCAAATGGAGAGGTCATGACAGCAGTCCTGAAACAGGAAATTACATTAGGACAGTGAAGTGGGAAAATCGAATAAAAGGCTCCCACCAATCCCCTCTCAACCCTGGCCTAGAGGATCACGGCCCAGACACCCGCCACGAGAGGAGTTTGCCCATCTCCCAGACGACCAAATACCCTGGTACAAGAACATACGGATGTGCCCACTCGCATGCCCACCCACATGCCCACCAGCCTGCCCTGCACATGCCGACACCTGCAGCATGGATGAACTCGACTAAACCATCCAGCACCAAATCAACACATCGTTAGAGATGCCATGACGACTTAGCTAACGGTCAGCACACTCGTGCAACATACACACCGGACACTCCCACACCAATCCACACGAAGAACATACTCAGTGCTATGACGTAGGCGACGGACACACCCACGGACGTGCATCTTTATTATTTTTAACATAGGCTTTTCAAATGCAGAAACGCAAGACGCATAATGAACTTATCTAAAAAAGGCTTGCTCACGCTTCTTCTAAAACCATGTACCATAATGAGAAATATAACGAAGACACGATACTGGGGATAGAGCAATATGATACCATAACCTAAAGCGCTCTGCATAAAATGGTTCCACCTATGCACCAGGCCCAAGTAGGCCGCAAGTAAAAGCTTCCATGAACGTTGAATGAGCAAGGGTTCGGTTGCTGACCCTGCAGAATGAGCCCAGTGAAAGCAGACAGTCAAGGGCACAATGTTGCAAACTCTCATTCCGCAAGCCGACGCCAAGGTCGCACCTGCAAGATAAGCCAGGCACACAGTGAGAAATGCAATATTAATTGTGCAGAATTCTGCCTCAACCACGGTCCCCACCTTACGTGACCAAGCCGAACTTGATAGGGTGCCAAGCCCAGGAGGAAGAAGGCGCCTGGATCCCCCGTCTCAAAACATTGAAGAAACATTGTTGCAAATGACAGGTGCACCGCGAGCTGGGAACAGCGATGGTCCCAGACTGGGGGGCTCGCGCGTGAACCAATCAGAACATGGGACCCTTATCACTGACGCCATTAACATTGACCAATCCTCAGGGGTCTTCATGTAACAATTTTTATGTATCAAACTGAAGGGACAACCCAAGTATACCACCTGACTGACCCTTAACCAATAACCACGTCCTCTATATGTATGCTATACTAACCCTACCACTCGGGGAACCAATCCAGAGTGGCGATAGGTTTTTTGCAAATTTTGCTAAGGTGACGCAAGTAGCGCGTCATGCTAAGGTAAAAAGGGCCTGCGAGCCCCACGCTGCTGAGAGAGTGTCAGGACGGACGCGTACGATCCTTGGCCATCCCTGCCGTTTTTTTGAATAAACAGCAGAATCACCTTGCTTCTTGCGTGTGTCTCATACTCTATCTCTTTGGGATATACGGGAGGAGTTGGGGCCTCCCTGCCCAGAGGTCCGCGGACGGCCCAGCCGGCCCCGGGAGAATTTCCCCCCGACAAGTTGGAGGCACTGCTGAGATCTGTTTAAGGTCCGCTTTTATTTTTATTTTTCCAAGTACTCCCGTTGCGAGGAGGCCCGGCGGCGCGGCCCCCTCTGCCGCTGCCCCCTTTTTGAGGACTACAGGACCATCGCGGAACTGCGAGAGGACTGGACAGCGCAATCCGGATATTGGCCCTCGGGAGCCGGTTGAGAAGTATCCCGCCCGCGGTTGGCGAGTGTCCAGACGTAGTCCAGACGAGGGGAGGTGGCGAGCCGCTTGGAGGGGTGCACGCAGTCAAGCGGCCCTGCATCAAGAGAACTTGGTGAGTATGCCACGCCCAACAAGCAATGTGAAATTGTGAGGGAGGGGGGAGGAATTGAATACGGGAGGTGGGAGGTGTTGCACAGGTGCGCGGCGAAGGTTTGATAATTTAGTGTTGAAAATGAAATGAATGGTAGCCGGACGAGTGCAAGAGCAGTCCGCTACGTTACGGGAGAAAAGGGGGCGGAGCACGAAAACATCATGTGCGGCCGCTCATAGACACTGATTGGCCTAGGTCGCGACCACGTGTAGGGGTGTGTGTGTGCGGTTTCCTACGATTTGGCAATTATTGATCAATGAGTAGATGAGGATCCCTATTGTTCGAGCAGGAAACTCGATAGATAGATGACGTTTCCCTGTAGGCGGTAGCTAGCTAGTTGCCCAATACGGAAGATAATTGGCTGGTTAAGCCCTCCTGTCGAGGGGCGTATCACACGCGAGGCGACGCAGTGTGCGCAGTCCGATTATATTATTGATTACCTTGTTCCAGGAGTGACAGGAAGACAGCTGTGGGGTTAACGGGGGTAGATTGCAAGTGTATTTTGGACTTAAAGAATATATGAAGAACTTACCAGTAGTCTGAAGGGATCAGTGACGTCACCAGCAGGGCTTACATAGGACATCTCGAGAACCAGGCATCTTTTATTTTTGAGTGGCGGGGAGGAGAGCTGTGGTACGAGCGTGGAAACAGAGGTACACGGTAATGAGTTGATCGGGGGAAGGCGAAAGGAGGTACGTGGCTGCGCACGGAGAACGCCGGCCACGGCAAGTGCAGAGGAGGGAGGAGGAGCAAGTGAAAGTAGGACGGCGGTATAAGAACGTCACAAGGGGCACGCAGCCGCAGGGGGCTGCGTGCGCTCCGGCCGCAGGGGGCCGTAAGGGTGTTGTATAAAGGAAGAAACTAAAGGAAAGAATATACAAATGTAAATACTATATTTTACTAATTTTTCCTTAGCGGACTATTGCAAGTCCCCAAACTTACGGGGCCAGGTAAAGATACAAGGCTGTATATTGTAAACTGCTAGTGAGATAACCGCGACCAAATAGGGGAAGGGTAACAAGTGGAGCGCTACTATGTCACACGGGACAGGATCGGGAGGGTGGGGGAACACCCTCACTACCCCGCTGCAACACATATGTAAAACACTATCACCCCATAGAGAGAAATTGATCAAGTACAGCATAGAATGGACACAGGGGACGGACAACAAAATGACGACACCATGGCCGCCTAATGGTAGCTTCGATCCATATACCCAACACTCACTATTAAACCATCTGCACAATACATACAAGTGGAAGAAGTTAACGCACCACGTGGAGGTGTTCAACTTATGGAGGATGTTCCAAGGGTCCCGACCAGGACCAAACGAAATGTTCATTGTAGGGGAGACAACGGGAGATAAGGAGATCAAGGAGGAGGGAGAGAATGGGGAAAAGGAAAGTGAAGGAACACAGTACACGGGGAAAGGACAGGAGGGAGGAGAAAAGAGTAACAACTCAACCGAAAATGAAATAAAAAAGGAACAGAGCGACGATATACCTCTAGCGAAAGTAGTGAAAACAGAGGGAGGGGGGTTGTATCCTTTAAGAGAACTAGGAGAAATAGCAAGAGAACAATCAAGGGCGGCTGAGGGGTACTCGAACCCGGTATACAGCCCGCCTCCATATACAGCTACAGGTGGCTACACGGGAGGGGAGCGGACTAGTACAACGGGATCAGCCCATAGGAAGATGCTAGCAGGGGAGGGGAGGACTGAAGAAGAGCAGAATACGGACGTAGGAAATGATGAGTGGGTAGCTGCGCAGATACTATTAAAATTACGAGGTTCATTAACAGGAGAAGAGAAGGAGGTGGTGAGGAAAATGGACGAGGATAATGCAAGGGAGAGTGAAATGGAAGGGGAAGAGGGGAAAGGAAAGGGGGAAGAGCCGTTAAGAAAAAAGGAAGAGACCTTGGAGGAACGATTAGCAGAATTAAGGGACGAACAGAATGCACTGATAAAGCAGCTCGAGAGGGGGGAACGAGAGAGAGCACGGGAAAGGAAAGAAGGTAAGAATGAGTTGGGAAAAATGAGAGAACGAACTGAGGAGCAAAGGAGAGAAGCCGAAAGGTTAAAGGCAGCGGCAGAAAGGGTATCAAGAGCAGCACTGCGCGACAGGAAAAAAGAGGAAGAGGAGAAAGAAAAAGAAATGGCAATATGGAAGAGGAGATTACTGTCAGAAACGACAAGGAAATACGAAGAAGGGAGGATGATAGAGAGTATAATAGAAAGGGAGAGGGAGAGATGGGAAAGGAAGAAAGAAGATGAAAAGATATTGGAAAAAATGAGTTGTGAAGTAATGGAAGAATTAAAAAAGAAAAGAGAGGAAATCGGTAGAGGAATAGCGGAGAGAAACGAAGGGGAAAGAGAAGATAGGAGGGGGGAGAGTGAAGTAAGGAGGAATGTATATAGAGGCACAGAAGTAGCAACAACATCGGCACAAAGGGGAGCGATTAGCAAAGAAGAAAAGGGAGGAACGGACCTAATAGACTTAAGAACAGTAACGATTGGGGGGAAAAAGACAGTTTGGGGGTTGCCATTTATGAATGACTTTTGTAGTGAGGAAGAAGAAGGAATGGAGAAGGAAGGAAGAAATAGTGAAAGGGAAAGCCTAGATAAACTATACACCACCCGAACAAATAAAGACTCACCATATATCTGCAGGAGAAAGGAAGAACTGCAGAGAAGTGAGGAGGAGGAGCATGGAATGGCGGAGGGCCATACACGTGAAGCCACGCCGTCACCGTCCCGTCATGCATGCTCCACCACCCCACACCCATTGCGTGCAACATGCCCATCTAAACTAGCGCCCTTCACAAGAGAACTGACACCCTATGCAGGAAGGCTTAGAGACCTCCCTGGACGCAGGCAGGGAGAACGAATACACACGCCCACAATAAATAAAGGAAATGGTGAAAGAAGGGGAAGTGGTGGAGGAGAAAGAGTAGAGACCAGGAGAAATATGGACGAAGCTGACGATGTAGAAGAGACGGAAGAAGAGGAGGGGTGTGAGGACTCGATTTTGTGGAACCCAGGGGGTAAAACGGGACACAACTTAATGCCTCTTCTAGAGAGGGGAGGGGTTAGACCACAATACGTCCCTTGGAAGCATGCAGACAAGGAAAATATAAAATGCAGACTCCCATCTTTAAGTGGAGGTGCGGGTAAATGGATATATGAAATGGAAAAACACACCGCAGGACAGAAGTTGGCAGTGGGAGATGTAAAGGGCCTTCTCATATCAATATTAGGTGATGCTGCGGATGACATCTGGAAGAGAGCAGGCTTCCCTGGGGTAACAATAACAAACACATCTCACGATGGGGCACCATTCGCAAACTGCAGACATGCATTATGGCAGGCACTGAGGGTACAGTATCCGGACACATCGGACATAGGAGCTATTACCTCGCGCAAGATGCGTGAGAACGAAGATCCTGTTGATTATATCCAGGAAATTCAAGAGAAGTGGCGTATGGAAACTAGAGAACAATGGGACAAAACACCAGCAATATTCTATCATATACTAGTACAGGGGCTCCCAGAAGCAGTCCAGAAACAACTGAAGAAAGTAGTGGGGATGGAAGCAAAAGCATGGCCAGAAATACAACTTACTATAGTGCATCATTGCAGGACATGGCAAGAAAAAATGAAAAAAAAGGAAGAGGATAGGAAAACGGAAGAGGCTAAACTAGTACAGAAGAAACTCACTAAATACACGATGGAAGGTGCACTAATAACTACACCTGCCACAATAACTCAAAGCCCCACACAAGTAGTGGCTGCACAAGACCCCTCCCAAATACAATCATCGCAGAATGTAACACAACAGATGCCGCCACTCCAACCATACACGACTAACATGGGAGGAGGATACTCAACGCAAGGAGCTGGGTATTATAATTACAACTGGGGAAGGGGAGGAGTAATGAGAGGGAGAGGATACGGATTTAACACACAACAACAGGTGGGGGGACTTAGAAATTCCTACCCCACCGGGCACCCAGTATACCAGGACAACACATGAAGCTTTCCATGGCAGAACAGGGAACCACCGGTGTGTTGGATTTGTGGATTGGTGGGTCACATGTCACGTACGTGTAGAGTGAGACCAGGCACACCGTTGTGGAATGAACAGGGACAACAAGAGCTCCCACAGGAACAGCAGGGCATCCAGCAACAGCAGACATTGCAACAGGGAAATGGACAGCAACAACTAGTAACACAACAACAGCCACGGACATACCCACTGCCTCAACAACAGGTAGCGATTACACAACAACCCCTAGCACAGCAAGTACAGCCACCTGCACAAGTCCAAGACCATAACATAACCTCCACCAATACCCAACTACAGCAAACACAACTGGGTAGGGTGACAGTGCTGGGACACAACCCTTACACGGGAAGTGGTCAATCATTATACCCCCAATAGGACAGCCCACAGTCGACCTTGGTGTGTCCCATCCTGTCGGTAACACCTAATAGTGCGGAGGAACCACGCATAGAGGTAACGATAGGTGACAAAAAATTATCATTCCTTGTTGACACCGGGGCGACCCGGTCTTGCATAAGGGAAGGTAAATTTAAGATGTCAGGTGAAGCCATGAACACCCAAGGATTCTCTGGGGCTAGGGGGATGGTTCCTTTTACTGATAACATTCCCTTATCAATAGGGGATTATGACATGTCAGTCCCACTCTTATATTCTAGGGCGTCACCAGTAAATATAATGGGGAGAGACATAATGAGCAGGTTGAATATGACGATCTCCTTTACGGAGGACGGCATAATTTGCTCCACTCCAGGAATTAACATGCTCACTGCGCGACAGATCATGCAGGCATACTGTGGACAGACAGTGATTAGGGCTGAGCCAGTATATGGTGAACTGTTCCAGTACGGGACAGACATGGCATTTGCATGGATGCCAGGGATAGAGGGAAAGATCTGGAGGAGGCCAGCAGCCTACTTGTTTAGACCAGAAATGCCAGCTAACGAACCAGAAGGAAAGGTGATTTCAGTGGACATAGAGAGCATTATAGCAACCGCTGATTACATTGCAGTGCATGCCCAAGACAGAGAAGGAAGAGCGTGGAGGGCAGTGATAGCACTAGCATAGGGATGTAGACTCACCCAGGTGTCAGATGAGGAGCTCTTCTCAGGTGAAAAGGAAGAAGGTGAAATGGTATTTATGATGAGTGTGGAAATATGGCTAAGGGTGACATACAAACAAGTGGCACAGAAAATTGCAATGGCACTTGAGGCACCCACGTCCACCCCAGTTCCCTTTTTTGAGGAAGACATGGCAAAAGTACCCACATCATTATGGACTACTAGCCCCTATGACGTGGGGTGCATAAAAAGCATAGGGGGGGTAAGAATAACATTGAAAAAGGGTGCAATACTCCCCAGAGTAAAACAGTACCCACTATCAAAAGAGGCAGATGAGGGCATATGTGAAACAATAATGGCCCTTATAAATAATGGCATATTGGTCCCATCAGAATCTCCATGCAACACAGCTGTATACCCAGTGCGCAAGGCTAAAGGTGGATCTTGGCGCTTCATACAGGACCTCAGGCCTTTGAACAACATAGTGGAAGCAGAATACCCCATAGCAGCAAACCCGGCCACAATATGGTGCGGCATTCTGGCAGAGGCATCAAGGTTTACAGTGATCAACCTTAAAAATGCCTTTTTCTCAATACCACTGCACCCAGACTCACAAGATCTGACAAGCTTCACTTACAGAAACACAAAGTGGAAACACACCAGATTGCCACAAGGGTACTGCGAGTCACCCTCAATATTCAACAGAGTAATACAGATGGATTTGGGTAACATTGAGGTAGAAAGCACAGTGTTACAGTATGTTGACGACATAATCATTTGCAGCACAAACGAAAAAAGATGCAGAGAGGACTCATTAAAGATGCTGACAATATTGGCTGAAAAAGTTACAAAGTAGACAAGGAAAAGCTACAATACTGTCAGGAACAAGTACTTTACATTGGACAGCTCATATCCCAATATGGAAGACAGATTGCACCACAAAGAGCACAGGCAATTTTAAAAACACCATTGCCACAAACAGTGAGAGAATTACAGCAGTTCATTGGCCTGTGCAACTACTGCAGAGCATGGGTATTTGATTACAGCTCATACATAGGACCCCTACTTGAGGGGTTAAAAGAAGCTAACAAAGGGGAGAAAAAGTTGGGGTGGACAATGGAAATGAAAGAGGCTTTTGATGAACTGAAAGATGCAATATCAACCGCTCCAGTACTGGCCACCCCAGATTATGAACGACAATTTTTTATATTTTCACATTGCGACTCAACAGTAATGAAAGCAGTGTTGGCTCAAAAAACAAGCATGGCCTACAAACCAGTAGCGTTTTACAGCGGTCACTTAGATCCTGTGATGCTGGGTCATTTCCCTTGCGAACAAGGTCTCGCCGCAGCTGCCTTTGCGGTAGAGAAAGCATCAGCAATCACCATGGGGTGCCCAACCACACTATTTGTGGAACATGCACTATTTGCAATATTGAACAAGCCTAAGTCCACACTAACAACGCAGAGGGCGTCAGGTTATGAGATTATATTATCTAGAGCTGAATTATCAATTGTTAGATGCAGCACAGTCAACCCTGCAAGGTGTATAGCAGAAGTAATTGAGGAAGGAGAGTATGCACACGATTGTACAAAGGTTACTGAAATGTATTCATGCACTAGAAGGGTTGAAGAGAATGCACTAGAGGGAGGTGATCTCTTGTTCATTGATGGGTCATCAACAATTGACCAAAGTGACGGGATTAGGAGAACTGGGGCAGCAGTGGTAAAAATGACAGAGGTGCTGGTGTGTGTGGCGATGAAATGCGTACAATTACCACAGCATTACTCTGCCCAAGCAGCGGAATTGGTCGCACTGATCTTGGCGTTGAAGGAAAGCTTTGACAAGCGAGTGACCATATATTCCGACAGTGCATATGTCACATCTACTGTCCATTCCGGGTTGTCCAAGTGGAGGAGAAGAGGGTTTAGGAGAGCTGACGGCACCCAAGTGCAACATGCCCTCTTATTAGCTGAACTAATTGAAGTAATAAATGACCCCCAAGAATTAGCCTTGGTAAAATGCACCGCACACACTAATGGAGAAGATCATATTTCAAAAGGGAATGCAGCAGCAGACGCACACGCGAAGTATGCTGCATATTTTGGCGAGATATGGAACCCCCCAGAGTCAGAGAGAGGGAGAGGGAGGGGAATAGCTAAGGAGCTGTTAAAAAGAGAAGGGTACACCCATCTCCCAGCCACACAGATAATGGAGCTACAATTATTGGCTGCACCAATGGCAGAAAAAGAAATATGGGTAAAAAGAGGATGTACAATGTCACCAACTGACGCACTATGGCGCCAGGGTAGCACTGAAAAGATGGTAATGCCATTGGCACTATTGAACATCGCCCTGAGCCAACTACACCATCCAGCCCACACAGGCAAGGAAGTCATCGCAGCACGAATTAGGGAAGATTGGTTCTGCCCCGAGTTAAATTCCCATGTGTCAAATTTTGTCAGCAATTGTCTCACATGTCAGCAGTTCACGGCCGGTCACACGCTGAAGGTGATAAAAGGTACTATACCCCGGCCAGAGGGACCTTTCCGACACATCCATATTGACTATGTTGATATGATCAACGTATGTCAAGGAAATAGGTATATGATTGTAGTTGTGTGCCCATTCTCGAGGTGGATCGAGGCAGGGCCCTGCTCACACCCAGATGCATTCTGAGCAGCTAAATTCCTAGTGAGGGAGGTCTTTCCCAGGTGGGGAGTGTGCGAAATACTGCGGTCAGACAATGGGCCGCATTTCGCCAATGAAATGTTCCAGCATATCACGTCCTTACTGAACATCAAGCATAAATTTGCATGTGCATATCACCCGCAGGCCAACGGTGTATGCGAACGCCTGAATGGCCTATTAAAAGAGGCAATTGCAAAAATACAGCAAACAACAAAGGAGAGTTGGCTGTATTGCCTTCCGCTAGCCCTATTTGAGTTAAGGAATAGACCAGGCTCCGACCACCACCTCACCCCTCACGAGGTGGTGACCGGACGCCAAATGCGCCTACCTCTGACGCCAACATCAAGAGCATTCACCGACCATGAGAGTACTGCAAATGTCCTTGGTGATGAAATGTACCAATATGTGTCTTCTTTGATTACTAGTGTAGTGTTTGTGTCTCAACAGCTCGAGCGCACGCGGGGCGGGTCTAAGAGTGATCAACAAGAAGACGCGGATGAAGAATTGGAAAAGGGGAAACTGTGCAAAATTGCCAAAGGTGACCACGTACTACTCCGCAATTTCAACAGAGAGTGGAACAGCCCACGCTTCACTGGCCCCCACCTGGTAGAGGAGGTATCAACGAGAGCAGTAAAGCTACAGGACAAACGTGCTTGGAATCACCTACACGACGTAAAGATCTGCAAACTCCAGACCCGCCCTAGCGTCACCGACAGGGCCATTGGAAGAGCAGCAACAGCGTCGCCAACAGAGGAAGGGACTTCTACCGCAACTAACGGCCAAAGTGTCCCCATACCCTGCCACCCCCCTGATTCCCCAGAGACAACTACCAAAATAAAGAGGGGTAATTACCATACCACCCACCCCATGGTCACACGTTCAAAGAGTAAAGAAACCTCTACCAGTTGAACCCCAAACCCTCTGCCCATTGACCCCCTACCCACTGCAATAATAACCCAACTGAAGGACATTGTTTTGCACATACACATGTAAACATGTGAATGTTCTCTTTTTTTTCTCTCACACATGCAGGTACGGCGTATTATTGTACTGTTAAGAAAGCAGATAACTAACAAAGTTCACTGCCCAGGAGGAGTAGATGATACCCTCAGACAATAACTACCCTGAAGAATTATCGCACCAATTTGTCTATTAAATAAAAAGGCCAAAGCACCTGAAAAGGAGGAGGGTACGTGTCTACTACACAGCACTTCTCTTGGCCATAGAACAATCAATGCCCCACATCCAACCATACTTGCCTGTCCTAAGAGATAGATCGCTTAGATTGGCGTGGGAACAGCTCTTCGCCTGGGCACTGAACGACTACCTGATAGGGAGAGCTTGAAAACAACAACTAACACTAATAACAAGCATATTGAGAATTTTCAGGCGGGCAACTTTAACGTCGCAAGAATTAGCTGCCGGACTGCAGCAAGGTAAGAGCAAAATGCCGGTGAAACTAGCCTTTGTAATAAAGATGATAGGGATTTTGATGATCACCGGGTTTGTGGCTGCCTCTGTATGGCGGTACAGTTATGCTATCAATATTTTTGCTGTACCCAAACCTAATATACCCCCACCCCCAGCTGCAACAGGTGTTACGTCAGGTGGTACTAGCGAAATTCCACACAAGGGAAATAGAGTTAAACGCAGCACATACTCAGAGAATAAAGATATTGACAACTACATACAAAATTTCGCACACGTCTCTAACAACATGTGGTACCAACACATGACCAAAATAGGTAAACAAACAACAGAAGACAGCTGCTACGTCTGCTCATTGATCCCGTACGCCATGAGTGCTTCCCGAACTTTCGTTGCCACGGAAATAGATGAAAAAACAGCACGATGTATAATATACCTGGCACTGTTCCAAACAAAAGGGAGATTTCAAGGGAACACGGTGCACCTGGTATGGAAATCACGAGACACATACCCGTACGAAAATAACTTCCTTAAGAGTTATTTGAGCTACCACAAGGCCAGTTTACATGCCGAAGCATTCAGATACATAACAAGTGGCCCTGAAAAAGGAGAAACGAAGAAAGTTACACTACAGTACCTACCATGTGATTGGTACGCCACTGAAGCTCCTGGTAAACAAGGATGTTGGGAAAGACCACTGATAATAATAACATGGAAGGTGTACCTGGGTGACAAATGGGACATAGGAGTGGTTGGCAGCAACATGATAACGAGAGAAGATACTACAACTATTGCAGAGCACAACAACAGATGTTGGATGACTTGGGTCAAGTACGTACCCATGCTAACATGGATAGAGAAGGATGAGGACCCAATAACAATACTGCCGATGACTGCACCTAAGATATGCTACCAACACAAAGGAGAAGTGGACGTAGGATACAACACCAACTGTGCAAGTGTGACAGAGCTACCTGAGGGGGGAGCAGGAACAGCAGTAGTAATGGACCATTACTGGGCCTGTGGAGACAAGGCATACCACACACTGCCCCCTCTGTGGAATGGTGTATGCACAATAGTACACGTTAATGTACCATCACTAGTGGTGCCCCAGAAACATGTGAATGTGGCGAACTTCCCCAAAATGGATGAAGGAAACAAAAGGAAGAAGAGATCTGCACAGCTTCAGAAAGGGCCAGAGAACAGAAACAACGGCAACAACACCGTCCAGAACAGACGGAAAAGACAAGGAGAACCTCTGACAGGAAATTACCTGTGGGGAAGGTCGGAAACAGCACTCACCTCAATCCCGCCAGAACACAGACTATTCAGCAGAGCAGCTATGTTCTTCTCCTCAATAATACATCCTGGACTACAGGCCTACGCAAACGCAAAATGGCTCCAGATAACTAGGTGGGAACTAATGATGACAATTAACTCTACAGTAAATGCATTCAACGCAATAAAAGAGGAATTGCGAGCAGTGAGGATGGTAGCACTACAGAACAGATATGTACTGGACCTCCTCACAGCAATGGAAGGAGGAGTTTGCGCAAAGATAGGACAATCATGCTGCACATTCATTCCTGCTAACGATGCTGACAATGGTACACTGACAGAAGCAGTATCACAATTGGCCCAGATGCACTCCAAAATGATGGATGAAAGTAAAGGTGTAAAAAAGGATGAGAGCTGGTTTTCGACGCTATGGTCATGGATGCCATCTTGGCTGTCAGATGGACTGAAGATCATAGTTGGATGCATTATTTTGGCTGGAGCTGCACTTATCATAATAAGATTTTGGAAGGCCCGGAAGGCATGCACCACAGATGAGATGATCGAAATGGTCGGTATGCACCCCTTGATGCCAGCAGATGACGGTCAACACACAGGCACAATAATAAAAGAGAGAGAAAGGCTGCGCAACCAGATCATCACTAACCACCTGGACCCACCATCTGTGAAGCTCGAAAACCCAAGAAACCCAAGGAGCTACATAGGGAAATGGGTATACAGCACACCTGGAGGAACCTGTGTATATACGTACTGGTCGTTTGAGGATCATGTCAACCACTATGGACATTTGGGAGGAGTAACTAAAATATGGAGAGTGAGAGGAGATAAGGAAAAGGATATGTTTGTGGTCGACAAGTCGACCAGAGGGGGGACTGAAGTGGGAAAAGCGAATAAAAGGCTCCCACCAATCCCCTCTCAACCCTGGCCTAGAGGATCACGGCCCAGACACCCACCACGAGAGGAGTTTGCCCATCTCCCAGACGACCAAATACCCTGGTACAAGAACATACGGATGTGCCCACTCGCATGCCCACCCGCATGCCCACCAGCCTGCCCTGCACATGCCGACACCTGCAGCATGGATGAACTTGACTAAACCATCCAGCACCAAATCAACACATCGTTAGAGATGCCATGACGACTTAGCTAACGGTCAGCACACTCGTGCAACATACACACCGGACACTCCCACACCAATCCACACGAAGAACATACTCAGTGCTATGACGTAGGCGACGGACACACCCACGGACGTGCATCTTTATTATTTTTAACATAGGCTTTTCAAATGCCGAAACGCAAGACGCATAATGAACTTCCAAAACCATGTACCATATTGAGAAATATAACGAAGACACGATACTGGGGATAGAGCAATATGATACCATAACCTAAAGCGCTCTGCCTCAAATGGTTCCACCTATGCACCAGGCCCAAGTAGGCCGCAAGTAAAAGCTTCCATGAATGTTGAATGAGCAAGGGTTCGGTTGCTGACCCTGCAGAATGAGCCCAGTGAAAGCAGACAGTCAAGGGCACAACGTTGCAAACTCTCATTCCGCAAGCCGACGCCAAGGTCGCAACTGCTAGATATGCCAGGCACACAGTGAGAAATGCAATATTAATTGTGCAGAATTCTGCCTCAACCACGGTCCCCACCTCACGTGACCAAGCCGAACTTGATAGGGTGCCAAGCCCAGGAGGAAGAAGGCGCCTGGATCCCCCGTCTCAAGACACAGGCAGATACAATTAAGCGACTCAACGGACATCTGCGGCGGTGGGAGTAGTCGTCCTTCCTGCTTATGAATAAATCCTCACATTGTCTGCACATACCCATAGTGAAACATTGTTGCAAATGACAGGTACACCGCGAGCTGGGAACAGCGATGGTCCCAGACTGGGGGGCTCGCGGGTGAACCAATCAGAACATGGGACCCTTATCACTGACGCCATTAACATTGACCAATCCTCAGGGGTCTTCATGTAACAATTTTTATGTATCAAACTGAAGGGACAACCCAAGTATACCACCTGACTGACCCTTAACCAATAACCACATCCTCTATATGTATACTATACTAACCCTACCACTCGGGGAACCAATCCAGAGTGGCGATAGGTTTTTTGCAAATTTTGCTAAGGTGACGCAAGTAGCGCGTCATGCTAAGGTAAAAAGGGCCTGCGAGCCCCACGCTGCTGAGAGAGTGTCAGGACGGACGCGTACGATCCTTGGCCATCCCTGCCGTTTTGTTTAATAAACAGCAGAATCACCTTGCTTCTTGCGTGTGTCTCATACTCTATCTCTTTGGGATATACGGGAGGAGTTGGGGCTTCCCTGCCCGGAGGTCCGCGGACTGCCCAGCCGGCCCCGGGAGAATTTCCCCCCGACAACAGTAACATAAACCATTGGCTTATTACAGTCAGATTGAATAAACAGTTATGAATGGACATTGCACTTGTGAACAAGCTTTAGCTGCCTCTGCACTTGCTATTGAAAAAGCTTCAAGTATTACAATGGGGTGTTCAGTGACATTGGTTTGTTGAGCAATGCATTATCTGCTATTTTAGAGAAATCCAAAAGTTACATTGACCACACAAAGAGCATCATGGTACAAGGTAATTATCTCAAACCCTGCGATTAAGATTGTTTATTTATTTTTTATTTATTTATTGCATTTGTCATATGCCCAAACCCAACGGTATCACAGTGTTGGTTACTTATAAAATACTTGTTACAGACTTAGGGATACTTTCTACATACATTCAGTTACAGCATGTTGAGACAGTAACAGTGTTGGTTAAGGCATTAGTCAACTTTGTCAAAAGGCCAGGTTTTGATCACCTTCTTGAAGCGCTGGTGCGATACAGATTGTTAGATGCAGATCAGTGAACACAGCAATGTTAATAGTAGAACCAGTAGGGGAGGATGATTATGTACATGACTGTACTACGTATAATGAATTTCAGGACGATATTCTCTGTGTTAGAGAAAATGCTCTAGGATGGAGGAAATTCTCTTTATTGACGGGTCTTCAAACAACTGGCAAAAGGCATACTGGATAAGCAGGAGTGAAGGTGAACCGAGTTCTTTTCTGTCTATCACCCACAGACAAATGAAATTTGTGAACGTTTAAACAGATTTCTAAAAGAGAGCATAGCCAAGATCAAAATCACCTTAAAGAAGGGGTGGCTACATTGCATACCCCTTGCGCTATATGCACTGCAAAATCACCCTGGCTCAGATCGCCACTCAACTCCTCATGAGTTGGTGACTGGATGCCGAATGAGAACACCTCTTGTTCCTCCAATCAGGTTAGAATCTGATGCTCACAGTGCAGCGAAGACGTTAAGTGACGAGATGCATGATTATTTGACAACTATGACCGCTAGTGTTTCTTTTTTTTCTCAACAGATCAAGAACCAGAGGGTAAAAGAAGATTGAAGAAGAAAGCCAGCCAGCTGATCCAGATAGCCTTTTAAAACCACTTAGCATATATCCAGGGGACCGGGTTCTGGTGCTTAAAGTTGTCCGCACTTGGAATAAACCCTGTTCAGATGGACCTTACAAGGTGGAAGTAGTTACCACAACAGCTGTTAAACTGCAACTACATCCCTGCTTGACCATCCAGAGGCTAAATCCACTGCTGCAGGCCCTGGCCCTGCGACTTCCTTTTCATTATTTTTACTACGAACTTCATATTATGTTCTTGTTTGCTTAGTTAATTAGTGCCGATCTGCTTAGCTCCTTTCCTGTTTCCCTCCATGCTAGCTCCGATGTCCAGCCCCTTCCCGCCTTTTCCCTCTGCACAATGGCCGGTGATTGGAGCTCGAAGTTTTCCTGAGTGATCTGGAAACAGTTCACATGCAGGAACCAGAGGAAAGCCTCTGCCTAGGCAAAAAGCAAACAGACTTGGTCGCTCATTCACCACAAAAGCGACAACCAAGTGGAATGAGTTACCTAACTCCCTAAGACTAGAATCCAAATACATGATATTCTGAAAAAAATTGAAAACACTTCTGTTCAAGTAAATGACCTTTCCACTGTGTCAAAGAACTGCTAAAAGTATCCGATTAGTCTCAGTAACCTTAATTGTTGTCTTCTCCCCTTGTTGTCTACGTCTAATTGTTGCACACTGATGCTCTGGTGCATTACAAATACTCAAATAAGCCGAGTGTGCAAAGGGCGAGTTGCAGTCAACAAGAACTGCTGTTTGACTGTGCTGCGGAGGCATTGAGATCAGCGGTTTGTTTGAAGAGCCGGACAAGATGTGAGGAAAAGCTGAGCGCTGTAGTGCTATCTGGCCCCGCCCACCACTGTGCGGTCCCGCCCAAGCAGGAAGTGGAAGGGGATAAAAGAATCTCCCAGGCACCCTTGTGGCGCTAAGCAAGAGTGTGCAAAAGGCGAGTTGCAGTCAACAAGAACTGCTGTTTGACTGTTTGCTGCTTTGCTGGGACGTAGGACACAAAAAGAATACTGCATCCAAAGAGGGCAAAACACAGCGCCGCAACCGCAATTAACTGCTGCCATCCTAGAGGAGCTCTTCAACGCTCACTAATGGGCTGACTGACAAGTGATCCAACTGACTCAGGAGCTGAGCCGGTGGTGAAAACAGAACATCAGGTAAGACAGAGGCTAGCCTCCCACCCCGCCCTACCGATGTCCGCATCACCCTCTAGGACTTTGAAGCCTAAACTCATGCCGCCTTTGAAGCAATCACGACTCCCATTTGTCAAAGATAAACTCCCCATGGAGACAGAACGGAGTCCAGCCCCCCCCAGAGTCAATATGTACATCTATACCATCCGAGAGGGCGGATGTAGTGAAAGAGGGGACGGAACCCTAGGACTCGACCCAAACAACTAATAAAGACATGGAAACTCCTGGGGTGGGAGTAGGTGGACAGTCCCCTCCACAGACATCGTCCATGGAGGTCTCACAAGGGGTGTTGGGTATAAGTGACTTGTCCAAAACATCAGAAACTGCGATGAAAACCTCAGGGGAACAGGAGACCTGTGAGAACACTGAGGAGGTCAGTTATGCCGCCCAAGTAGACACAATAGATGTACGGATGAGGAACTGGATGGGAGATGGGGTAGAGAAGCCCGAGAATAACTTAGCTAAAAGCAACAAAGTGGGAAAAAAGGACTATGCTGTTTCCACCCCGTCGATCAGCCCATGTGCACTAGGGCTGGTCATAGAACCGTTTGGAAACAGTCAAAGACGTTGCCGGAATGGTCCCAGAAGCTGAGGAAAAAGTGGATTGGAATCTCCCAGTACCAGCACTTATACCAAGGTTGTTGAAGGTGCCTGAAAGAGAGAAAACAACTGTCAGTTTATCGAAAGAAGCCAGATCAAATTCTGAATCATATGTACTTATGCCAGAGCCTCTACCAAGCCCACCCAAGATCCAAGGACTAGGTGATCCAGACCCTCGTATTTTGAAGGAAATCAGATGAACATTATGAAAGTCGAACAGGAGAAATCAGCGAAGCAGAGATAATGACCTGGCAGGACGAGTCCTTTTGGGTGGACATAGATAAATCATCTCAGATTCTGGCTCTAACTAACAACGCAAGGCACAATGAAAGCACAAAAGTGAAAACTCGGACTCAGAAAAAGGACAAGGGGCAGATGATGAAATGCCTTTTTCTTCCATACAGAGAACACCAACGAATGCCCGGATGGTGGAGACACCTTGGCCTCCTATGGTGGGAACCGACTTGGGGGGCTCAATGGGTACCCCTAATGGGAATGTCCTAACGGGATGGAAAACTACAGGAAAAGAACAACAACGCAATTCAAGCCTGGCAGAGAAACGCATTCAGGACATATCTAATTTAACCGGCAAAATTACAACGGAAAAAAGGAGAAGCCTATTCTTTATTACAGAAAAAATAGCTGCCCTTGACGTAGAAGACCCCTTTGCAGTGGCTAGCCAAAGACATTGTAGGCAAAGGGAAATGAGCACAAGCGCTCCTGCCAATAAACTTGTGAAGATACTCGTCCGGTGTCAAGAGAGGAATTGGAAATGATGATTTACGAAAACTCCTTGGAAAAAATAAGAGAGCTGTGCAGTAAGGGGATAATAGATGACTTTGTGCATACTCAGAATGTGGTGATGGCGACCCTGAATATTGCAATTGCCCCATTCATTAAGCTCTATGAAAATATCAACGAATCCCTGCAAACGGTTCCCTCGCTAAACTCGAAAACAAGGGAACAGATAAACTAAATCGAAGGTTTCATGAAAAGATTAGATCTGAGAATGGACAAGGAATCGGATCAATCAAACAAATGGCAAGACCGACTAAGCGACATAGCACGTCGCGACTCCAATGACAAACAACTACTTAAACAGCGGTGTTAGTAGAGTATGAGTGGCTAGGAAGGTCTGTCAACAAAACACTTCCCAATGTCCTATGACTGAAGAAAGCAGAGATACAAGAGGGGAAAATGAAGAATCGAAGGAACAAAGATCGGTCCCCCTGGGGAAAAAAATCCAGGGACTGACAAAAGGGGGCCCTTTGGTATTCGGAACGGGTCTTGGTATAACTTAAACAAATCAAGAGGGAAAAGAAACCCTACCTATTGAGGTTCCTCGAGGACCTACATGGGAAACGGCCCACTGCGAAAGCTCTAAATCAAGTTATGCAATATTTCAAGAGTCACTAAACGTGATCAAGAAACCATCAGTAACTGTCACTATGATGTCTCAAAAAGACTCGCAAAACAAACCGCAAAATAAAAATAAAAACCAAACGACTAAACGGAAGGAATGTGGCTCAAGATCCTTTCCAAGAAACATTAAAATACCAGTGGGTGAGGAGCAGATCCACCCAGCAAAGAAGCCAAGGATGGAAATGAAAATATGCAACTCATCAAAAGACAACGAAATTCCTAAGAATTCAGTCTCTATTGAAATTGAAAGTGAAACAGAGTCAAATGGATTTCGGAGTGATCTAATTGAAATAATTGAAGAGAACAATGAAGATGAAAACTGGCAAAACATCAGCTTGTCAGATTGGCAAGCCATAGATAACCAATCACATCATTATGAAAGGGAAAAAAAGAGAAAAGGTGCGAAATATGCAAAAGAGCTGAGAGGGGGAGGGAAAGGTTGAGGACTCGAGTACCCACAAACTCAGGAATCGATCTCGCAATGAGGAAAAGAAAAAGGAAAAAGAACAAAAAAGAATGGACTTTTTGTACTGCCTAGAAGAAAGAAGAGAGACTAGACTCCAATCAGCGCGAGCGGCTCGAGAGAGGGACTCCAGAATCAAGTCTTAGCGTCAAAGAAATGAAAAAAATCTAAGGACATATGAAAATCAGATGGTGAATGCTGGTGGAAGAAAGTTCACTCACTGAACATATAAACTCAAGTTGGAGAGAGTAACAAAAGACTTGAAAAGGATAGTCTTGAATAGAAAGAACTTGATGACTATACTAAACCAACTCTCATCACTAAAAAAGGTCTCATTGGACGACATTGTGATAGTCGAATTTCCAGATGAAAAAAGGCCTGACGTCATAATACTCCATCTGAGATCGCAAAGGACTAAAGACACAATACTAAGTGCAAAGGGAAAGCTGGCGAATGCTGGCTTTAGGTTAAAAAGAGTCAGCTGAAGGGAGCTGAAGAAAGGAAAATCATGCACGATAAATAAGTGAAAGATACAAACCAAGACCCAAAGTGTCGAACTCAAATTCCCAATGAAAATATCATAAAAATCCAGAAAGAGAGCACCTTAAAACCAGGCCCGTGGAAAGTAAAAGGGAAAAAAGGCTTGTCGATTAAACTACCGAGAGATAGGCTCCAAAAACTAAATTTGCTAAGGCAAACTCGCGGACCAAACACTACAACCAGTCACAACGGGAATACCTTAAGCAAAGGCCGAAAGAAATTCAGAGAGCAAGAGGGGAAGATAGAAACATTGTGGATCCCAAAAGAGCGAGAGATGGTCTCAGACCACTGGCCAATAGCCAATCGGGAAAATTTAGATTCACGGTGGATAACTCTAACTCAAAGGCAATAATATGAGGAGGTCGAAACACAGGATTGAAACAAGGAGTGCATGAGTTAAAACCAGAGAAAAAGAAACAATAGGCTAACATTGAGGCAGTGTGGGAAAAGACCCTACTGTCCTCATGGAACACAAGGGGCTTTAATCACCTCTAGTCTAGAGACAGTGCCTTTTTGGGGAAATTCGAAATAATCTGCCTACAGGAATCTTGGATAAGAACGGTCCCGCTATGTGAGGGCTACAACGTGTTCATGAATCCTGCAAAGAAAGGCTTGCTAGGTAGACCGCATGCTGGATTGCTGATGCTATTAAAAGGTAATTGTGACCTCCACGTCCTGAGCCATCGTATCCCAAATCCATGTGTCCAGATTTTAAAGATCCAGAAAATAACAGAATCCCAGGATATCAAGCTCCTTTTAATTAATACATATTGGAGTCCAACTGACTGTGAAAATGAAAAATACTTGTTCGACATTATGGAGGCAATAGATGAATCTATGCTAGAAGAAAAAAATCAACTTATCATTATATGTGGAGACCTGAATCTAAAGCTGCTTGATAATGAAAACAAACTGAAACCAAAATCGCAGCTGGAGGGAAAAGATAAATGATGGACAGAAGAAATGGAAATTAGAGAGATGAAAATCTTAAATGGGCGGACGAAAGAAGATCTCAAAGGAACCAATATGTGGTCTAACAACATAAGTAGTGCATTCTTAGACTGTTTCTTCGTAGCCAGAAACACCCAAAGGTGGATAAACACATTTAGAGTTAAGAAACAGATGGCCAGTGACCATGCTTTATTGGAGATTGAACTCCATTGGGAGTCTGGAGTCACAACAAATCTCACCCTTCCCACTCTAGGAGTGACATGGGGAAGAAATCGGCTTAGAATAGAACCGGAGGCTATTGCAAAATTAACGCATTGCTTCAATAATCAGGTACAAAGAAATCTAGAGTAAATAGAATATGAATGGTTACTAAAGGAGTATGAAGTACATTGCGATGGAAATAAAACCCATCAATCTCAAGGAAACATGCGTGTAATGCCGAATTGGTGGCCAAGAGAAAGAAACATTGTGCTGAATTAAGAGGCATAAGACAAAGCTTACTGCCCAACAAAGAGTAACTGATGCGGAATTGTAAAGAATCATACAAAAATTGGCTGATTTCATCAAAGGTTTGGAGAGCTCAATGTGATGCAGAGAAGATGTTGGCTGCAATTCAAACAGCAAACGCTTACAGCCTATGGGAAATTATTAATAAAGGCAATGAATTCCAACCAACCTTAACCATTTCTCAACAAGTCTCAAAAGATCTATGAGTAAAGCATTATACAAATCTGTTCCAGCATAGCCATGCAGTGGAAACAAACACATACTTAAGGAGAAAAACTCCCTGGCACATCGAATGTGACTATGATGATATCCTGGGGAAAATAAAAAAAGTTAAGCCCTTCAAGAGCTGCTGGGCCAGATCATATCAAATCATATGCTCAAAGAAAATGGAGACGCCTGGGCCAGCTTCATTTTACAGCTCTTTAACAAAATAAAGAAAACTCAAAACATCCCTTTATCATGGAAGAAGGCATTGATTGACCGAATATTCAAAAAGGGGATCATGGAGACCCTAAGAATTAAAGACCGATTGCTTTACTGGACTCCATTGAAAAAATCTTTGCCTCCATCCTTCTGAGAGATCTAAAAAAGTGGGCCATAAAGGAAGGTCTTTTGGACAAACGCCAAATGGCTTTCGTGAGTGGAGTTGTAATCTCCCTGAATTCATTCATTCTGAATATTTTAAAGCTACGGGCCCTTGAAACAAAAACAAACATCTACCTGGGCTTCATCGTCCTAGAGCAGGCGTTCGACTGAGTCAGTAGAGATCTCCTTTGGGCAAAATTGAAGAACTGGAACTGCCCAGTAGATCTCATTGAAGATATTCAAGATTTATATACAGTTACATCAATTCAAATAATAACTACAAAGGAGGAGTCACCACTGAAAAGATCCTGACATTTAAGGGAATTAAGCAAGGCTGTGCCTTGGCACCCTTCTTATTTATCCTATACCTGGCTGACATGGTCGAGTTCCAGCGCAAGATCAGAGCCTTTCCACCAATAATCGAAGATGACAAGCTGTCCTGGATCCTATATGCTGATGATGTGGTCTATATAGACCAAATGGCTATAGGTCTGCAGCGCCGCATCACGGAATTAAAACATTATTTGGATAGAAATCATATGAAGATAAGTATTAAGAAATCAGTTATCCTAATAATGAATTCTGCTCAGGGACAAAAGTCGAAAAAAAAGAATTTTGTGTGGACCATCAACAACCAAAAACTGGGCATAGTTGACTCTACGATCTACCTGGGGGTAAGAATAAATAGGAGTGTAAATGAACAAGGCCAATATGCTGTTATCAGAGAAAAACTGGTAAAGTTGACAAACCAAGGGCAAGCTCTCCATCGAAGATATGGGACATATTCAATGATCCCAATATTGAAATTCTACAAGCAGAAAGTGGTGGAGGTTCTGACTTATGCAGCGGAGTGCCTGTTAAACCTTCGATGGGAAACCTGGGACATAGTCGAAGCCTTTTTTTGGCGGAAAATCCTAAGACTCCCAAATTGCTTGTCTATCTCGACAATAAGGCACACACTCAGGCTCCAGTCCTTATGAGCGACAGTGCTCAGGAAGACTATCTCATTCTACAGGAAATGTATCATTGACCCGCCACCAGCCCCTTTTGAGATCATGGCAAAAATAACGGTTGGAAAGCGGGATAAAAATCTCTAACTTTGGAAAATGAAATGTCAGGAAGTTCTATCGCACTACAACATCAAAGAAGAGATATTACAAACAAATCCTGACTAGGCAAAGAAAATCTTGCGAGAAAATGATTGGGACGAAACGAGCCACTCTAACACTCTAAAGCAATAGAGTAAAATTTGCCACACCATCATATGGCAGCGCAAAGCAGTGAATGACCTGCCTCTGTATCTGAGGAAATGTCCTTCACCCCGCTATAGGGATTTACTGATGCGGTGTAAGTTAAATATCCTTCGAAACAGAGAAGTACAATTCCAAAGAAAACAGAACCCACTCATAGACGCAGGATGTCGATATTGTGGAAATCCCAACATCTTGGAAACAACCAGGCATTTGACATTGCCTTGTCCAAAACTCCTACCTCAACAGAGAAAGCGCCTGGGAACATATGTCTGTCTAATTGACTTGAATACAGAGGAGGAATATTGTGAAATGCTGATAACTGTGAAAGAAATTGGCAGGACACTCGACACCCTAAAGTTCATAGAACAGATCCTACTCCCTAATATTCTTTAATGGGTCATAGAACTATGGAAGGTCAGAGAGTGGTCTATGCCCGCATTTGGCCTCTGGCTCGGCCTGAACCTGACCTTACATTTCCTATCTTCTCCTCCTACAGTTTCCTCTGCTCTAACTCCAACAA
Source organism: Ambystoma mexicanum (assembly GCF_040938575.1). NCBI lineage: Eukaryota > Metazoa > Chordata > Amphibia > Caudata > Ambystomatidae > Ambystoma > Ambystoma mexicanum. The sequence continues at coordinate 104,272,197 of NC_090923.1, read as the reverse complement.
GGATTAGGATATTAGACTGAAAGTAGAGCGTGGCCTCTTAGGGCTTATCTTCCGGACTTATGTTTCATTATGTTTCAGAGGATATATGTTTATGTTAAAGGTTGAAATTTCTTATTATTTAACCAATAAAACATGTAAATAATAATAATAATAATAATAATAATAATAATAATAATAATAATAATAATAATAAATAAATAAAAAATAAAAGGGCCCCAAGGCAAAGGGCAGCTCCCGAAGAGGCAACTCCAGTCCGTTTTTGCCCATTTCTACCGTGTTCACCTGGGAAGCCAGTAGCCAGTCATCAACCAACAGTGACTGACAAGGGAAGTGTGGTCTGGGTGGGGAGTACATCAATCATTGTATTCCAAAACGCCCTGCCACTCTTCTTACCTACATGACATAGAAGAACAAAATTAGCCAGCTAGTAAATATTATTTCTATCACTGCTGTGTACCAACCTTTAGGTGGTTTTATTTTACTGTTGTGTCCCAGACGTAGGCATCTCAGATATTTCAAATCTATGTGTTTAGGATTTACTGCTGTGCCTCCAATTTAGGAGTTTGCCCTCTGGCCAGGTGAAGTTGCGCCACACTTAGATAGAATTGTGAAGTTTATCCATGCACCAAACTTGAATAGAATTGTGAAGTTTAGTCATGCATCGAACTTAGAGTGCAATATGAAGATTAACCGTGCGTCACACTTAGATAGAATTATGGAGATTAGTCATTTGTCACAAGAGATATGACAGTGTAGATTTTCCAAATAGAAGAATTTAGCGAGAGGCCAAAGCACATCCCACTTATACTTCCACAAACACACCACCCAAACATTATACACGCCCTCTGGGCTAGCCAGCCTATACCTAAACACACACTTACAACAAACAAACCCAGACACCAGACCTTAACCGTACGGACACAACAAGCAAGTACGCACCACCTTTAATGCCTGCCAATCTACACATACAACACATGCACACCCCAACACAACAAACAGCCATACAGAAACCATCCCAGTCATTGGACCATACCTGTACGGATACAGCAAGCCAGTGCACGCAACATACTATCTGCAAGCCAACTCACAGATGCCAGTTTCTCCTGGTTCTGGACCTATTCTTTCATTCTTCCCCCACTAACCAACCCGTCCTCTTTCTTGCAGAGCCACGCGAGCGCCGGGAGACTGACTGCCCTAGGCTGGTATCGGTGCATGGTATAAATCAACATAACATCACATCACATAACAAGGAAGGCGGGCCTGGCAGCATCTGCATGACATCAAACCATACAAGGGAGAAACTTCGACCCCTCCTGCAGCTACTGACAGTGAAGCAAGAGAAGAAGTTCTGAGCATGCAGACAAGAGCAGCAACCAAGAGCAGCAACCAAGAGCAAAGAAAAATAGTCTTTGGCAAAACAAAAACCTTTAAATAAAAAAATGGAATTTCCTATATCTAACAAGGAATGAATGGACTTGCAGCTATCCTGGACCTATCCTGGACCAGTAGCCGTGCCAGTAAATACTGCTGCCAGAGTCATAAATTTACCCGCACCCGGCAATGGGGACTTACCGGGCATTACGGCCCCGGCGGACCCGGTAAATCCCCATTGCCGAGTGCTGACAATTATTACTCTCCATTCCCATTTGAGTCAGATCGGACTCAATGGGAATGGAGAGGACGGAAGCACCGGCACCATTCATGAATGGTGTCATGAATGGTGCTGGTGCATCCGTCGAGTTCTACGAGCGGGTGCCGGTCTGGCACCCGCTTGCAGAACTCGTAGTTTGCCAGTCCAGAAACAACGGTACCGGCAAGTTTACCAGTACCGTTGTTTCCGGATTGGCAAACTCGTAATGAGGCCCAATGTGTTGATGTACTGGAGCTGAAAGAAAAGGAGCACACTGCATTGTTTATGCTACCCATCGTATTAACATTGCACACATTCCCGTATGCTGTTTTCACCTATATACCACAGTCTTACCAAGACCTGATAAGACGACATGTGGACATTGTTTTATTTCTCGGCAATCCTAAAAACAATCATATTATTTTCAGAATCATAGTGGCAATTATTTGACATTTTTTTATATAAAAGTAAGGATTTATAAAAAATAATAAAATTACATATTGAATTAAAAACAAAATGGGAAGGTTCCAGAATATGAGAGATGCATTACCAGGAAAATCGATGTTTTTTGGGGAATAATAATTGTGATTTTATTCTGTATTATGATTTGCCTATTCTTTCTTATTATGACAATTAAAAACACAGATACAATGGGTGACAATGAAACAGTTTGTATAAGCCCCAATAAAAGCACAAGTAGCATTGTTCCTGATTTTACTAAACACATTGTTCGACTTAAAAGAGATACTGGGGAGGATCATGAAGATATAAATACATATCTTGATAATTTAGCTAATTTAAAGAATAACCTCTGGTACCAGCACATGGAGGTGGGATAGAGAACGTCAGATGAAAGCTGCTGCATATGTTATCTCATCCCCTATGCCATGAATGCACCCAGAACATTTATTGTAAAAGAGATGCCTGCACATGATGTGCCTGCACATGATGCAAATGTGCCTTAGCCATCAAGCAGCGTGCACCACCAGAGGCAATTCGAAGGAAAATGGGCAACCCTATGATGGTGATCAAAGAGAACATTTCCATATGAATATACTTATGTGATAACACAAAGAATGAAAAAAGGGATGGGTTGGACAAGCAACAAACATATGTATCCACCCAGATCAGAGAACAAATAAAGGTTGTGGAAATGAGGAGGGTGGACTGTTTAGACATAGTGGAAAAAACAGCAGTACCAGGATGCTGGGAGAGACCTCAGCTATTGGTGTATGGGTGAGTTGCCACCAGTACAGGATGGGAAGAAAGAATGTTATCCTGCCCTACACACTAACTGAAGAAGGAACCAGTAAGCGTAATGCAAATAGTGAATGATGTGTGCCTAGACTCATGGGCCAAGTACTCTAAGCTACTTACATGTGTTAACAATGAAGCATGACCAGTATCTATAATACCACTAAAAAATGCAACCATATGCTTCGAGTATGTAGGCCTGGTTCTGATTGGATAAAATAAAGGATGTAAGAAGGTGCCCGAAGTACCACGAATGAATGCAGGAACTGCTGTGCTGATGGGTCGATATTGGGTTTGTTGATCCAGAGCTTACATGTAGCTGCCTAAAGATTGTGGAGGAGTGTGCTCCATTGTGGTAAAAGTGACCTCCATATTGATGACTTTCCAAAAATGAAAACAACACCAGAGGAAGAAGAGGTTGCTCAACCTCTGCCGGCTGAAGAGGGAGAACTATTTCTCATTGAAGTCACTAGAAGCCTATAACAATATACCAGATGAGCATAAATTATTCAGCAAGACAGCAATGATAATGACATCTTTATTTATGCTAGGAATTCAGACTGCATCGGATGCCAAATGGTTGCAGATTACCAGATGGGAGCTGCTACAGACGATTAACACAACAATAAAAGGATTTAATGCAATCAGAGTAGAACTGATGGCCATTAGGTTTATGACCCTCCGGAACAGGTATGTCGTGAACTTAATAACAACAATGGAAGGAGGCGTGTGCACCAAGGATGGGCCGTCGTGTTGCACTTTCAAACCTTCCCACGATGGAGAAAATGGGACCTTGACAGAAGCAATAACTATGCTGAAAACCCTGCATAGGAAGATGGAGGATGAAGTTGATGAGAGAGCAGGAGATGACTGGTTTTTGTCTCTGTTTTCATGGATTGCAACCGGGCTGGCAAATGCCTTCAAACTACTTAGCTACTATCCTAAGGATCACAAGAAGTATTTAGGACATTAGATATTCTGTCCACCATCAGGGGATTGCTGCCATATTACCTGGAATGTGGATGAACATATAAATAATGCAGTCCCCCTGAGGGGGGTGACAAAGATATGGATCTCAAAGATACCATGGTATGGAGAGAAGATGGAGAAGATTGAGGAGGTCATCGAGAACTCCACCAGAGGGGGGAATGCAGAGGAGCAGGTGGACACGTCATCCCTAACTCATGCCTCCTCACCTCTGTCCTACTGGAATAGCAGGAGAAAGGCCCTCTGGGGGACACCAGGCATCATCCCAATGCCACATCAATTGTATGAGAGCTGATATGCACTCAGACAACTGAATCGACTATACCCTTGTACTGAAAGGGTGGAAGGATGTCGGCACACACCATTGGACATCATAGAGTTATAAGTGAAATACGACAAAGGTAGAGTGACATCATGAAGGAGACATACGAAGAGGCACTGAAATTATATGGAAAGGACAAAGTGTAACTGGAGTAAGAAGAGAAACATGTAAGAAATCGAATATGAAGAAATCATATATGCAAAGAAGATAAAGTAACCTGCTGACTAATAAGTGTAAATACGCAGCAAAGGAAGGTAGATGAGACATATAGAAGCTTGATACAGAAGAAAACATTATGCGGCTAGGGTAGCAATGATGGAAAGATGGACGTCGGACTTGTGTTGAAACCAATCAAGCTACCTCAGAGACAGACCAGGGATGCAGAGTCAAGAGATGCTGGAAAAACAGCTTTGTGTCAGGAATAAAGAGGAGTCTATTGGCCTAGGATCAAGGATGCTACTTCAAAGAATAATTGCAAGGCACAAGGGGAATCAAAAGGATAAGCCATGTATGTAAGTCATATTTCTCTTAGATTAAGTAAAGAGAAAAACATCTGCAAGAGCAAAGTACGGAACAATTAAAGATGCAAATAGACTAGGTCTAGTGAGCAAGTCTCTAGAGGCCACAAGGAGTCACGACACCCAGGAAAATTGAATCAAATAGCAGTTAATAGAATGTTGAAATGGACAAATTCATGGTCTCCTCAGATGTGATTCCGACATCGAAAACAAGGGCTGTTCATTAAGCTCTAGACCAAGATAATGGTGTACCTACACTACCTTAAAAGACCCCGAATAGAGAACAGGCTGCAAGGCCAAATACAAAGGAGAAGCCTTGGCTTGATTCCGGCTCGATGAGAGATGATGGACTAATTGGTGAAGTTGGGAGTAGTCAGACATTATTCTCGGCACTTGGGGTACATTTTGCTCACGTGTTGCTAACGGGCCAAAAGTCCAAGGGTGGGAAAGCATGGCAACGAATCAGAGCGTCTCTGTAGCCACATGCTATACAATGTTGCAAAGACCAAATTGCTGCCATTAGTTTGCTATATTCAGTATTATACATATTTAGAGGTAGTTTGAGGCGTGCCTAACAAATAAGAAGCGGCCAATGGTGTCACTAACACTTATATATACTATAGGTATAAATGTTCCCTTAACCAATCCATCCATTCAATAGATTTTACATTTTGTCACGTAGGATGACATTGTAGTCTTAGTAGTACATTGGAGGGCAATTAGAAGTGAGATGGGATTACCATAGAAATAACTCTGGGCCCAAACAACTGGATAATTTCAAGGAAGTTGGCAAAAAGATACAGGGCATCATTAGGAGACTGGCGCCGTGGAATGAACATTGCTGGTAAGGTACCATCACCGGTCATTACGGGCCACCACATTACGGGTTTCCTCACGAATGACGGTATGCACGTCTGGAATTACCGGGCCCGCTAAAGTCGGCATGGCCCGGTAATACCCCATTTTTGGGACCTGGACCCGGTACCCGGTTTGGGTGTAGCCATGCCGGAAAGAATGGCATGGCTACTTCCAAACTCCTAATGAGGCCCACTGTTTTAATATCAGTTACAAATTCAACAGCAAACCATAGCGAACCTTATACAAAGTCAACCCATCCTCACAGAACTTCACTTCAGCTGATGGATTTATGCCCCTCAGTGCGTCCACTATGATATCATCCTACATGGCATTATATAGAAAACCTATCAGATGGGGAGATTGGTTTAGGGACAGGTCTACATATATGTCTACACACATTTTCACATATGGATTAGTACATTTCGACCTGCCCTTCATAATAATAGGCACGCCTCAGACTAACTCTAAACAACATGAGGTACAGAATTAGTAGACTTACTAGCATCTAATTGATGGATGCAACATTGTATTGTTGACCTTCACATAAGCCCCTATGATTGGTTTGGCACGCTCACACCAATCAAGACATTTGGCTTGTTAGCAGCACATAAGCTATAAAAACAGGTGCGGGAGAACCACGCCAGATAACTGCCTTCTCAGCCAATTAGGCAATCATCTCTCATCACCTAGGCCTCAAGCCAGGATTTTCTCTTTGTTCATGACCTTGCCGAACGTCTTCTTATTTGGACATTCACGGGCGTGAAGGCACACTGCTATTTATGTCTGCTGCTCTATGAATAGGACCTATTTTCAACTTCTGAATCACGTGTGAAGAGACCACAATTTTGTACATTTTGTCTCTTATTTGATTTCATTTACTACAGGTGCCATTACCACTTTGGCCTCTGGAGACTTGCTCACTCCATCTTCATGTGCCCTTCTGCAGCTTTGAATTGTCAGATATTTGGCATTCACACTGTTCTCTCTTGTACCTAATCTAAGAAGAATATGTCCTATGCATATGATCACTCCTTATGCTCTTTGAAGGCACCCACAGTTGTCCTTGCTCCGATTTCCTGGACTCCATGCCAAACAGCCTTTCCTGTCCTTTCAAGAATATGTATTCCTGTGTCCTTGTCGGTTGTGCAACTTTCAGCCTTTCTCTTTTAAGTTTTATGCTTTCAAGTTATACATCTGACGTCCATCTTCTAATAATGGTAGTTTAGCATACTTCCTATTTCCTGATTTAGCAAGCCTATATGTCTTCTCAGCTACTTTATTTTGGTATTTTTGTTCGGATGGTAGAATTCCTAACTGGCGCTAACTCTAGAATGTGAGTAGTCTTGATCATTAAACAAATAACAAACAAGTGCAAGTCAGTCTATTCAAAATAAAAGGCCTATACTAAAAAATAACTAACCTTACCCTCCTTCTCAAATGACAAATGTGTTAAGGGAATACATTAAAAGTAAAAACAAATAGCATCTTAAAAGAAATGTCAGAATGGCATAGGTAACAACTCCCTTCCCACGTTCAGCAGCACAGGGTCCAAGAATTTCTTAAAAAGGATAGGTGGATGGTACAGTTTTATCAGTGTTGGACACTTTGGCTTGCTGCTACAATTCAACAGTTCAGGTATGGGCTTCACGCTTTTGTCAGTTCAATCAGTTCCTTAGGCTTCGCCCGCCTTGCCATAAATACACAGTTCTGTCCTTGACTTTTATTTAGTCACAATTCAACACAGACTTCCCTGCGCCGGGCTCGAGCCTGCCTCCCTTTTCACATTCCCCTTTTCCCTTTATCACAGTTCAGCACAGGCTTCCCTCTGCCGGGCTCAAGCCTGTTTTGCTCTTATGTGTCTTTTTTGCCTGTACCGTCAGAAATTAAATCTTTTAGGACCGACCGCCAACATGGAAAAAGAGGGGGTATGGCCATTATCCTCAAAGATACCTTTGACATATTTACTCAAACTACATCACCCTTAGATGAATGTCTATATACATTCATCAAAATAAAGGTTAATTGCAACAACACAATAGGAATACTTACCTTATACAGACCTCCTATGTCCACGCCCCTATTTGAAGAACAGCTGTTTGTCGCTTATTGGAGATTTTATGAAACCCTCCTCTCACCGTTTAATACTTGGTGATTTTAACAATTGAGCTTATCATGATGATGACCATGTGTCCGGGTCTCTTCTTGATTCCTTGATAGCCATTTGACTTACCCAATGGATTACAGCTCCTACCCACAAGGAAGGACACATCCTGGACTGAGTTCTTACCTTTAACCTAACTATCACTTTATCAGATATTTCGGCTTGTCCCTTGTCTGATCACTTCTTGTTCTCCTTTTCCCTTCTATCTCCTGGTAAGATAGAAACAATTAATACCACTCTGAGAATTTCTACTAAAGCTAGAAATATTTATAAGATATCCTCTGAAACGTTCCTTAACCATTCACTCCTTGATTGATAATCTTACTTACTCGGATGAGGTTTGTTCCCTCAACAATACATTTCTGGACATCACAACTTGAGCTATTGATGCCTTAGCACCAGTTGTGACCAAATGGAGTAAACCTGAAACTGTAGGTAAAACTTGGTTTACTGATAATATCCTTGAACTGAGAAAAACAAAGAGGCGAGCTGAAAGAGCTTGTAGTTTCTTATTCTCTTTACTTTGCCCTCTTGGCCGCAATCAAAGTTCGTATAGTTTTCCCTTTTGGCATATTCAGATTTCACATACTTTACTTTTCACTTATTCAACTTTTGTTCTGGATCACGGTTACTTTCTTGTCTTCGGTTCCAGTTTTAATCCACTTCAACTCATAGAGACTTTCGAATGTGCGATTCCGCCTCGCAGGACTACTCTCTTACTTTGAATACTTTCGTCACAATTCAGCAATTGTCCTTTCCATTATGCTTTTTATCGGCACATGCGCAACGTTCAACTTTTGGTTACTTTTGCTTTTAACACAAACCGGCTTTTGTTGCCTTCGATAACTCACTGGTCGTGTTAATTGGGCTTCTTTCTTCAAAGCCTTTCATGTATCAGTCAAGGCTGTTATCAACATCTCCTCTGCTCCAACCCAACTCCGTCATTCACCAAGGAGGGTAGCGGGCTGCTTTGAAGCACCTTGAAGGTTTTAGTTTTGGAACGCTTATGGCTTCCCGAAAGTGTGGAATTCTCACCTGGCTTTCTCTCGTTCTTCACAACTGCCTATCAGCCCCTTTGCCTTTACAACTTCCATAGACTGGTTCGCATCAGCCCTGAAAAAGCTGCTCATTCTCGTACCTAGCCTCGCTCAGAGTGTGCCTGTGCACACCACCTTTTATCCTGACAGGGAGTGTTAACAAGAGGCAGTTGTGTGTAGTTAGGATCATGTGCCTGACTCTGCCTGGTCTCATTGAAGGGACAGAGCCATTGCAAGTAGAGGTAATCTCCCTGGCCTCATTCTTCATCTTCCTCAGCTCAGAAGTGTTGTCAATGTGAAGTGGGAAGGAATTATGGGAGTTGTAGTTTCCCATAAAATCCGCAGGAATAGAGGTTAGATGAGTTGTGCAAAAAGGGGGATACCATGTCTCACTATCAGGTGCTTCTCCCCCACTACCCGAGGACCTGCTACCCAGGTTATCCTCCCACGCGTGTCCATCCCCAAGGTCGGGATCCAAAAGTAATGGCCTTTCCCTGCCAACCTGAGTACAGGATCTCTAGAGACTACGCTGTGAAGCACCCTGTGTATTTTCACAATATGTACACCAGTTAAACTTCTTGCACTTTTTGTCTTCATTAGTTTCATGTGATTATTTCATATTCGCATGTGCATTCACTCTGAGTTACATCTTCATTCCTTAAGGCTATTTATATATTGTCTCATTATGTCCTCATCCCTTTCTGCCAGTGCGTCCTCGTGGTGGATCTTCATGATGTCACTCTAGCCTGACTTCTGATTACAGAACATCCTCAAGTAGTGGTTCCTGCAGGCCTATGTTTCTTGTATTGATTTGAGGATACATTCGATAAGGTTGTCTCAATTGAAAATGTCTCTCGAACACTTGCTGCAGTATTGGCATTATAGCAGGTGTCAGACATGGTATGACTCTGGTATTTTCACAATATGACAGAGGAGAGGGAGTAGAGCTTACTGATGATGTAGGTGGCTCCTCCTCTACATTCCCCCCTCTGGTCGAGTCCTCGACCACCTCTTCCTCAGTTGTCTCCATCTTCTCGATCTCCTCAACCTTCTTGACTTGGTCTCCAAAGGATGGTTTCTTCGCTATCCATATCTTCATCACCCCTCACCCCTCAGGTTACCCAGTCACCTTATATGTTCTTACACCCTCCAGGTCATGTGGCTACACCTTCCAGTCGGCGTGCAGAACACACAACGTCCCATGTAGATCTACCGGTCTCTGGGATAGTAGAACATCATTCCTGGCGGTACCAGAGGGATCTTCCTAAGATGCTCACGAGTAGTAGGTTCTGTCTGTGTCTTCCCATCTGCAGTATTCACATTGATCATTATCATTATTCCAACTGCTTTCTTTTCTGTTTTCTTACATTGTCCAATTATCATCTTTATGACACAGATTCCTAGCAATATCAACAATAATATTGCTCCTAGAATATTGAATGCATCTGCAAGCCATGCTGGGATCCATGAGAACATATCTGTGAACCAACCGTCATCCTTGGATTCATCTGCTTCATCTTCAATCTTTGCATGCAATGTCATCAACAGAGTTATTGCTTCTGTCAAGATTCCATTCCCTTCATCATGGGCAGGTAGGTATGTACAGCAAGAAGGCCCAACCTTGCCACACACACCTCCTTCCATTGCTGTAATTAAGTCCAGGACATACCTTTTCTGGAGAGTCATCAGCCTTATGGCCCTTAATTCTTCTCTAATCACATTGAACCCCTTTATTTTTGTATTGCTTGTCAATAACAGCTCCCATCGGGTTAGCTGTATCCATGTGGCATTCACTGCAGTCTGGAGTCCTGGCATGAATATGGCAGTGAGTACCACTGCTGTTTGCTGAACAGTCTGTGTTCGTCTCGAATATCCTCAAATGCGTTTTCTGATTTTGCAGAAAAGTCATTCGCTCTTCTTTTTAACATGAAGGCAAACAACCTCTTCTTTCTTAGGTGTGCATCCATTTTTGATATTTATTTCACTTTGTGGGATCACCACGCAGGAACATGGTGCAACACCTCAAGACACGTTTCTCCCCAATGTTTCGGCAGTTGCATGTAAGCTTTGGATCTGCAAGTCCAGTAGTGGTCCATCAGGACAGCTGTTCCATTTCTCAGCCCAGGAACATTAATTGTGTGCACACATCCAACATTTTCCCCAACCTTGATCTTGTCTCTGTTTCTGAAGCACACTGTCATATTCTTCATGGGTAGTATGGACACGGGTCCTGCTTCAACTTCACTCATGTTACCCTCCTTGAATACTTGGCCCACGATTTTAGGCATTGATCATTTACAATTTGTAGTACACTCACTGGTGCTGTCATCAATAATTATGCACTGCATACAAGCATTCCTGCTTCCCACACTGTTGTGGTAGCAACATTTCCATACACCAATATCTGAGGTCTTTCCCAGCACCCTGGGAATCCTGGCTTCTCCCATGTGTCTGCACACTCCAGTCTTTTCTGTTCAACTATCCTCATTTGTTCTCCAGTCAACTCATCAAGCAAATACAAAAGCATCTTGCTCTCCCTTTCTGGATCCTTTTCCATTTTCTGTGTCTTTATGTAAGCATCTTCAAATGGAAATATTTTCTTTGACCTCCACCTCAGGGTCGCCGATTTCCCTTCGAACTGTCCTCTTGTCATATATGCTACTAGGTTGGCTGTGACACTTTGCATCATGTGCAGGTATTTCTCTTGCTATGATTGTTCTGGCTGTGCTCATAGCATAGGGGATGAGAGAACATACAAAACGACTGTCATCTGACGTACTCCTCCCCACTTCTTTCATGTGCTGGTACCGCATGTTATTCTTTAAATGTGCTGAGTTATCAAGGTACGTATTTATACCTTCATGATTTTCTCCAATGTCCCTTTTAAGTTGAACAATTTCCTCAACAATATCAGGAAAAACAGCTCTTGTGCTTTTCATAGTGACAATATCTGTCTCATTTTGGGATTCATCACTTGTATAATGGACCAATATACCATGAAACATTATCAGCATGTGAAAATAAAGGCAACACATCAAAATAACCCTGACTGTAAGAAGAATCACCATAGTTTTAAAATGTATTTCTATCTCTTGTTGAGTGGTTGGCTTTCTAAGTAATACCCAAAGGTATTGGAACAGCCGCATCCATTTTAATAATTCAACTTTTCCTCACTTTCTTTTAATATTAGCTCTTACTGGAAAACCTGCAACAATACAGCAATGATAATTCACCAAATAGTTTCACTGATTCCCTCAGAAGGTGGTAACATCTATGTCTTTTCTTATTAACGCTGGGTAAGAACATAATATATATACACGAAAATAGCACGATAGAACATAAGATTTTCTTCAGGGGTCATTAGGACATGCTTTATGCAATGTTCAACGTTTCAAAATACTTTGTGCTTCAACTTTAATAAAAGGCATTCCTTTAAATATCAGGAAAAAGAGTTTTCATTTCCTTTTTTGTTTGGGAATGTCCTTTGCTCACAGTTCAAAATATGTCCTTATTTTTGTTGCTCCTGTTTGCTCATGGCTGCCGATCTTGTCGTCATTCGAGGGACGTCTCCTCTTATTTCACCGTCTGTGGTTACTGAACGTTCTTCTCTTGCATCAATGTCAACGGGTGCCGGATGTACCAGAGTCTCACATCACTTAGGTGCAGGCTAGGCTGTGTTAGGCTGTGTTAACAACGTACTTAGTTCAGTGATTTGGCTGTCTTTGCTCTTCTTAAACCCTGTCCTCCTATGTTTGATCTGTTGAGAAATGAAAGAAACACTAGCAGTCATATTTGTAAGATATTCATGCATTTCATCTCCTAGCGTACTTGCTACACTATGCGCGTCACTCTTAATTCTAGTGGGAGGAGCAAGGGGTTCTTTCATATAGCATCCAGTCACCATCCCGTTTGCTTGTGGGTGGTAAGTGCAGGAAAACGTATGCTTTATGCCCAATAAAATGTTTATCTTTTCAAACAACTCGTTTAAGAAGTGTGGCCCATTATCGGATCGTAGCACTTCGCACACACTCCGTTTTGGAAATAGTTCATGCACTAAGAAGTTGGCTGTGCGTATGGTATCGGGATGCGTTCATGGTCCAGCTTTTTGTTCCAGCGGGAAAAGGGGCACACTACCACTGATAGATACCTATATCCATTGCTTGTCTGTAACATATCCACAAGCTCTGTATGTAGATGCTAAAAGGGACCATTTGGATGGGGTTATTGGTCCTCTCACTGTTCGTAGGGTATGCCCTGCTGTGAACTTCTGGCACACAATGCAGCTCACAATAAATTGTGCAATTTGCTCTAACAGGTTTGGCGAGAACCAATCATCTGCAATCATGGCAGCAACACTTTCTCTTGTTAGGTGCGGGGGCTTGTAGAGCTTATCTAACACCATTTTCTATAATGTTAGAGGCTTCACTGGCTTTCCAGCACTATCTTACCTCCATATGGCTTTGGTGGGGGATAAAGAACACACCCTCCGATTCCAGAAATCTTGTTGTTCCTGTGAATCTCTGTCTTGCAATACAATCATTTGGACAATCAACAACATATTAAAACCTTCTCTCACTAACATACACCTGTCTGGCACTCTCCTAACATCTTCCGTCTCAAAGCTAGAAATATCGGGAGATTATGCTACACTCTTGGCTTCCAAGTCTGTGCCTTCTTTTCCGTGAGAAATCGATGCCGGCCCTTTTAGTGCGGGCGGCGCATTTATTCCTGCGATAGCCACTGGGAGTTGTAGGGCCTTAATAAGTCTGTCCAAGGGGGATGCATGTTGCACTAGAGTGCAGTCTGCATGGAGGTAGCCCCTCCTTTTCCGTGGTTGACATCACATAGGCAGAGTCACTGTGCATGTTACTCTCAGATCTTTATGTTTCTCAAGTGCGGCAATAAGCGGCACTAATTCTGCAGCCTGTGTGGAGAAATGCAAAGGCAATCTTGCACTTGCCACTACCTCAAATTCACCATTTAGTCAATATCTTATCACAGCTGATCCCGTATGCCTTTCCCCAGTTATCTAATCAAATTTTGAAGACCCATCAAATAAATAGGATTTCTCCCCCCTCCTAGAGCGTTTTCTTTAATGCAGGGAATAGCGTCATGAAATTGAGTATATCCTGTGCAGTCATGTACATGATCACCTTCTTCTACCGGTTCAGCAATGAATGTGGCTGGGTTCACTACTCTGCACCTCACTATTTTGATTGCTGGATTTGAAGCAATCACTTCATATGCAGACGCCTTTTGTGCAGTCAACGTGCTTTTGGGTTTCTCTAAGATGGCAAACAGAGCATGCTCGACGTATAGAGTCATTGAACAACCCATGGAAATATATGCAGCTTTTTCAATCCCAAAGGAGGCAGCCGCCAATGATTGTTCACAAGGATAGTGTCCTCTCATTACTGGGTCTAAAATCCCACTGTAATATGCCAATGGTTTGTAACCTAATGTTGTGTTCTGTGCAAGAACTGCTGTCATTACTTCTCCATTTGAATTCGAGAATAAATAAAACTCATTATAATCAGGGATCCCTAATGCAGGTGCTGTGCATACCGCCTGTTTTAATTCTTCAAATCCTTCTGTCATTTCATCTGTACACGTTATTCTGTTTTTGCCTGTTTGTGCTTCCATAAGTTCTGGTAACAGTAGTCTTATATATGTACTGTTGTCAAAGACCCAGGCCCTACAATAATTACATAGGCCTACAAATTGTTGCATTTCCTTCATTGGGCCTCATTACGAAGTTGGCGGTAGCCGTACCTGTAACACAGGCACGGCTGCTGCCAGTAATAATTTTTTTCCGGCACCCAGAAATGGGCATTTACCGGGTCATTATGGCCTTGCCGGACCCGGTATTTGCCCATTCCTGGGTGACGGAAAATATTCTTCCCCATTCCCATTTGAGCCCCATAGGGAACAGTTTATAACAGTGCCTGTGCATCGGACATGCTGTGCCCGTGGGTGCCTTTCATTCAGGTCAGACCTGGCGGAATGAAAGGCACCCGCAAGCACAACTCAGAGTTTTTCGGTCCGGATACAACGGTACCGGCAAGCTTACCGGTACCGTTGTATCTGGACCAGCAAGCTTGTAATGAGGCCCACTGATTTTGGTCTTGGAGTATTCATAACCACCTCTGCCCTTTCAGGAGTGACTTTTCTCCCGTCTTAAGAGATCAGCTGTCCTATATAAATTACAATATTGCAATTTCTGTTTATCTACCTTGTATCCTTTTCCTGCCAATATTGTCATCAACTGAACTGAGTCTTCCCTGCATTCTTCTTCTGTCTCACTACAGATTAAAATATTATCTATGTACTGTATAATTGTGCTCGCGAGCTGAATGTCGCCCAGATCCATCTGAAGGACCCTGTTAAAGATCGATTGGGACTCACAGTACTCCTGGGGTAATCTTGTATGTTTTAATCTCAGATTTCTGTATGAAAAGAAAGTGACATCTTGGAAGTCCTCATGGAGGGGAATTGAAAATAAGGCATTCTTCAAATCTATAATGGTAAAATATTTGGCTGAGATGGGAATACTATAATATATTAGTTAGATTTGTAACCAGCAGAAATTCTGCTTCTACAATATGGCTTAGGGGAGCAGAGATCCTGGATGAATCGCCACAACCCCCCTCTTGATTTCTTAATAGGATACACAGCCGTGTTGCATGAGGAGTCTGACGGTACCAGTATTCCTTGCTTCATGAAAGCAGAAATGGTTTTGAATTTGTCTTCATCCTCCTCTCTGGAGAAGTGGTATTGTTTCGCATGTGGCAAAATTGCTCTTGGCTTGAGCTTTATTTTAACTGTTCCTAGTCCACTTAAAAGGCCCGAATCATATGGGCTAATGGTCCATAAAACACCTGGCACTTTGTCTAAATCTTCCTGAATAAATGGCAGCTTTTTGGTAATCTGTGCCATTCTCTGCAGTATTTCCCTTTTCTCGATTTTTATCCAATAAATAAGGCTTATCAAAACACTAACTAATTTTCTGAGTACTCATCTCTAAACAACTCTTCGTCTGATAAATCCGTCAGTCTGCACCCCTCGCTGAAACACATTACTGCTTTCTATCTTCTTCCTTTGTCATCTGTCCAGTGAATGATCAAACTTTCTTCTCTTACTATGGCTGCTTCCAATTATATGGAACTACCGTGTCCTTCCTCATCGTCCATGGGAACATCTGGTCCAAATAAAAATCCATCAGTTTTTTGCCAACCAATCCAGGAAACCATGTCAACAAATGCTTACTCCATTTATAAACCCTTTTGGGTATAAAGGAACTCCTTGTGATGCTTGCTGGCCTGTAAATGCTAGTATGAATTACCTCACATTCATGTAGTGTATCCCTAGAGTGGAACACACTATCCCTTCGTCAGTAAAAGATATGTTCATATTGAGTTTTGTCATCAGGTCACGGGCCAGTATATTAAATGGTGTCTGCGGTGAATATAATATTGGCATAGACATATCTGTTCTCCTATCCATATTGGTATATTGTCAGTAAATGGAACTAAATTTGTCACCCCAGAAAAGCCCTGCACATTCATGGCAATGCCTGGCATTGGGTACTTTCCCTCTCGGACACAAGAAATGAAAATGTCTTGACTCCTATCATCACCTTAACCCTTGGTTTCTCTTGGGGGTCTAGTGTCACAGATAGTACTGAACACATCAGCTCCTAGTGTGGATATAAATGCATCCCTGTGCCTGTGGAAGGATTCCCTTCTACCACTGTTACATTCACTATCCTGGGTGTAGGTGCCTGCTGTGTCCATGTATCTGTATTCCATTGTGGCACAGCTGCTTGTTGCATCAGAGCATACTGTTATGTCTTTACATGTTGTGTTTGCATTGGTGCTTGCTGCGGCTGCCCTTGCTGTGTTTGTGACTGCAGTAAAATCTGCTGTGTCTGCTGTGGATGTGGAACTTGCAGTGGTTGATACTGCGTGTGATCTTGGGCATAGTATTCCTGTGGCTCTGTGCTATAGGGTGGTGGATAGCTCATCCCCCCCTCTCTAATTTTCCCAGTTCTGTTGCATGATCCCTCTACTTCTACATTTGTGCACAATATGCATTGTTATCTCACAATTGCAACATTGCTGCGGCAGTCCTGTGGACCCATCCTTAAATCCCCCATTAAATCCTCCCTGTGTAGTTTGAAATCAACCCCCTCATCCACTTGATCTGTTTCCTCTACCTCTTGGCCAAAAATTATACCCTATTTGATTCATGGGGTGTATTATGTTAGTTTGTGGTGCGTACAATGGCTCTTGTGCAGTCATTCCTTTTCTACGTGTCAGTACTGCTCTTTCTATAGCGAATTTTAACAATTTCTTCTGAACTAGCTTTGCTTCCTCAAGCTTTCAAATCTCATCTTTGTTCTTATTCTTCTCTGACAGTGATGTAGAATAGTCAAGTCTATTTCTGGCCATGGCTTTGCTTCCATTCCAACCTGCATCTTCATCTGCCTTTGCACTGGCTCTGGTAGTCCCTGACATAAGATGTGGTAAAATAATGCTATTATATTATCCCAAGGCTCACACGTCTCCTGGTGCCAAAGCTCTTGAATTTCTTGAATAAATGCAACAAGGTCCTTTTCACTCATTCTCTGTGTCATAGTCGCACCCATATCCGATGTGTCCAGTTACTGTACTCTAAGCGCTCGCCATATGTCTGCTCGTCAATGATTAAATGGCACTCCATTGTGTCCAGTGTTTTGTGCTGTCATACTCCCATAACCTGCTCGCCTCCAAATGTCACCAGCTCTCTCTCCCAGAATAACTGCTAATAGACCTTTTATCTCACCTATAGCTAATGTAATTCCCCCTCATCCTTTCTAACTCACTAATCCATATACCAGCCCCTGAGCGCAAACTAGGCAGCTTACATTTCAAATGATCTTTATCCATTTGCGGCCATGGCATATATTGTGGTCGTCCTCCCCCTTTCTCCAATAATTGGAACTGTGTGTAACATACTTCTCAATCAAAACCTGCATTTTTTGTCTTTGAGGCGGGCTGATTTCGCCCATTTTCTTTCGTCCTGGCAGTGACCTTATCAAACTTAAGCAAGGTGTGGATACTTTGCTTATACTACGCAAGTGTCCATATGGTCGCTCTTGATACAATACTGGGTCTGGTGTCCTCTCCTTTGGTTCTTCCAAATCTGACCATTTTATCTCCCTGTCTGAGCTTCGGTCTATTGAAAAGCTGCATGCACCCTCTTCTTGTGTTTTTTTGTTTTGTTCTCTCTCTTCAACTGACATCAATATACCCCAACTAATATGGCTATTGTCCCCTTCCTCATCATCTCGATTCAGACTTCTAAAAGACAGTGGTCTATGTTTATCCATCATTAATTCATACGATCTGCCTTCTGTCTATCTTGGCTGAGATCCTTGAATGCTCCCCCTAGTCTTGTATCCATCTTCTTCACGCTTCCATCTATATAGTTCCCCAATCCTTTTCCCTATATCTTCTGCTTTATTTTCATCAGCCCGTGTTGGTACCCTAGGTATCTCATGCAGCTGCCTGCAGGGCAGTTGTGACCGTCTCTCATTCTCCCATCGCTCACGATCTTCGCTTGGCATTTCACAACTGCGAACAGGATAATCTAACTTGCTATCACTTTGTTGTCTTTCTCTTCTTATTTCATCTTCTGCTGCTTATCGTCTTCTCACTTCTTTCTTCATTTACTCCTCTTCTCTTTTCCTGGATTCCCTTTTCATTTTGTTATCTTCCTCCTGTCTTCATGCTTCATGCTCCATTCTTCATTCTATCTTCTTTCTCTTGTCTTGTTTTCCCATTTCTTCATCCTTCTTTATCTGTATCCTCTTCTCCTTTAATTTCTTCACTTCTTCTTCCTCACACCTTTTGTATTCTCTATTCTTTCTTTCCTTTAGACTCTTTAGTTCTTCGTATCTCCTTCATTCTTTTACTTATTTCCTCTCTACTTCCTTCTCTTCTTTATGCTCTCCCCCTGTTGATTCTCTATCCTTTCCTGTTCGTCCATATTCTCTTTACTTATGACCTCATCAATGCATGGTTCTTCCGTCTCACTTAAGTAATATTTGTTCTCCCATCCAGATCCATTCAGTCTGTACTAGCTTCATTTCGCTGGCACTATCTTTCCTATCCCTTTTTTTTTTGGGTCTCATCTTCTAGTTCTAATAATGTATTCTTTCTTTCACTGCGCTCCTCATATCTATCGCGTCCTGACCTATATACTCCTTCTTGGGTCTTACTGTCTTCCATACTGTCTTTGCTATTGAAAAGGTGGGGTGCATATATCAGATTACTAAACCCTGCTGCTGCTTTTAATTCCTTTAGAGGATAAATTCCCAGCTCTTCTGTGGTTGCGCTTTTGTCTTCAGGAGGAGAAACAAGAGCCGAGGGCTCTATGTGCTCCCCTTCCTGCTGACTAAGCATCCAGACTTTCTTGGGTTAGTCCTCTTTCTCATCCTGATACATTTTCTGCAACTCTCAAACAGCCAATCTTTTATCTACCTTCTTCCCTGTGTATGCAGCATGCAATTATGTCATCATATTTTGCAATATTAGCCTCGCTAATGACGCGCTCTGTGGCCACGGCATATACATTTTATCCACTGTGCCTTTTACCAATTCTGCACTGTATTTCTTGTTCTTGGGTGCACGTCTTGGTAATGTATTGCATAAATGTATGAGAGGAGTATCCTCAATGGTGAAAAAAAGTCGAGTTCGACTGTTGATACTTACGCGACGTTTCTTTATCGTGCTACTTATTTTTAATTAATTACTTAATAATCCTTCAGTGTTTATTCTTTCCTTCACTTTACAATGTTTGATATGCTACACTAATTGATTCACACCATCAATCGCTACCCATTTCCAGAAACATTCACTTTTTCAACAATTTATTTCTTTTACAACTGACAATAGTTCACCGCAACAAGCTACGATTGGCGCCAATCACTGTCTAAAAGCTTGATAATTAGTCAGATTTTGACTATCGCTCTGCACTCTTCACTTCACAATTAATGAAGACACGTGTCAAACAACAAAATCTCAAAACACAAAAGTGCACCACCAACTACAATCGTTCTTGCTCTATCCTCTTGCTAAGCATATCCTCATCTCACTCTTACCCCATTCAGGGGTGTGTAAAGCATACTTCATATTGGCCTTGCCTCAGGTCTCTCATCTTAAAATCTACTCCTTTACGGAGTTTGATGCTTTACCTTCTATTTCCTTGAAACAGGGAACCGAGATATCCTTTTCTGGGTGGCTTTTCCTTCATTGGTGCCGGGACTCAGAGGACGCGGACCGGAGACTACAGGCAGAAAAGCTGCAGCTGCATCTCGGTAAGTGCTATTTATTTATTTTTTTAATATAAGCACTAGCTGCGTTTCTTTTTCTAAGTTTTCCGGGCTGGAGGAGCCCAGAAAACTTAGAAATAAAACCGCAACTTTAAAAACGTTGTATTTATGTGTGCGGTCACTTTTGAAGCGGCCGCAAACATAAATACAACGTTATTGTGTTTGAAAATGGTGCGGTTTTTCTTTCTAAGTTTCTCAGGATCCTCCGGCTCGGAGGAGCCTGAGAAACTCAGAAAGAAAAACCGCAGCGTTTTCAAACACAACCGCGTTGTGTTTCTGCCTGCCGTGGCTATCACTTTGGGTCTCCGGCGCTCCCCCATGGGAGCACCGGAGACCCAAAGTGAAAGCCAAGGCAGGCAGAAACACAACGCGGTTGTGTTTACATGCCGCAGTGTTTCTGCCTAAATCTGATTTCCCATTTGGGGCTTTAGGGCTCCCCATGGTTGTGTTTACATGCCGCTGTGTTGGGAAAGCAGATTTAGGCAGAAACACAACGCGGTTGTGTTTGAAAATGCTGTTGTTTTTCTTTCTAAGTTTCTCAGGCTCGGAGGAGCCTGAGAAACTCAGAAAGAAAAACCGCAGCGTTTTCAAACACAACCGCATTGTGTTTCTGCCTGCCGTGGCTATCACTTTGGGTCTCCGGTGCTCCTCCAAGAGAGCACCGGAGACCCAAAGTGAAAGCAAAGGCAGAGAGAAACACAACATGGTTGTGTTTACATGCCGCTGTGTTGGGAAAGCAGATTTAGGCAGAAACATAACGCGGTTGTGTTTGAAAACGCTGCGGTTTTTCTTTCTAAGTTTCTCAGGCTCCTCTGAGCCTGAGAAACGTAGAAAGAAAAACCGCAGCGTTTTCAAACACAATAACGTTATATTTATGTTTGCGGTCGCTTCAAAAGCGACCGCAAACATAAATACAACGTTTTTAAAGCTGTGGTTTTATTTCTAAGTTTTCCAGGCTGGAGGAGCCCGGAAAACTTAGAAAAAAAACCGCAGCTAGTGCTTATTTAAAAAAATAAATAAATAGCACTTACCGAGATGCAGCTGTAGCTTTTCTGCCTGTAGTCTGCGGTCCGCGTCCTCCGAGGCCCGGCACCAATGAAGGAAAAGCCACCCAGTGGTAGCTTTTGTTTACTACAGCTGGATGGCTTTTCCTTCATTAGTGCCGCAAAAGCAAAAGCCAGCACAGGCGGGCAGCCATTTCACAAAATGGATGCGCCCATTTGCTTGCTTTTTCAATTTTTGAGCTTGAATTGCTCAAAATTTTACATAGGGACTTTGAAAAAAAAAATGCCAATCGTTTTTTTTTATATTGCCTATCTATTTTTGAAATAAAAATGTTTGGGAGAACCATTCCTTTAAGGGACATGTCTACATATATACGAGCATCTAATTGGTGAATACAACATTGTATTGTCCACCATCACATAAGCCCTTATGATTGGTTTGGCACGTTCGCACCAATCCTAGACATGCAGCTCGTTAGCAGCACGTAGGTGCGGGAGAACCACGTTAGATAACTGCCTTCTCAGCCAACTAGGCAGTCATCTCTCATCGCCTAGGCTTCAAACCAAGGAATTCTCATTGTTCTTGACCTCGCTGCATGTCTTCTTCCTTGGACATTCATGGGAGTGAAGACACACCATATCTACGTCCGGAGCCCCATGAATAGGACCTATTTTGAGCTTATGAGTCCCATGTGAAGAGACCACAGTTTTGTACATTTTGTCTCTTATTTAGCCTTATTTGATTTCATTTACTACAGGTGCCATTACCTATTTTAGCCTCTGGAGACTTGCTCACTCCATCTTCATATGCCCTTCTGGAGCTTTGAATGTCCGATATTTGCATTCACACTGTTCTCTCTGTACCTAATCTAAGAAGAATGTGTCCTGCGCATATGAGCCCTCCTTCTGCTCTTTGAAGGCACACAGTCGCCCTTGCTGCGATTTCCTGGACTCCATGCCAAACAGCCTTTCCTGTGCTTGCAAGAATATGTATTCCTGTGTCCTTGTCAGTTCTGCAGCTTTCAGCCTTTCTCCTTTAAGTTTCATGCTTACAATTTATACGATCCGACGTCCATCTTCTAATGATGGCAGCTTTGCCTACTTCCTATTTCCAATCTTTGGAAGCCTACATGTCTTCGCAGCTACTTGCGTTTCAGCATATGTACAGCAGTTAAACTTCTTGCCACTTTGCCTTCTTTAGTTTCATGTGACTTCTTCATATTTGTATTTGCATTCACTTTGAGTTACATCTTCATGCCTTCAGGCTATCTATATATCGTCTCATTATGTCCTCATCCCTTTCTGCCAGTGCATCCTCATCGTGGCTCTTCATGACGTCACTCTGGCCTGGCTTCTGACTACAGGACATCCTCACGTAGTGGTTCCTCCAGGCCTATGTCTCTTGTATCGATTCGAGGAGACATTCAATATGGTTGTCTCAATGGGAAACGTCTCTCGAACACTCGCTGCAGTATTGGCATTATGGCAGGTGTCAGACACGGTATGACTCTGGTCTTTTCCCAATAAGGCAGAGGGGAGGAGGAGGAGCTTACTGATGACGTAGATGGCTCCCCCTCTACAACGTCATAGCTGACGCACATTGAGGTATAAAACCTTTGTGTAACCAATTGTGGGTGTGAATGTGTGGGCTACAGCTCATTGTTCGCCAGATTGCCCTACTTTATTTTATGCTGATAGTAAAGTAGTATTTTGCCATATTCTTTGAGTCCGTCCGCTTATTTGGGTCCGAGATCGTTATTGGTAATTCCATCTAGCACACGAGACGCAAGAGCACAATTTCATCTGTTATTTCAGGTCTGAGACCTCTGGGTGTGTAGTGCTATATAGGACATACTTCATTATTATTTCATGCTCTCTGTCACAAAAGGCTTGTGGGCCCGAAAGTATTACTAATAAAAATCAGTTTCTGAATCAATGTTTTATTATCAAAAGAAAACAACTTGCATACATGTTTGAAACAGGCATTTGGCGTGTTGTTCACATTTGGGGAATAAGGTGTGCTGTTCCTCGTGCAACGTAAAACATGTATTTTTTTATTTTAAAAGAGGCAAGCAGTTATGTGAGTTTTCCAGTTCCGCCTGGAATCCCTGCAGTGAGCGTGTAACATGGGCAGCCCCTCGGCTTGGCACTGAGACTTCACCATGAAGCTAACGCCTCCTTGTGGGTGCGCATCCTGAAAAACTAATGGCGCCCCTCAAAGACCAAACTGCTTCTGTAAAGGGCGCATTGCTCAGGGGCAACGTGCTCGCGTTGGAAACATGAGGACATGGAGTACCTCAGGTTCGATCCCCCCCCCCCCCCTCCGCGCTTAGAAGCTTAGAAACCTCTGGTTATTAAGCGCGTAATAAATAACCTCTCATATCATATGCAAATACGGGACTGGATGCTAACGTTGGACCCTTTTAGATGGAACGCCATAATTCTGTCTTGTTCTTTTCGGGCAATCAAAGTTTTATATAGAAAATCAACACAAGCCTCATTTAATGAGATTAATATTCAGTCATTCAGCCCACTCTGGTCCCTGTCACTTCTAGTAGTCAGCTGGGCATTCCCATTTTTCTCTCTCTGGGCTCTGTCACTTCTGGCAGTCGGTTGGGCATTCCCAGATGTATCCCTCTTGAATCTGCCCCTTCAGTCAATTGGGCATTCCCAGATTTCTCTCTCCAGGGCCTGTCCCTTCTGACAGTCAGCAGCGCGTTCCCAGATTGATCTCTCTGGAGTCTGTCCCTTCGAGCAGTCAGCTGGGCATTCCCAGATGTATCCCTCTGGAGTCTACCCCTTCTGGCAGTCAGCTCGGCATTCCTGGATTTCTCTCTCCAGGGTCTGTCCCTTCGGACAGTCAGCAGCGCATTCCCAGATTTATCTCTGGAGTCTGTCCCTTCTAGCAGTCAGCTGAGCACTCCCAGATATTTCTCTAACGAGTCTGTCCCTTCTGCAGTCACTTGGGCATTCCCAGATTTCTTTCTCCAGGGTCTTTCCCTTCTTGGAGTCAGCTGGGCATTCCCAGATTTATATCTCTGGAGTCTGTCCCTTCTGGCAGTCAGTTGAGCATTGCCAGATTTCTCTCTCCAGGGTCTGTCCCTTCTGAGTCAGCTGCGTATTCCCAGATTTATCTCTTTAGAGTCTGTCAATTCTAGCAGTCAGCTGGGCATTTCCAGATGTATCTAGCAGTCAGCTGGGCATTCCCAGATGTATCTAGCAATTTGCTGGGCATTCCCAGATGTATCTTTTTGCAGTCTGTCCTTTCAATGAGTTAGCTGGGAATTCCCAGCTGGGCTCCTACTGCTCCTCCTACTCACCTCTCCCTACGCTTTCTCCAATCACACTACTGCTTTCTCCTTTCCTATCCCTATCATAAAACTCATGTCTCAAAACTAACACTTCCCCATCTCTATTGTAACTCTTAGTTCAAACAAAGCCGACAAGCAAACCACAACTCTCCTAACACCTATCCGACTTGCCTCTCTTCCTCAGAGACACAACGTCTACACTGTTCCCTACTGCATCAACTGGACATTGCCCTCTGGAATGCTCAGTCTTTATGCAAGTAAACTTTCTTCATCAATGATTACTTTCACTTCAGCTCCCCTAGACCTTCTTGTTATTACTGAAATCTGGATTTCTCCATCTGCCACTGCCACCCTGGAAGCCCTACACAACCCCAAACTATCCTTCATTCATTCTCCTTGACTGTCTGGCAGAGGTGGAGGCGTCGGACACTTACTCTCTTCCCGCCTCAATGCTTCACAAATCTCTAATGCCCCGTCCTCTCCTACCTCTTTGGAATTCACCATCTCTACTATTTATCAACCTCACTCAGTACACTTCATCTCCATATATTGCCCTCATGGTCCCACTGTGCCATCCTTTGATGAACCTGGGCAACTCCTTCATTCTTTTTCCACCAAACATCACCTCATTCAGGTGACTTTAACTTTCCCTCTACAACCACTTCTCAAAAATCTGATCTTCAGTCTTTACTTAACGACCACGCTCTCCACTCTATCCATAACCTGCCCACATACACAGAGAGTAACTCTTTGGATTTTCTATTCATCTCCAACTCTTTCTCAGCCACTAAAACTACTGTCACACCATCCCTATCTGATCACTCCATTGTTTCCACCACCATCTCCTTTCCACCCTCTGGCCTTTACTAAAGATGGCTCACTTAGATCCAGGACAGCCAGTAAATCTCTGGTCAATATCTAACCTCCCCTTCCTAAGAATAATCATGGAAGGAAGGACATCCTTTCAGCTTTCACAATATCTTGAAAAGGGTGCAGTCCTAGCTAAAGTACAATCAGACTTCTGACACCTGCATAGCACAGAGACAACAGTACTTTATGTGCAGGAAAAACTTTGGAACTCAGAGATAGAGGTGCCCCGACTACACTGGTCCTCCTTGACCTATCGGCGGCGTTCGATACGATCGATCAACATCTTAATTCAATGCCTCAAAACTATGGTCAATATGTCAGGATCAGCTCTGGTCTTTGAAGAATTCTTCCTGAGTGACACGAAACAGAGAGCACAGCTGGGAAATTACATCTCGGTCAGTTGTCATCTCACATGTGGGGTCCAGCAAGGATCAGCCCTGTCACCTCTCTCATTTAATGTGTACATGTACCCCTTGGCTCAGATAATAGAAAGATGGAGTCTTCAATGTCAGCTATATGCTGACGACACCCACATATTGGTTGACCTCCAAGGGGATTGCAATGAATGCAATACAGTGAAGAACTGTTTATGAGCCGTTCCTCAACAGATGCAAGATAATTACCTCTGCTTTAATGGAGACAAAACAGAAATCCGACTTTTGGGATGTCCTGATGAACCTGTCCTCCCTTTTTCGTGGCCATCTAATTTAAGGACACCACCGATTCTTGTGAATGTGGTAAGGAATTTGGCAGGCTTATTTGAAAATCATCTCTCATTTGGTCCACACTTTGATGCTATGGTAAAAAAGCAGTCATCTGCATCTTTTTATAGATGCAGATACTTACTTGACTCAGTCCATTTGAAGATATTAGTCCAGGCAATCATCGTCTCAAGATTGTACTATTGCGTGATTTTGTTCCTGGGCATGTCCAAGAATTCTATTGCTAAATTACAAGCAGCGCAAAAACGCACAGCGTGTGTAGTTTTTGGTGTAACGAAATGTGACCACATTACACAAGCAATGCAAGTGTTAGTCTAATTGCCACTTGAGTCACCCATCCAAGAACGGATGCTAATATATATCTGAAAGATCATCAATGGGCTAGCACCCGAGTACCTATCTTGCATGGTCCAAAAATATCTTCCTAGCAGGCCTCTCAGATCCTCGTTCAGAGAACGTTTGGTTGAGGGCAGGTTCCACAAATCAACATATGGAGGAAAAATGATGCATTTGTTTGGTTGCCATATGTGGAACATGCTCCCAACATCCACTAGAATGAGTACTTTCAAACATCGCCTGAAACAGCATCTCTGTTTCTTCCCTGTGCCATATATAGAGTGAGCCAGGACTCTTTTCCTTTTCTTTTTTTACCTTTGACATAGTATATTTAATGTTATTTATTTACAATCTGTAAAATGCCTTGCATGTTGTTTGGTATTTGTTGTTTGTGTGAATAATGCCTTGAAACTGGTTTTATCTGGCCATTGTAGGGCTCAATAAATATTTTTATTACTGCTTCTACCTCTCCTTACCAGTGGCCTTACCTAATACTAAAAAGAGATTAAGACCTTCTACCATTCCTCCCTTTCCTTCTGACCGTCAGTTCTCTATTCCTTTACGCATGATGCCTTGTCCACCAACACTACCCTCTTCAGCCTCCAGTACCTACTACATGACTCATTTTCCACTCATTTCCCACTGCAGAATTTCACTTCTAAGTCTCAGCATCCTCAGCCATGGCTCATCCCATTCATATGCTGTCTCTGCGCAGACATGCGTCGGCTGCTGCGCAAATGGAGTCAGACCCACTCGCATGCTCCGTACTCTCTCAAGATCTTTCTTGAGAGAGCAAAAGGGTAATTGTACCTCACCCTCATCGACTCTCACTCCAACCATCCTCGCCTGGTTCATGGCACCCTAAACTCACTCCTCACTCCACCTAAACCTAGGACTATCAGCTCCACTCTCACAGCTAATGACCTAGCGGAATACTTTGCTACAAACATTTCCGAAATTAGATACTCTCTCCTGACCTACCTCACACTCCCTACTTCCCCATTCCACACTCCACCTAGCCGTCCATCATCCTCTGCCTCTTTCTTCCACTTTAGTCACTCTAATAGTAAAGAAGTCCTACTTCGCCTTGAAGACATACAAGGATGAAATCAGGTTAGCAAAATCACTATGCCTTCAAAAATGCAGAATCCATGTTTTAGGCTATTATAAATCCATGTTTTAGGCTATTATAAACTTTACCAGACCCAATTGCACTAATGCAAGTCTTCCTGCATCTCAAAAGATGGTCAATGAATTCAAAGTCTTTTTTTAAAAAAAATATGGACCTAATTAGGACTAAAATTGACGTTCAAGTGGTGGTCTCTCATTCCAAAGTGCTTATTGAGAGTGTATACCTAGACAATCAAGCAACCTTGTCTACATGTTCCTTTTGACCAGTTGCCACAGAAAGCATTGCCAATAAACCTACTAATCACAGTTATGATTCTATCCCTGCCTATTTGGCTAAACATCACGCACGCCCGCTTAGTGGCATTATCCAGGCATTGGGGAATGCCTCCTTAGCCCAAGGTTGTGTGCCTATGGAATTAAATAAATCCTGTCTCACTCCTCTTTTAAAAAAAAGTCCATAAAACACTGTCCAATTATCGCCATGTTGCAGGTCTCCTGTGGCCTGCTAAACATTTAGAAAACATAAATCAGGCAGCTACAGGATTTCCTGGAACGACATAACATCTTATATTCTTACCAGTCAGTATTTAGACCTGGCCATGGCAGCGAGACGGTACTGATTTCCATCTGGGATGACCTACACGAGACTGCCGACAATGGTGACATCCGCATTCTTGTCAGGCTAGACTTATCGACAGCCTTTGACACAGTCGATTTTGCCATTCTTAGGTCAAGATTATCATCACTGGCACATATATCTGATGAAGCACTGAAATGGTTCACATCGTTTCTGACCGAGTGCTTTCAGCAGGTTAAAGCAGGTCCATACCTGTCTGACTCATTACCAGTTACCTGTGGAGTGCCTCAGGGTTCTTCTTTGTCTCCACTATTGTTTAATGTATATATCCACCCACTGCTCAATATTGTTGCCCAGTTTGATTTATGTTATTACTCATCTGTGGATGATACACAGATCTATGTCCGGTTAAAGCAACCACTGGAGGTAAAGAGCGAGTCTTAATATGTGCATGTAAAATCCAAAGCAAAGCTGGATATTGTAAAATAAGCTCCCTTTGAATCCATCCGAAACGGAGATCATCGTTCTTGGTCCAAAAAAGAAACTAGCTAATGTGTTACATATTGTTCCATGCCAAATTTTATTTGGAACTCCAACCAAATACTTTCAGAAGGTAACAAACGTGGTCAATCAGATCATTACGTCTGTATACTTCCAACTAAAACTTCTCAAGCCTCTACTTCTGCTCATTTCTGAGAAGGATTACCCAACTGTAGTTAAATTAGATTATTGCAATGCTCTCCTGATGGGCATACCGCAATACCAGCTTCAGCGGTTTCAGGTTGCCCAGAATTCTGTGGTGCAATTTAGTTTTATTCTACCCAGGAAAACAGCTATCTCAGAGTTCCGGAAAATCTTTCATTGGCTCCCAATGCAGCAGAAGATCCAGTTTAGAATTCCATGTTTGGTTTTGAAATGTATCCGTGGCCTCGCCCCAGCCTATCTGTCATCTAACATTGTAATCCACCGTCCTAGCCGCCCTCTACGATCTATGGTACAAGGCCTGTTTGTGATTCCCCCTGCAGGATCACTACATTGGAGGACAGACGTTTATCCCTTGCGGGTCCTCAAGCCTGGAACTCCATTCCGCTAAAGTTACAGCAAATTGAATCCTTAACGATTTTCAGGAACCAACTGAAAACATATCTGTTTAAGTACATCCCCTGGCCAATCAAAAGCAAGTCATTAAAGTCTGCATACTTTTTTCCCCATCTTCGCCCAGATGCAGTTTCTGCCAGGTTCCCTAATGGTATATGCACATTACAAATACGAAAATAATATCCAAATCAAATCTCTGCTGATGAAGGCTATCCCCTCTTGTGCCACATCAGGAGCAAGAGCTCCTTAGTTAGAGGAGCTTTTTTTCCCTCTGACCTCTTTTTAACCTGTCCTTCGACCCTGCTTGCTTTCCCTCTATTTTCAAAACAGCCATGGTCTCTCCTAAAAAAGCAAGGGGCTGACCCGAACCTACCGGCTAACTTATGCCCGGTGTCTCTCCTTCCACGCTATAGCACTCAAAAGGGTTGTGTTCAACCATCTTACCAATTTCTTTGGCATCCACACTCTTCGAGATCCCCTACAGGCGGGTGCCCGCTTCTGTCACTCCACCGAAACTGCTCTCGTGAATGTCTCCAGCTTCATCCTCCATGCAGCTGTCTTTGACGCTGCCGATCACTCTGATCTCCTTAATATTCTCGCTCTTTGCCAATGTTTTACACCCGCGCTTTGCACACTGATGCCAAAACAGACTTGCAAAGGTATGTCACCATATTCATTTTATTTTGGTTATTTATTGAGCGCCTATCTAGCGCCGGGAAGCAATGGAGAAATGTACCTAATAATAATAATTTAGCATTTATATAGCGCTACGAACCCTCAGGTATCTGAGCGCTGCTTATTATTATTACCCACGTGTGTGGTGCTCATTTACCGACCTCGGAAGGATGAAAGGCTGAGTTTGGCCCTGCCGGGATTCGAACCTGCGTCAGATAAATGGCAATACATTAGATGATTTTTCTGGACAGGCCTTACAACATTACATTGGATCTGTGTGTTCACTGCAGATTTGTTACAGCATTTTGTTGCATATATATGTGGGGGGAGACCCCCCAAATCCCTCCAGAGCCCCCATATTTATTATTACTTTACCCACCCCCCACATATATGTGCTGTGAAATGCGGCTGTCGACATGTTGGGATGCGCAGTGATTACATTTAGGTTGGCTTGGAATCCCAGAGCCGCAGGCGCCTTTACCTGAGCACACCCGGAAGACCTGAATGAGAACTTCTCCTCCCCAACTTCCGGTGAGATTGTTTCATTCCCTCTTCCAGGCCCCTCCGCTCACTTATGCACCCTGGATACCAGCCTGTGTGCCCCACCCTTCAGGTGCGAACTTTTCCTGTCAAAGTCCTGTCGGTGTTTGCGCGCTCGTTGTTTGTACAGGCTCTCCCTCTTTTTTTGGCTGTTAAACATGGCATTCTTGCAAGGCTTGCGAAAAAGCCCCCCTTCATGAGTCTCCCCCTCCTTACCCTTGCTGCACACGCGCCTCGTTAGTCATTAAGTGCAGCCCTCGAATGCTGTTTATCAGCCCCCTCCCACACTAAAGCTACACACCATGCTACACTCATTAACCGCCCCCTGCGGTGCACACATTGACAGGCCCTCACAGACATCTAGAGACCAACACAGCATTCCCCAGTATTTATTAACATCATAGCACAGTCCTTGGCCACCCTTACTTCAGTCATACCAGAGGCAGAGACTGAACTGTCTCGGGAGGATAGCTCAGGGGCACGGCGCTCGTCTAGGAAGCAAGATGATGCGAAGCAGCACAGGTTCGATCCCCAGGTCCGTGCTTTGAAATCTCTTGGTATTAAGCACGTTAACACACGGCCTGGCTTTTAATGTCCCAGCTGCAGGGGAAGGCTGCATGAGGCAGAGACGGTATAATAAGCATTTCTTGTTGCTGTCAGAAGATCCGATGGCTCAGAAACTAGAGAGCAGAAGAGATGGAAGAAGTGATGGGATGGTGCAGAAGTGCAAAAATGGAAATTGCGCAAGAACGCAATGAAAAGTGAATAAAAGGAAGGGTGGGTGCAGAAGACACAGGCCTGATAGACTCTGCATTTACCCCTATGATCCAATATTGGTCTAGGTCACCCGAAGTAGGTCGAGTACGGCCACATGTGGGTCCAAAGCCTGCTGGGCCTAGGAACCCAAGCTGCACCTCTGTGTGGGCTTGTGCAGAACAGATGCGGCCAAGCCTTTCAGCTTTCTGTATAGGATTGGCAGGCTGAAGAGTGATGGTCTAGAGGGTTGCCCAGACCAATGCCAGAAGTTGAGATGAATTCAACACCTTCCAGCCATCATACCTTGTGTTTTGCTATGCCCACTCCATCCCCCATGAGTACCACACGGTCTGTTTCCTGCGCAGCCATTCCATGCTTCTCTTCTGTTACCACTCCACAAACACACCACTGCTGCTTCCACTCGCACCCTCCTGCTGTCTTTTGCCATTTTGGACTTGTACCCGCTCCCCACCATCACCCCCTTTTCAGCTGTGCTTCTATGGATGGGGTGATGCACTGGTATCCCCTTCTCTGCTCTCTGTGTGTCCTTCCCTCACTGTTCATCGTCACCTCCAAGTGCAATAGCCATTGCCTCTGCCACCCCCCTGCAGAACACTTGTCATCCCCTCCCTATGTGATGTCCCTTACACCCCACCCCAGGTGTCTTTAATGTGAGGCACCTGCCCTTTCATGTTGTTTCTTCTCTTTGCCATAACCCCCTTTTCCACTGCCATTCTGGGGGAAGAGGAGCCAAAAATACAGAGAGAATTGACAAAAAAGTGAGGTGGTTCACCTTTCACTATTACGGTGGTGATGACCAGTCGTGTGTTTGTTTCAGTACTTTTCTAAAAGTTGCCTTTCAGTATTAAAGTAATGGTTTTCTGCTTGTTATGAGGGGCAAATGCCCTTCACTGCGGGTCCCTTTCACTGTTGCAGAGATGGTGTCCTGTATTATGGTGAGGTGTCAGCGTTTCACTGAGGGTGCATGAGTCCTGTTCCTTGCAAGGCACACTTGTTTCAGTCTTACAGTGATGGTCACTTTTCAGTATTATAGTAGTGGTTTCCGGCTCGTTATGAGGGGCAAATGCCCTTCAGTGAGGGTCCCTTTCAGTGCTTCAGAGCTGGTGTCCTGTAGTTTTGATTGTCACCTTTCGGTATACGAGTGGTGGTGTCTTGCATGAGTCCTGTTCCTTGCAAGGCACACTTGCCTTACAGTAATGGTCACCTTTCGGTATTATAGTAGTGTTTCCGGCTCGTTATGAGGGGCAAATGCCCTTCACTGATGGTCCCTTTCAGTGTTGCAGAGATGGTGTCCTGTAATTTTGTGAGGTGCACAGGTCTCAGCTTTTCACTGAGGGTATATGAGTCCTGTTCCTTGCAAGGCACACTTGTCTTACAGTAATGGTCACCTTTCGGTATTATAGTAGTGTTTCCGGCTCGTTATGAGGGGCAAATGCCCTTCACTGATGGTCCCTTTCAGTGTTGCAGAGATGGTGTCCTGTAATTTTGTGAGGTGCACAGGTCTCAGCTTTTCACTGAGGGTGCATGAGTCCTGTTCCTTGCAAGGCACACTTGTTTCAGTCTTACAGTGATGGTCACTTTTCAGTATTATAGTAGTGGTTTCCGGCTCGTTATGAGGGGCAAATGCCCTTCACTGAGGGTCCCTTTCAGTGCTTCAGAGCTGGTGTCCTGTAGTTTTGATTGTCACCTTTCGGTATACGAGTGGTGGTGTCTTGCATGAGTCTTGTTCCTTGCAAGGCACACTTGCCTTACAGTAATGGTCACCTTTCGGTATTATAGTAGTGTTTCCGGCTCGTTATGAGGGGCAAATGCCCTTCACTGATGGTCCCTTTCAGTGTTGCAGAGATGGTGTCCTGTAATTTTGTGAGGTGCACAGGTCTCAGCTTTTCACTGAGGGTGTATGAGTCCTGTTCCTTGCAAGGCACACTTGTTTCAGTCTTACAGTGATGGTCACTTTTCAGTATTATAGTAGTGGTTTCCGGCTCGTTATGAGGGCAAATGCCTTTCACTGAAGGTCCCTTTCAGTGCTTCAGAGCTGGTGTCCTGTAGTTTTGATAGTCACCGAGTGGTGGTGCCTTGCATGAGGTGCACTGGACTGAGATCTGCAGAGAGGCTCACCATGCAGTATGACAGACAGTGGTAGGGCCCTGTCTCGTGTTAGATCCCCTTGTTTTGGGCCTGCATGAAGGGTCATCTTTCAGTATTGCAATGGTGGAATTCTGTGTTCTTTGTGGGGCACATGCCCTTCCCGGAGGAACAACTTTCAGAATGACAGTGGTCTGGCCTTGCATGAGATGCACTTGTGTGGTTCACTTTCAGGATTCAAGAAGGGGGCACCTTTCAGTCTGCCAGTGTTGATGTCTTGTCCTGTGTGTGATGTACACTTCTTTCGGTGATGCATCCATTGTCACCTTTGCACTGGTGGTGTCTTGTTTCATGCCAGGTGTAGTTGTGTCAGGCATGTGAAGGCACATGTAGGAAAGACTTGAAAACCTTCCTGTTTAGGTGAGCCCTTACAATCTGTCCGGTCTAGTCTTGAACTATGAGCTTGAAGGGGAATATGTGGATATGTAATATCCGCCA
Source organism: Ambystoma mexicanum (assembly GCF_040938575.1). Taxonomy (NCBI): domain Eukaryota; kingdom Metazoa; phylum Chordata; class Amphibia; order Caudata; family Ambystomatidae; genus Ambystoma; species Ambystoma mexicanum. Next base: position 104,238,432 of record NC_090923.1, on the reverse strand, counting down.
CTGTTTGTCTAAGTGTTGCGTTCGTTAACGCGCCCTGATGCCCTCGGGCTGCCGGCGCCATACGAGCAAAAACATAACATAACGCCCCTGCACGTTCACTCCAGAAAAAATACAACCCGCTATGGAAAGAAAGCCCAAGTCACCGCTCGCAAGGGTAACAAGTATTTATTTCTACAAAATATGAATGCATTAGCAAAGAACTCTGCTGCCGCCGCCGAACGTTCTGCCCAATTAAGGATATTCAGCAAGTTAAAAGGACGCCTGGCGTCATTACTCTCGTCGTATACAGTAAAAACCTGAGAGGCTGGTTAGATTGACCCTATACATGGGCGGCCCACTCCATAAGGGATAGTAGGCCATTGGTCGCAGCCCTCTTGTCTGTCTTCGTCCACGTGGGTGCTGCTGGACTCATCATCCGTGATAAAACAGGGCCTATCAATCAATTACAATGCTACTCTATCAGTGTAATGGTGCAGCTGGCAGGTACAGAGATGGGCCAAGGGCGTACCAACTTGCATACTTCACTCACTCCCAGAAGCGCCAGCAGCCTCCAAGGTCCCCCATCCTCGTTTTGAGCTATAATTTCATCCCTCCCTGGCACCTCGCAGCACAAATCACGTGACCCAAATGTGAAGGCAAGATAGCCTTGCTTTCTGATCTTTCTGATCGATCGGGGGTCTTAAAGCTTTGTGGTCAGTGGTCTGGGCCTGGCTGCCATGGTATGTGGGGGTCTTGCGTTCAAAGCATGCTATCTGTATCGCAGAATAGTAACTGCCAGGATGTACTCTGCCCCTTCTCGTGGCCTTCCAGGGCACATTCTTTCCGGGGCGCAAGGGCTACAGCCTCTGAGATAATGGCAGGCGGGTAATTCGACGAAGCTTACTCATGGTGGGGGTTATGTCTGTGTGGGCCATGCAGACCTACTACTAACACGTTTGGTGCTTTTTGCCGCGTTTGGGCCTAACTACGAAAATGACTGCCGCTAAATAAAATGGCGTTTCACTCACACCCGTTATATCGATCCCAATGCATGCACTACGCAACCATAAATACTTCTATGCATACACCCCCCTGCCCCTTGCTGCCTCGATGTGCAGCCTACAGTTTTTTCTCATTCGGAATCCCTTAGGGGGGTGGGAAGACCCTCTCTCCTTCCCAACACATGCACAGAGAGTTATCTTTTCAGCATTGCAGTGGAGGTGCTCTCTGCATTGTGAAGTGCTTTTGTGTAAGCGCCGCATGGAGTGTCATCTTTTAGGGATGGTGTTCCAGATGCTGTCAGGTGCTCTGGTTTCAGTTTTGTAGTTATGGTCACCCCTTTGTGAGGTGCACTTGTGTTAGTAACACAGTGGAGGTCACTTTTCAGTAGTTGGGGTGCCCTAATCCTAAGCGAGGTGCACTTTGTTCTCTGAAAATATTTCCCCTGGAATTTGCTGAGCAATGTAGAGGTTTGTACCATTCTAAGAAAAGTGATGCACCCACGTTTCGAATGGAAATGGAACATGTGAGCCCATTGTTCTTACATGATCCTAAAAAGCATGGGACTATTGTCCAATTGATAACTGTAGCAACGCCACTCCTGAACACTACAACTTGCATCCATCGTAATGTTTCAAAGGAGCCCTATATCTGATCATGATAATGAAGTTGAATACATATATAGCACTTTCGCCAAAGTACTTTACATAGAACATATTTACATATAATATCCCCCAACCAAAAGTCGTGTTCATTTTTCAAGCTCGGAATGAACGAAAGACTACCCAGTCCTTGCCGGGATTCGAACCTGCCACCTGCAGATCACAGATAGATTGCAGCAGCAAACGCGCAGCTCGCTGAGCTATACTACCGGTTGGATGCCATTGAGATTCTGCTACTGCATGCAATGGTGACCAGTGAATAATGAGGGTGAAATAAAGTAATACGCGAAACAAGAGTACCGGGGAGAAAGGCAAGGGGATGAGTAAATGAGGCAGTGTGATCACCAATTGAGAAAGGGTGACCAGTCTACAAGCAGATTGACCAGTGGATGAGATAAGTGAGCCGGGCGGCCACCAGGGGAAGCAAAGTGACCATTGAAATATATGGGTGATGAGAGAATGAGACTCTGAGCGGAGACTGAGGCCTGGTTACCAGTGACTGGGATCGAGTGGCTGGTGACTAAGGTACGGCGACCAGCGTGTGGCGACTGAGGTAGGGTGAGCAGTGAATGGGGCAGGCTGAGCAGTGAGCAAGGCTATAAGCAGGGACACAGGCAATGGAAAGTGAATGAAGTAGTGACCAGGGGCAGACAACGTTGTGATGAGTCAGTAGCCAGCGCATGTGACAGCGAGCAGAGAACGGCACACTGAGCAGTGAGCGAATTAGGCATTGCCATGAACCAGCCAGTGGCCCATGCATGAGGCAGCGAGCAGTTAATGAGGCAATGAACAGTGAATATGCAATGAGCAGTTAATGAGGCAGTGAGCAGCGAATAGGCAGTGAACAGTTAATGAGGCAGTGAGCAGTGACTAGGCAGTGAGTCGTTAATGAGGCAGTGAGCAGTTAATGAGGCAGTGAGCAGTAAATAGTCAGTGAACAGTTAATGAGGCAGTGAGCAGTGAATAGGCAGTGAACAGTTAATGAGGCAGTGAGCAGCGAATAGGCAGTGAACAGTTAATGAGGCAGTGAGCAGCGAATAGGCAGTAAACAGTTAATGAGGCAGTGAGCAGTGACTAGGCAGTGGGTCGTTAATGAGGCAGTGAGCAGTTAATGAGGCAGTGAGCAGCGAATAGGCAGTGAACAGTTAATGAGGCAGTGAGCAGTGACTAGACAGTGAGTCGTTAATGAGGCAGTGAGCAGTTAATGAGGCAGTGAGCTTTGAATAGTCAGTGAACAGTTAATGAGGCAGTGAGCAGTGAATAGGCAGTGAACAGTTCGTGAGGCAGTGAATAGGCAGTGACCAGTTAATGAGGCAGTGAGCAGTTAATGAGGCAGTGAGCCGTGAGTATGCAGTGAGCAGTTAATGAGGCAGTGGGCCGTTAATGAGGCAATGAGCAGTGAATAGGCAGTGAGCCTAGGCGTGTTCATGCAGTGGCCTGGGGTGGCACGTGCAACCCCTGGATTCTGATTGCCCACCCCAGATACCACGCCATTATCCTAAACTATGATCATTGTATGTGTGTGGGTGCTCGTACTTCATGGCACCCCTGCAAAAGTCAGTGCCCCACTTGGGCCACCCCAGTCCAAAGAGTTTGGACACGCCAATGGAAGTGAGCGGTTATGAACCAGTGTATAGGCAGTGAGCAGTTAATGAGGCAGTGAGCAGTGAATAGGCAGTGAGTAGGTAATGAGGCAGTGAGCAGTGAATAGGCCGTTAGCAGCAAATGAGGCAACTCACAGTCACAGGGCACAGCATCCAGCCACTGCTTGCACCAGATTCCAGCCACAGCAGCCCGCCACTGCTTGCACCAGATTCCAGCCACAGCAGCCAGCCGCTGCTTGCACCAGATTACAGCCACAGCAGCCCGCCACTGCTTGCACCAGATTACAGCCACAGTAGCCCGCCGCTGCTTGCACCAGATTCCAGCCACAGCACCCCGCTGCTGCTTGCACCAGATTCCAGCCACAGCCGCCCGCCACTGCTTGCACCAGATTTCAGTCACAGCAGTCAGCCGCAGCTTGCACCAGATTCCAGCCACAGCAGCCAGCCACTGCTTGCACCCGATTCCAGCCACAGCAGTCAGCCGCTGCTTGCACCAGATTCCACCCACAGCAGCCCGCCACTGCTTGCACCAGATTCCAACCACAGCTGCCCGCCACTGCTTGCACGAGATTCCAGACACAGCAGCCAGCCACTGCTTGCACCAGATTGCAGACACAGCAGCCAGCCGCTGCTTGCACCAGATTCCAGACACAGCAGCCCGCCACTGCTTGCACCCGATTTCAGTCACAGCAGTCAGCCGCTGCTTGCACCAGATTCCAGCCACAGCAGCCAGCCACTGCTTGCACCAGATTCCAGCCACAGCAGCCAGCTGCTGCTTGCACCAGATTCCAGCCACAGCAGCCTGCCGCTGCTTGCACCAGATTCCAGACACAGCAGCCCGCCACTGATTGCACCAGATTGCAGACACAGCAGCCAGCCGCTGCTTGCACCAGATTCCAGACACAGCAGCCCGCCGCTGCTTGCACCAGATTTCAGTCACAGCAGCCAGCCGCTGCTTGCACCAGATTCCAGCCACAGCAGCCAGCCGCTGCTTCCACCAGATTCCAGCCACAGCAGCCCGCCACTGCTTGCACCAGATTGCAGACACAGCAGCCAGCCGCTGCTTGCACCAGATTCCAGACACAGCAGCCCACCACTGCTTGCACCAGATTTCAGTCACAGCAGCCAGCCGCTGCTTGCACCAGATTCCAGCCACAGCAGCCAGCCACTGCTTGCACCAGATTTCAGCCGCAGCAGCCAGCCACTGCTTGCACCAGATTCCAGCCACAGCAGCCAGCCGCTGCTTGCACCAGATTCCAGCCACAGCAGCCAGCCGCTGCTTGCACCAGATTCCAGCCACAGCAGTCAGCCGTTGCTTGCACCAGATTCCAGCCACAGCAGCCAGCCGCTGCTTGCACCAGATTCCAGACACAGCAGCCCGCCACTGCTTGCACCAGATTTCAGCCACAGCAGCCAGCCGCTGCTTGCACCAGATTCCAGCCACAGCAGCCAGCCACTGCTTGCACCAGATTCCAGCCACAGCAGCCAGCCACTGCTTGCACCAGATTCCAGCCACAGCAGCCCGCCACTGCTTGCACCAGATTCCAGCCACAGCAGCCCGCCACTGCTTGCACCAGATTCCAGCCACAACAGCCTGCCGCTGTTTGCACCAGATTCCAGACACAGCAGCCCGCCACTGTTTGCACCAGATTCCAGCCACAGCAGCCCGCCGCTGCTTGCACCAGATTCCAGCCACAGCAGCCAGCCGCTGCTTGCACCAGATTCCAGCCACAGCAGCCAGCCGCTGCTTGCACCAGATTCCAGCCACAGCAGTCAGCCGTTGCTTGCACCAGATTCCAGCCACAGCAGCCAGCCGCTGCTTGCACCAGATTCCAGACACAGCAGTCCGCCACTGCTTGCACCAGATTTCAGTCACAGCAGCCAGCCGCTGCTTGCACCAGATTCCAGCCACAGCAGCCAGCCACTGCTTGCACCAGATTCCAGCCACAGCAGCCAGCCGCTGCTTGCACCAGATTCCAGCCACAGCAGCCCGCCACTGCTTGCACCAGATTCCAGACACAGCAGCCAGCCGCTGTTTGCACCAGATTCCAGACACAGCAGCCCGCCACTGTTTGCACCAGATTCCAGACACATCAGCCCGCCACTGCTTGCACCAAATTCCAGCCACAGCAGTCAGCCGTTGCTTGCACCAGATTCCAGCCACAGCAGCCAGCCACTGCTTGCACCAGATTCCAGCCACAGCAGTCAGCCGCTGCATAGCGATAGGCCCTCGTCGCAGGGATATAGCGCCATGCTCACTATGTGTAATACACACCAGAAGGGTATTGCCTTGCTTCTTGATCTAGGCCTATAGTGCCCTGATGGTCTTTGAAGGCTATAGTACCCTTCCCAGCACCTTAGGTATATAGCGCTCTTCAATATCTCACTCCACCTTTCTATATTATGCGGAATATGGTGCCCTTCTTATTCTATATGGGCTGTAGTGCCCTACCCACTATTTGCAAGGGAGTTAAAACCTCTTTGCCCCAGCAAGCATTGCAGCCGTTGCCAAGATCCTCAACGTCCAATCCCGGGCTCTTGCCTAAGGCAGTTCCACAGAGCACTGGCACAGCAACCAATTTAAGACGCTTTTGAGGTCTCCTTTCTGAGCATATTGGCAGCTTCCAAGGCCGAGTTCCGTCTGCTTTTCCTTAATGGCACTGTTCTCCAACGCCGCGTTCTTACTTCTCGTGCCTGTGGTATTTTATAAACATCTAAAAGGAATATGTGTATGTTTTTCCCAAATTGATGCGGGCAAAGTAGTGCAAAGTGGCCCAGAGGACATAAAAATCGTGCATTTATACAGCAAGCAATTCTGTTCGAAACACATTAAATAGTCTAATACTTTTGGCGCTGGGGTATCAACTGTAGTACGTAATGTAGCCCCCCCTGTGAGCTATGATGTAGCCCCCCCACCCCAAGCTCCTTAACAAAGCACGGGGCACGCCACCTTCTGGGCTGGCCGGGACCACCACGTGTGCGCAATGCCCAGGATGATCATGCCGCTGTAGGGGAACGCACTACTCTAGGTGCCAGATGTAAGTATGTTTCGTAGTCAAAGCTTAACATTTTCACCTAGCGTCGAAAGTAGGGGGCGGTGCATGGCCCCCAAATATACCAGCCTGAGTTGTTTTATTGGCGGGTGTAAATATTTTCTGGAGGTATGCAATTGTGACCGAGCGTAGCGACCGAGACGAAACAACAAAAATGGGTTTGGGAGTCGGTGCGATTCTCCCCCCTTTCCTCCCCGAGAAAATATATTAAATAATGGGTTAAAATTGTGCATCGTACAGTCTCCTTCTGTGAAACAATGGATAAAAGGCCATGCAGTTTGCAATCGGTGTCTTAGGTTAACTCATTGAATAAACCAATAGCTGCAATTCACCAAAAGTGAACAGGAGCATTTCCCAATGCATTGTAATGCCTTTCCTTGCAATATAAACAGTATAAAAAACATTTTCATGCTCGCTGAGACCATACATTTCCTTGCCGGCTCCACCAATATATGCCAGTATTCCCGTATACAAACAGACTCATGTTTGCTTTGTGCATAATGCCAGCAATTTTACTATAAAAAATGTATCAGAACATAATCCTGTTCGATTGGCCGCTAATAGTGTTATGCCACAATAAAAAAACATGTCCAAAATTGTTCCAATGTAGACCAGTCTAGCCACGTAACACCACTTATCACGTTTGCTTTATCATAGCTGGTCAGTAAAAAAAAGTCATGCCATCATACGAAATAGCTGGGCTGGATGCACCAAAACACCAGTCTATCAACGTAATGACACTTATAATGCCTTCTTCATCAAAGATGCCCAGTAATAAATGCCATGCCACAGTAGGAAATGGCTAAACTAGCTCACCAAAATGACAGTCTATCCACGTAATAACACTTATCATGCTTGCTTGACAGTAGCTGCCCAGCCATGTAATGAAACACAAGTTGGAGTTACCTGAAAATGACAGTAAACATCCCATGTCACATAAGGAAAGGTCAAAAATGCTCCAGTGATCCCTGGCCTCCCAGATCCTCGCACACACACATAATCACATTCATCCATCAGTCACTCACCCATAATCTTCTCTCACACCCACTCACACTGCATTCTCCACACAGGCACTCACCCACCCACCCACCCCGAATATTCACACAAAATCACATTCATACCCATTAACCCACCAGTCACTCACCCATATACCTTCTCTAATATATCCACTTAAACTGCTTTCTTCCCACAGGCACCCACCCAGAACATACACACACACACACAAAGTCACATTTGTACTCATTCACCCACCAGTCACTCACCCATTTACCTTCTCTCACATCCACTCACACTGCATTCTCCACTTGCGCACCCACCTAGAACATTCAAACACCCACATAATCACATCCATACACATTCACCCAAAAGTCGCTCTCCCATACCATATACATACATCCTACATGCACCTCCCACACGCAAAATACCCATATTACACTTTTACATTACACATACAAAAGAAAGCTCTCTTACCTGATGGCCAGTGCGGCTTTGGTTCGCTGGTCTGCTGTGCTGCATGCAGATAAGATCCAGGCTGTTGGGAGAGCTTCCTGGTTCCTGTATGACACGGTGTGAGGAAGCCAGAGGTGGAGCGCCTCTTTCCCCCACCGCCTTTGGATCGTAGGCCCGGCCCCTCTAAAACTGGTGTGGCGGGGACCCCCTGGGGGTCAAGTCATAAAAATTAAAGTGGGGGGACTCATCAACAAATGCAATGGGATGTGAAGTCGCCAGAAATTAGCATATCAAGGTGAAATATGCACATTCCATTAAATTGGATTTGCATAACAACCCAAATTGCACGGGATGAATAAGGATATTTTCTTCTAATAGTGTGTTTGAAACAGTTAAAAGGTGTGCATGTTTTAAACTCCAAGAACCAATACAAATGTTTTCCCTGGGACTTGCAGTACCGAAATGGGACATTTCACCTTTATTTGTTTGTTTTTGTTTGTTTATTTATTTGGTAATGCGCACCAAACCCTTAGGTAACTGGGCGCAGCAGAGACGAGTATACTTGAAGCTTAGTTTCAACAGATACAATCAATACAACATGGACATAGACCTTAGTTACCGCGTGCGGGTTACAGTGATGCAGTAGTACTATAGGTCACAAAGCACAAAGCGCGGTCACATAGTGCAGAGGGGTTGATGACTTGGTTACAATAGATACAAAATTGCAGTAAAGCCATAGGCCAGGGTTACCACATGACAGTTACAGTGAAACAGTGATACTAAAGGTTGATTAGGAATTTACAATAAAACAGAGATAGGGTATCCCTGAGTCGGGAAGAGGTCTGGGCCGGAATAAAGTCAGGAGTTAGTGGTCATTTATTCATAGCCAGTTCAGCATATTACGTCTGAATTTTAGGTAGGGTTGTTCAGTTCTCAAGGCTGGTGGGGGTGCATTCCAAAATATATGGCCGCTTTGACTGGGAAGCTGGAGCCGTCTGCTTTGGTTCGTTTGAATCTAGGGATCTCTAGAAGGTCAGCATTGGCTGATCTAGTAGGACGTGTTGAAGTTCTCCTATTTATTCTTGCTGTAAGATATGGGGGTGCTATGTTATTCAGACACTTGGATGTGAGAGATACTGTTTTGAGAAGAATCCTGTCGTTTAATTTTAGCCAGCGGACATCACTTCTGAAATTGGAGATGTACTCGCTATTGGGAATGTTCAGGGCTGCTCTTAGGGTGTTATTTTGTAACCTATGAATTTTGTCTAGGAAGTATTTATTGGCACCTAGGTGCAGGGCGTTGCAGTAGTCCATTTTGGACATTATTAGTGCATTGGCGAGAGGGATGCAGCTGGTTTCGGAGGGAGAGGAGAGGTCTACAGGCTCTAATAAGTTTACAGGTATAGGCAGTCGAGGAAGCTAGAGAGTTGACTTGATTCTTGAGTGTAAAGGTAGCATCCTAGCGTTTTTACTACGGGCATCACCTTAATTGTGTTACCGTCAATATTATTTTTCTTCAGGCTGTATAGTGCAGTGGTGAAGTGTCCGGCCTCCAAACCTGATGACTGTGGTTTGCTCCCTGAGGTTGGCTTTATTTCATAAATTCAAAGAGGACATTCAATGTTTCTCATTTTATCTGTGGGGGGACTGAGTCCACCCTCTGAATAAAGTGGGTGGACTCCATCCCCCCGTGTGTTTCCTTGACTTGTGCCCTGGGACCCCCACACCACAGGGGCTGCGGTAGGGCCCTGCTATGCAGGTGGTGGGGCAGCAGGGCGAGTAGGCGTTCCCCCTGCTCTTGGGCTGCTCTCATGGAGGGGGGCAGAATGAGGGGCAAGGGATTTCGGAGGGGAGGCCGGTTCCCTCCCTGGCCCTACCCTAGCGATACCACAGCCCCTTAGTCTTTCCAGTGCTCAGATTGACCCCACCCACACCACCCGTAATGTTAATCTGTTTGTCATTATCACTTAGTCAGTTTATATGTCAATGTTACTTGCCCCTTTTGCTGTAGGTCTGTGGCTCTGAAAAGTCCTAAACGGCCAGATGGCCATCTTTTTATCCAACAACAGTCCTGCCCAACCCTCTCAGTCCACACGTTCTTAATAAGAGCTCTGGATTCAGTTCTGTGCGTCGCCATTCCCAATCAGCCCTAGGCAGACATCGAATCTCTGTAATAGTCGTGGTAAGTTCCTGATGGGTTCCCAGCTTGCAGCTCGGACCTCTCTATGCATGTGCTCCATTACTCTCTTCCTCTCACCGGCGTCTGAGTACAGCAGTAGTCGGGTGTCTTTCACCTCACGATGACCCGCTCCATCATGTGCCAAAAATCCACCAAATCGCCACAGGCCAAAGCTCTTTGGAAGTGACCGTACTTCCTGGGATCTGCCTGGGATCTGCCTACAAGCAGTGGGGCCGAGGTACTGGCCACACACCATGAACCTATGGATCCGTCTTGTGAGCTTAGTCAGTGCCTAGCCTGGAGTAGCTCATGGATCTGGCTGGATAGCCGAAGGGGGCCAGCTAGTTTAGGCGAAGGGACACCACTTGCCTTTGGGATAAAATTAGCGCTCTGAATTTGTCACACAATGCCAATTTTGGCAAATCAAGTTATGGTTGATGATAGTTTTCAAGATTATTACCACAGAGGATTACTACTGACAAATCACATAGCCCTGAGCAGTCCCTTAGCTGCTTCGAGATGATGACATCACTGGATCTGATACTGATTATTCAGGGCAGAAACCTGGGTTCCCCGGTAGAGCCTTGCTTGCCAAACAGATTTAATAAAAAAGTGCAAGTTCCAGAGATACGTGTTTGGCTCTTAAATCTGATTATTTGCATAATTAAAATCACAACCTTATCACATAGCACGAAACAGCGAATTGTGACACCATTCCAATTCGTGACACCTTTGCTTAAAAATCCTCAGACCCAGAAGTCTTAGCCAATTATTGATCTGCATGAAATATACTTTACATAGTTGATCCAATGGCGAAAATGGGTTTGAATCCTGTGACTGCTTCAACGAGTATGGCGGTGGGGGTAAAAAGTGGTGGTATGGAATTACCATCACATTTCCCTCTCCGCCATACAACACGTTTCGCCCTATAGTTGGGGATTTACCTCTAGCATTATGCTGGAGGTAAACCCACCCACTTTCCGTAGAAAACTCAGCAAAATTGACTGAATTACTGTGGCGGTAATTCTGCCAAAATCCCCAATGGATTCCTATGGAATACTGCCCGGATCATATACTGCCCAGATCATAATGAGGCACGAGCCTCCCATGCTGGAGGTAAATCCTCCCAATTTCCACTGAAAAATCAGCAACAATCCCTAATGCAGTCCTATGGATTGCTAATTATTAGGGACTAACACCGCCACCCCTACTTATAATTTGATGGAAAATCCGCCGGACCTACTGGCGGTAACAGTAATTCCATGGAATACTGACCAACTCGTAATGAGTCCCATACCAAGCCGTAAGTCGGACAGCAGACAACACTAAATCAGAGGTGTTCTCGCTGCTGAATGATATGAGGAACCTTGTAGTGATGGGCAGTGTCGGAACCATCCTTTCATTAGACATGTCAATAGATTATACAGAGATAATGGACTCCTTACTTGAATGGATCATGTCGTTCTTAGACAAATGCTCTTTTGCAGTAGCAATCCAAGCCTTGCAGTCTCTGTTATATACTTCTTTCCTGGTGTACCCCAGGGTTCTGCCCTGTGAACGTTATCCTTGTTTAATCTCTACATTCAGCCACTGTTAAAGTTCTAACACTGTTCACAATCTCCTATTTAAACAATGATGATGATACACAGATGTCGAGCAAGATAGGCCCATCCCCTACGGAAGAACTGTGTGACTTCATAGCTCGTATAATTGAAGCAGACCAATAGAAGCCAACATATATGATTCAACAGAACACCAGTGAAATGGAGATTATGGTCTCAGGCACCTCCACACAAGTGGCCAAAGGAAATGTGGCCTAGTTTGCTAAGTCCTTGCCCAGACTTTGTCACTCGAGTTGCAATCTGCCCATCTTGATGGACTCCAATCCAAACTATAGAACTCAAGTTCACGCAGCCCTTAAAACAAGCTTTTACTTTCTCTGTCTTGAATAGAATGTTTCTATTCCTCTCGCCCAGTCACTGGCCTTGCTATTGTCTTGCTTCTACTTCTTCTGTCTTTTGAATAGAATGTTTCTATTCCTCTCGCCCACTCACTGGCCTTGCTATTGTCTTGCTTCTACTTCTTCTGTCTTTTGAATAGAATGTTTCTATTCCTCTCGCCCAGTCACTGGCCTTGCTATTGTCTTGCTTCTACTTCTTCTGTCTTTTGAATAGAATGCTTCTATTCCTCTCGCCCAGTCACTGGCCTTGCTATTGTCTTGCTTCTACTTTGTCTTTTGAATAGAATGTTTCAATTCCTCTCGCCCAGTCACTGGCCTTGCTATTGTCTTGCTTCTACTTCTTCTGTCTTTTGAATAGAATGTTTCTATTCCTCTCGCCCACTCACTGGCCTTGCTATTGTCTTGCTTCTACTTCTTCCTTCTTTTGAATAGAATGTTTCAATTCCTCTCGCCCACTCACTGGCCTTGCTATTGTCTTGCTTCTATTTCTTCTGTCTTTTGAATAGAATGTTTTTATTCCTCTCGCCCACTCACTGGCCTTGCTATTGTCTTGCTTCTACTTCTTCTGTCTTTTGAATAGAATGTTTCTATTCCTCTCGCCCAGTCACTGGCCTTGCTATTGTCTTGCTTCTACTTCTTCTGTCTTTTGAATAGAATGTTTCTATTCCTCTCGCCCACTCACTGGCCTTGCTATTGTCTTGCTTCTACTTCTTCTGTCTTTTGAATAGAATGTTTCTATTCCTCTCGCCCAGTCACTGGCCTTGCTATTGTCTTGCTTCTACTTCTTCTGTCTTTTGAATAGAATGCTTCTATTCCTCTCGCCCAGTCACTGGCCTTGCTATTGTCTTGCTTCTACTTTGTCTTTTGAATAGAATGTTTCAATTCCTCTCGCCCAGTCACTGGCCTTGCTATTGTCTTGCTTCTACTTCTTCTGTCTTTTGAATAGAATGTTTCTATTCCTCTCGCCCACTCACTGGCCTTGCTATTGTCTTGCTTCTACTTCTTCCTTCTTTTGAATAGAATGTTTCAATTCCTCTCGCCCACTCACTGGCCTTGCTATTGTCTTGCTTCTATTTCTTCTGTCTTTTGAATAGAATGTTTTTATTCCTCTCGCCCACTCACTGGCCTTGCTATTGTCTTGCTTCTACTTCTTCTGTCTTTTGAATAGAATGTTTCTATTCCTCTCGCCCACTCACTGGCTTTGCTATTGTCTTGCTTCTACTTTTTCTGTCTTTTGAATAGAATGTTTCAATTCCTCTCGCCCACTCACTGGCCTTGCTATTGTCTTGCTTCTACTTCTTCTGTCTTTTTAATAGAATGTTTTTATTCCTCTCGCCCACTCACTGGCCTTGCTATTGTCTTGCTTCTACTTCTTCTGTCTTTTGAATAGAATGTTTCTATTCCTCTCGCCCACTCACTGGCTTTGCTATTGTCTTGCTTCTACTTTGTCTTTTGAATAGAATGTTTCTATTCCTCCCGCCCACTCACTGGCCCTGCTATTGTCTTGCTTCTACTTCTTCCGTCTTTTGAATAGAATGTTTCTATTCCTCTCGCCCACTCACTGGCCTTGCTATTGTCTAGCTTCTATTTCTTCCGTCTTTTGAATAGAATGTTTCTATTCCTCTCGCCCACTCACTGGCCTTGCTATTGTCTTGCTTCTACTTTTTCCGTCTTTTGAATAGAATGTTTCAATTCCTCTCGCCCACTCACTGGCCTTGCTATTGTCTTGCTTCTACTTCTTCCTTCTTTTGAATAGAATGTTTCTATTCCTCTCGCCCACTCACTGGCCTTGCTATTGTCTTGCTTCTACTTTGTCTTTTGAATAGAATGTTTCTATTCCTCCCGCCCACTCACTGGCCTTGCTATTGTCTTGCTTCTACTTTTTCCGTCTTTTGAATAGAATGTTTCAATTCCTCTCGCCCACTCACTGGCCTTGCTATTGTCTTGCTTCTACTTCTTCCGTCTTTTGAATAGAATGTTTCTATTCCTCTCGCCCACTCACTGGCCTTGCTATTGTCTTGCTTCTACTTTGTCTTTTGAATAGAATGTTTCTATTCCTCCCGCCCACTCACTGGCCTTGCTATTGTCTTGCTTCTACTTCTTCCGTCTTTTGAATAGAATGTTTCTATTCCTCTCGCCCACTCACTGGCCTTGCTATTGTCTTGCTTCTACTTTGTCTTTTGAATAGAATGTTTTTATTCCTCTCGCCCACTCACTGGCCTTGCTATTGTCTAGCTTCTATTTCTTCCGTCTTTTGAATAGAATGTTTCTATTCCTCTCGCCCACTCACTGGCCTTGCTATTGTCTTGCTTCTACTTTGTCTTTTGAATAGAATGTTTTTATTCCTCTCGCCCACTCACTGGCCTTGCTATTGTCTTGCTTCTACTTTTTCCGTCTTTTGAATAGAATGTTTCAATTCCTCTCGCCCACTCACTGGCCTTGCTATTGTCTTGCTTCTACTTCTTCCTTCTTTTGAATAGAATGTTTCTATTCCTCTCGCCCACTCACTGGCCTTGCTATTGTCTTGCTTCTACTTTGTCTTTTGAATAGAATGTTTCTATTCCTCCCGCCCACTCACTGGCCTTGCTATTGTCTTGCTTCTACTTCTTCCGTCTTTTGAATAGAATGTTTCTATTCCTCTCGCCCACTCACTGGCCTTGCTATTGTCTAGCTTCTATTTCTTCCGTCTTTTGAATAGAATGTTTCTATTCCTCTCGCCCACTCACTGGCCTTGCTATTGTCTTGCTTCTACTTTTTCCGTCTTTTGAATAGAATGTTTCAATTCCTCTCGCCCACTCACTGGCCTTGCTATTGTCTTGCTTCTATTTCTTCTGTCTTTTGAATAGAATGTTTTTATTCCTCTCGCCCACTCACTGGCCTTGCTATTGTCTTGCTTCTACTTCTTCTGTCTTTTGAATAGAATGTTTTTATTCCTCTCGCCCACTCACTGGCCTTGCTATTGTCTTGCTTCTACTTTTTCTGTCTTTTGAATAGAATGTTTCTATTCCTCTCGCCCACTCACTGGCCTTGCTATTGTCTTGCTTCTACTTCTTCTGTCTTTTGAATAGAATGTTTTTATTCCTCTCGCCCACTCACTGGCCTTGCTATTGTCTTGCTTCTACTTTTTCTGTCTTTTGAATAGAATGTTTCTATTCCTCTCGCCCACTCACTGGCTTTGCTATTGTCTTTCTTCTACTTCTTCCTTCTTTTGAATAGAATGTTTCAATTCCTCCCGCCCACTCACTGGCCTTGCTATTGTCTTGCTTCTACTTCTTCTGTCTTTTGAATAGAATGTTTTTATTCCTCTCGCCCACTCACTGTCCTTGCTATTGTCTTGCTTCTACTTCTTCTGTCTTTTGAATAGAATGTTTCTATTCCTCTCGCCCAGTCACTGGCCTTGCTATTGTCTTGCTTTGACTTTCTCCGTCTTTTGAATAGAATGTTTCAATACCTCTCGCCCACTCACTGGCCTTGCTATTGTCTTGCTTTGACTTTCTCCGTCTTTAGAATAGAATGTTTCAATACCTCTCGCCCACTCACTGGCCTTGCTATTGTCTTGCTTTGACTTTCTCCGTCTTTTGAATAGAATGTTTCAACACCTCTCGCCCACTCACTGGCCTTGCTATTGTCTTGCTTTGACTTTCTCCGTCTTTAGAATAGAATGTTTCTATGTACGTAGGTTTTCCAGAATATTTACTGACAGAATTGCAAAGCCTTCTAATTACGGCCGCACACAGGCTCACCCAAACAAATACAAATGCGTCAGTTCAGCACATTACACCGGCGGCCATTTTGTAGAAGAATTGTGTTTAAAGCCATGTGCATTAGTCTCTGGTTTTACCATGGCAGATGTCCTAGTTTTGAACAGATAAGTTAGCTCTCAATAACCCAACCCATCAGATCCGCTCCCAACAGGCCCTGCAATTAAGGAAATCCAGAGCCGGCAGTTATCCCAGTCCAGCAAAACTATTAAAAAACAACACCTATTTCATTAAATGCTACTGAGAATCCAGGGCTGGACTGGAAACCCAAAGAAGCCCTGGAAATATTTTTCAAAGTGGCCCCATATTCTACATTTCTAGCAAGCCTCAACCTTTTCCTATGAGAACATTTGGAAATAAAATAGATTGCCCCACAAAAGAGGACCTGGGTGTAGGGGCCCACCGGGAAATCTCCAGAGTTCCCTGTAGGCCAGTCCAACCCTGCATAGGGTGTAGAGGCCCACCAGGAAATCTCCAGAGTTCCCCATAAGAGTATACCGTTCTTTTGCCGCAGAATTTTTCATCGCGGGACTTTTCATCACCGTTTTTTATCGAAAAAAAATCATGTTTTTTTTGTTGGGGGGGGGGTTTAAAAATTAAATAAATATTTGTGGGTGAAAGGGAATAATAAAAAAAAATACAAGTTTTTTTCTATAAAAGAACGGCGATGAAAAGTCCCGCGACGAAAAATCCTGTGGAAAAATAACGTAGAACCCCCTATAAGCCAGTCCACTCCTGCCCAGGGTGCAGAGGCCTACCGGGAAATCTCCAGAGTTCCCTATAGGCCAGTCCAACCCTGCCCAGGGTGCAGAGGCCTACCGGGAAATCTCCAGAGTTCCCTATTGGCCAGTCCACCCCTGCCTAGGGTACAGAGGCCCTCTGGGAAATCTCCAGAGTTCCCTATAACCCAGTCCACTCCTGCCCAGGGTGCAGAGGCCTACCGGGAAATCTCCAGAGTTCCCTATTGGCCAGTCCACCCCTGCCTAGGGTACAGAGGCCCTCTGGGAAATCTCCAGAGTTCCCTATAACCCAGTCCACTCCTGCCCAGGGTGCAGAGGCCTACCGGGAAATCTCCAGAGTTCCCTATAGGCCAGTCCACCCTTGTGAGAATCACTTGGCGAGGAGTGGTGGCTGAGACAATCCCATTTCAAACGGGAATGAACCCAGTTCATAACAGAGTGCTTTGCAACAATCAACCACTCAGAGGTGTTGCTAGGCGTGGGGGAATGAGGGGGGTGGGGGCTTTGAGGAGGTTGAGGGGGCTATAGCACCAGGTCTTTTGGTTGTAGCCCCGGATATAAACTCAGGGGTTACAACCAAAAAGGCTAGCTAGCCCCCAGACCCGACACTACGAAAATTAGCGTAGCCCCGGATCTTTTCCCGACCCAGCAACACCTGCTGCTTATCTTTGCTAATGTCCTCTGTGTATCCCCCAACCCACACAGACACATATTCCAGTGACCTCACTGCCACAGACATTAGGTGTGGGCTGGTGCAGCTGCTTTGTGGTTTGAGGGAGCAAAGCGCCCCCTCAACCAATTAGCAACGCCATTGTTTCATCATCTCGCCTCTTAGGCACTAGATTACAGGGTAAGCAATGGTGACCAAACCCCCCTTTCCGCCCCATGTGCAGGGGGAAGTGAAACATAAATGCGGTGCTTCCCATTTCAAGCTTTATTCGATTCAGTGAAAGTCTCGCGGAATCTTTTCTCGTAGCCGCACTCTTTACGCAAATGGGAACCAGATGTAACTGACCACTGAGGATGTAAAGTGCTTGTTCGGGTGTTAAACATGCATCTTTCTAAGCACTGCCCTGTTGCGCAGAGAATTGAAAAGGCAGAACAAATGTATTTATTATATTTAATTGTACATAGTTCGTAAAATAATTTTTCTAATCATAATTATTAAATCAGTAAAAATACTTATTAGATGTCCGGAAACAATAAAAAACAAATACATATTCAGATACAGTACAATAAAATTATCTATTTACAGTAAAATCCCAAATTTCATGATCATATTCACAAGTATGCGCGAAACATTAATCTCATTTATCTAAAAAGACAACCTGTTTCTTCTTTTCAGCCTATGCTAAAGCCCCACCGTGCTTTTTATTTTTGTATTGAGTTACTAGCCCAGGCCTTATTTACTTAATAACGGATTAATCCTTTGCTGCACCCCAAATCAGGCCAAAAGAACTTTGATGAATTCTGTGTTTCAGCAAAACACCCAAAATTGAGATGATTTAATGGAGTTATAATCATAAACAAATGGGGCAAGCAGCACCATGTAGAGGAAGCCCATGACCGGGCATTGTGATCGCACATGTCTGGCCATCTCTTGATTAAACTTAACTCTACACATTCTGCAGAATCTTGCTTCTACCGGTATATTGTGTTTCGGGCCATACAATGCTAAGAATGGGAGTTGGTTAGTCCGGAGTTTTAGTCGAAAGCTACGGACAGCTGGGTTAGGGCACAGCCATAAGTACCTTTCAGGTTTCAAGAAACGGTGTGCCACTGCCACCACGCTACTATAACTCTTGAGTGTGGAAAGGTGATCACAATTGCATAGCCAGTCCCATTTCATCAGCCTCTGAGTAAGGGCCCGTTTTAATGTGGCAAAAACGGAACGACGACTAAAATCTGAAAACCAGTCGATTGCAATGCACAAATAACGAAAAAGTTCAACTTTTGTGGGGGGGACTTTCCCGACCTGACCAAGATCATAACTCACGCCCAATTTTCCCAAAAGCGTGCAGCTAGGGGCTGCTTTTGCCTTCAGCATCAGGGATCCCGTACAGGACAGAAGTTGTGCTCTCAGTGACAGGAGACCAAACTCTAATCGCACATGCCCGATCAAAGTCGATCTTGTTAGACCCAGTACTGCTTTCCAGAAACAGGATTCCACACTCTCTAATCATCGCAAGACAATCAAGGCCAGGGCTTCAAGCCCATGTAGGATTGTAGGGCACAACCATTGTTTATATAGTACCACAACCCCCTTGAGTGTAAAACCAACATGTTCGGCTAAAAACGTCTTGGAGATAAATATAATTTGTCTTGCTTTTCTGATCTGGGCCTCAATTATGTCAGTGTAGCCTGATGTTGTTGGCATCTCCAGCCCCAAGTATTTATAGGTGTCAGTATATTCTACAGTGCCCACAGAAGTCGGTATCTTAGTTCGATTCATTTTTTTGGGCGCCACCTGGATTACTTTGAGTTTGGATAGATTTATAGCAAGACGATTTTCATTAGCATATACCCCCAGTTCAGTCAGCTTTCCTTTATCCCAGTCAAAAGATGGACAAATATAACAAAATCGCCGGCATAAGGCATTCCGCCAAAAGGGATGGCGCCGATCTTAGGCGTAGAGCCTGCTTCAGCCAGCAACCTGCCTAATACGTCTGCTATGTTGATGTTAGAAAGCAGGGCGGCTAGCTTACATCCCTCTCTCACCCCCCTGCTAACACGCATCTCCTAACATAGCTGACTCATGTCACCAAGTCGATTCTGAGTCAAATTGTCTGTATACAGGGCCACAATGACCTTAAGGAGCCATCCTGGACACAGCCAAGTCTGCCTCTTGCTCCACAGAATGCGGTCAACCTGGTCAAAAGCAGACTTGAAATACACAAATACAATGTAGACCGAGGTACTAGAATTGGTTTTTGCCTGAGTTATAATGGTGTCCAGCACCCTGATGTGAACGATGCTCGACCCAGGTCGGAAACCTGTCTAAAAGGGTGTACTATGTTATTGGAATTCACCCGGGCCTGTAGGTGCTCCAAAACGTACAGGGTGAACACTGTACTAGTAATATCAAGGAGGCATAACAGCCTGTAATTTTCTAGAACCAGACGGTCCCCAGCTTTATATACTGGGACCAAAATTGACTTCTTCCAGGAGTCCGGGATGGCTCTGGTCAAACAGACTTTTGTAAACAAAGGGCAAAATCCACCAGCCCACATATCAATGTCCCCCTTAACGACCGCCTCTGACAAACCATTTGGGCCTGGTGCTCTGGAGTTTTTGAGTTTCCTTAGATGGGCACAAACGTTGCTGATGTTAAACTTCATAGGCCAATGGGGAGCTAGGTGCCAGGCTGGCACAACTGAATCAAGTTCGCTAAACATTTTGTCCTCTACAAACTCAAGCCAGACCCTCTCACCTATAGGATTCAGCATTGACTGATCAGCAGACTTTATTTCAGATGATAATATCCTCCACATATTGCCTGCATTTTTACTCATCAATGCCTATATCATCCTTTGCCAATTTCCAATCTGGACTTCCAATTTCCGCCTCCTCACCCAGTTTCTGTATTGGTTCCTTAGCCTGGCAGTCTCGTGTTTCAGAAAAGAGGCAGAAAAACTGCATTCTTTAAACCTCAGAGCTGTCTCTTGAGAGTTCTTTTTGCCATGTTAATTTCAGGGTCCTAATGGTGGATAAACCTTTTTGCTGCCTTTATGATTGTCTTGTCACCCTTTACCCCAGTAGTGCTGGCATTCGCCCCCAGCCACTGCTCGATCTCGTTGGGGGACCACTGTGGCAAGGCAACCTTTAGCTTATTAAGCTCATACCACATTTTAGAACCGGCCCTCAAGTCGTTATATTCTGTCCAAGCCAATCTATTGACAGCCTGAGAGGCTGACAAGTTGGAAGGATCCATTGGAGACGGTCCCAGTCAGCTCAGAGACCATGTGGCACTCAACCCCACGTGGTCACTCGCTGTTTGGGTTTCAACCAATGCCTTTTCAGTCATTTCCATAGCAACATTATGGGACACGTAGTCCAAGGTTGCCTGGCGGGTCTCAGCCTGCCAGGTTGTTTTGCCCGGGATGTCCCCAGATGTTCTGCCGTTAAGAATTACCAGTTCCCACTCAGCCATAAACTTTAACCACTTTTTCCCTTTCTTGTTTGCATCCTTTCGCTCCATTCTACTACCGGAGCATATTCAGGAAAAGTTCTCCTCGATCAGGTGGTCCCCACATGTAGCATTCAGATCACCACACAAAATAATTCCATCCTCTTCATGAACAAAACCCCAGCTAGAGATCGTCGTGTCCACAAAGGAAAATATGTCGTCCATCAAGGAGCCACTGGGAGGGTCATAGATGTTAATCAATAACTATCGCTTCACAGTGGATGACCCCTTTAGTAGCACCTCAACCAACAACACGTTTCCTTCTGGAACGCTGGGAAAAAAAACGTGACTCAAGCTCGTAGCTAACCGCGGTTCAAGCCCACCAGACGGACGCCCAATCTGGCCCTTTTTCTGCCTTAATCTGATGGAAGCAGGTACTACAGCCGGGGGGACATCTAAATCCTTTTGTGCCACTTTGTCAGTTTTGGTAGGACCCTAGAATCAGCCCTCTGCTGGATCGGAGCATCTTTGGGTACCTCAATGCTGGGAGCATCCAGAACTGGCCTGCATATCATTGGCTCTGGCAATTGCGGAATTTCCTCCTCTGCATCTTTGAGTAGCCAACTTGTCAGAGTTCCCTCGCTCACCAGGCGGCTCTTCTTTTGACGACTATTCCTTTTCTTTCGGCGCTTCATCAATTTTCCCTGGCTAGTCCTTAATACGATAGTGGAGCTAAGTAGCGGGGACTGGGTAATTTCAGGCACAACGGGATCTGCCTTTTTTTGGGAACGCTTTCTTTAGTTTGTTCTGCAGTCGTCTCTGCTTTCGGGTTGGATAATTGAGCGGCGAGTGTGCCGAACAGTCCAACAGGCTGCTGTTTATAACCATACTTTGAGAGGGAGTAATATTAGGGCAGACCTCAGGTAGAGCAGCCAGATCATCAGGTTGACGGGCAACTCCCGGATCCGTCGAGTTTCGCGGTGCGTGATCCAAGCAACTCTCAACAGCGGGCTGCAGTACTACCATATGTTAACTTTGTTTTAGTACCTCAGTATGTATCCTGCTGAATAATATGAGCAGGATTTTAAAAGCAAAGTTCAGAACGTCCCAAGAGGCACCCACCTCCAGTTGCGTTGAGTGGTCACCCATGGCAGGTCCATTAGGCCCCGCTACCGGAAGAGTCGCCCCTCCCAACTGATCTTTCCACCGCCAGTTCTCCTCACCAGTTACCTGAGAGGTAGGGTTTGGGGAGTGAAATATGTTAGGGGAGGCTGAGAGCCGCTGTGATGGGACTTGAACCATTGTAGGAGGATTAGGTCGAAGAAGAGCAGAAGCAGAGTGCAAAGAACAAGGTTGCGGCTGCTCGTGGCCAGAGACCGTGTAGAGAGCACCCTGCGTAGCAGAGCTGCTATTTGAGAGTTCCATTCCTGTAGAGTTCAAGATAGCCTGGGGCAGGTCGACACCTTCGACCTGAACACTTCCCCCTGAGCACATCTGATAACATAATCTGAAGAGGGAGTTGTTATCAATATCTCCAAACGTCGTGTTAGAGACTGCCCCCAGCGAGAGAACTCCAGTTGACCTATTAAGTCTCTCAACCACTGGGGCAGGTTCCACTGGTACTCTTGCCGGCTTGGCACGTTTCGATTGAAAGTACTTTGTGATATGCCCCGGGCATGGCGTTGTGGCCCCAGCTAGTGTGTTGACCTTTTCTGCAACCTGTACTCCGGCACAGTCTGTCGCAAGGGGGGGTGGCAGCACCGGGGTCGCTGCTCTCTTCTAGCCATTCTCCTTACCCGGCATTTTATTTTTATCTTTTCGAAGGTTGTAAGTTCTTTGTTTATAGGGCACTTTCGGAGGCATAATTGAGCGACTCCCCTAAGGTGAAGACAATCAGGCTTGTCACAGGTAATCCCACACTCAAGACTTAGTTTGTGGCAAAAGCACAGGAAATTGCCCTCACCGAAAAGATCCTTTTGAAGGCTACCGTTATGGATTTATCTTTGTAGAGATGCCAGCACCTCGTAGAAGTGCAGCACTCGAGGGCACGGTTCTAAAGTAAAAATGGCAATTGCAGGGATTGCAGCAACTCGAGCAGTAAATAAGGGGAATACACCGCACACTACTGTTAGCAAGGTGTGTGCTTACCGTAGAACGGAGAGCCAATCATGGGATTAAGGGGCCACAGCGCTGCTGATCCATGGAACCGCTTATCCCAGTTGCTAAGGCTGTTGTCCAAACTGAGGCAACCACGCTCCACGTCTCCCAAACACCTAAACACACACTGCAGCACACGGCTGCGCCCCACCGGACAGGAAGTTTATAAACTGGAAGCCGCCTCCTTCAGGAGTAGAAAGTGTGAAGAGACTCGACGTGTGACAGTTTCACCTAAACACACACTGCAGCACACCAAAGGCAGAAGAAATGACTTGTCCAAACTCACACCTCTGGTCAAGTCCATACTGGGATTAGAACTGAGAAGCCCTGGTTCCGTTGTCAGACCTTAGCGCTAAGGGCACATATGCCAGACCCTAGAAAGTTATCGAAATGTACAAGAATTCCTAGCCTTTCAAGGCAAAGAGCAGCTTTGCAGAGCTGTGTGTGACTCCCTCATATGCCAGGTGTGCTGAGTGTCTAGGTCTCTGGCCCCTCTCTTTAACCCTTAGCTCCTGATCCTGTGTTGCCTGGTGGCACCATGGCATGCCAAGTGAGGGCGAGTTCTTTCATCGCTGCCCTTCATCCATATATGCTTATCTTATGTGTTGGCATATAACACCCTCACATGTCAGGTGTGTTCCAGCCCTATGATCGCAGTCCTTCACCACTATTTGTTTATCCTGTGTTGGCATATGCCACCCTCACATGTAAGGTGTATGCAATCCTTATGATCGCTGCCGCCTCCCCATCTGATTATCCTGTAAGTTGGCATATGCCACCCTCACATGATAGATGTGGCCAAGCCCTTTCAACTCTGCACTTTACCTATATTTGCCTTGACTATGTGTTGGCAACTGATACCCTCAAATGTCAGGTGTGTGCAATCCTTATGATCAATCCTGTGTGTTGCGGAGCGGTGAGTGTACACAGCAATAGTTATGTTTATGTTTCCTTAATTGAAACGTGTAAGTCTCTGCGTGGGGTGCAAACGCAGTGAGAAAAGCTGCCTCTGTGGAAAGCACACGAAAAATGCAAAAAAAGGACCTTGGCTATCAAGCCAGCGGTGTGGGCTTCACTCCCAATGTTCACATAAGTGATTAATAATTATTTGCAATGTTCAATAATGAACATTCTACGCAGTTGCAGATATGTCCAAAATGCATTGGCCCTTTTACGCATCTGCGTAGAAATGTGAAACACTAACCATTTACCAACAGAATTAACGAATACATCAAGGCACTATTGGAAGAATTGAGTTACTCATTATTGAACATTGCAAAGAATTATTAGCCACTTATGTGGACATTGGGAGTGCATCCTACACAGCTGGCTTCATAGCCAAGGTCCTTTTTTTGCTTATCCCTTGTGTTGGCGTATGACATGCTCACATGATAGGTGTGATCTCTGTTCTTCACACATATCTGCATTTCCTGTGTTGGTATATTACTCTCTCACATGTCAGGTTTGTTCAAGTGCTCTGATCTTGTCTTTGGTCCCCCCATCTGCTTATCCTGTGTGTTGGCATATGCCACCCTCACGTGTCAAGTATGGACATTCTCTAATAACACTGTCCTTCACCCGCGTCTGCTTATCCTGTGTTGGCATGTGACAATATCATGCCAAATGTTCTGTATCCATGTTACCTGGTCTTCATCCCATCTCCTATAGTGACATTTGACACCCTCACATGTTTCCCGTTGTTAGGTATTTTCATTTTTTGTTGCAACCTCTAATTTTCTTAATGCCTTATCATGCCCTTATGACAGGGTATGCCATGTTATGCCTTGACATATGGCTTGATTTATTGCGTCCCTCGCAAACCGCTGCACCAATTGACATTGTACCTTATTCTTTACTGCTCCAAGGTATGCCACTCTCCTTCTCTTTACCGCGTTTTGCTATCATGTGTCCCACTGCAATTGTGCTCCTGCGTGTCCCACTGTCCGTTTTACCCTCTCAGAGTTGTCCCTTGGTGCCCAAGGCAATTTGAGCAATAATCTGTTTTACTCTCCGATGCCCAATGCAATTCACATGACTGACTCCTAGATATTACACCTTGAACCTTGACATGCTGAGTTGTTCATAGGCGCCCTCCAGGAATTTGTCCTCGCTAGAATATCTACTCTGAACTTCCTTCGGAACTGTTCTCTCCAAGTGTCTAGGCAGTACCCAAAGCTTCATGCTCCCTACGTTATCCGCTCGTTCCTGTGTACGCCATTGCACGCTGCCACTGCATGATGTCCACTGCCAGAGTTGCCAGATCGCTCCAGAATGCCTCAGGACAGCCCCTCACAATTACCTTACCTGAAAGTCAACACCATGAGACATCGCCATGGACACGCCACATAGATGCTCCAGGTTGCCAACCAGGCCCTCGACTATCTTTCCCAAACTCAATGCTCAAAAAGACTGCACACATACCAACTAATGCACTCACACACAGCAATTGAATAACCCTCTATACGACATCACACAGCAGAACTTCTACAGTCAATGGATTGAATAAGAATAAATTTGAATTGAACTGTTGCTTGTTTACTGGTGGGAGCAGCTCTGGTCTGCTTTGTATCTGTATATGTATCTGTGCTAGAGGTACTCTCAGCTAATCAGCACACTGTTTCAGTGATTTAAAACTGCTTGCAGAGTAGGTGGCTTACTGGGAACTACATGTCCCGATATCCTTTAGGGCTCTTAAACCCGGCATCAGTGCGTCAGCGCCGGTGCATTCTGCAAGGCCAGTTAGCGCTGGTACACGGCGGATCACAGCGTTGTGGTACTTGACTGCCTGTCGCCGACTCAGACATGCTGCCCCACCAGTGCAGAGAACTACAGCTGCCGAGATCTTCCAGAAATAACAAGCACTAGGATTGAACCCTGCACACCCGGTAACGTTAAAATACTTGTACCTTTATGTGCAGCCTGACACCAGTGCGGTGGGTGCCAGAGGGGAAGAAAGAGGGGTGAAGCCCTGACTTTAGTTACATCCCCACCTCCTGTCCTGACATAGGCCTGTCTCTTAACAGGGAAAGCGAAGAAGGGGTGTGAGGAGGCTTGAACTTGTGTCGGAAGGGATCCAATGGCCCTGAACTCTTACTCGTGTTCGGCAGGACGTAAAATGTGAACCTCTGTTGATTTTTGATACAGAGCCATTGGCGGTCCAAGCTCCCAATGTGGCCTGCATTCACACTATACAAAATGCAGAGCAATTGCACCCAGGGACTGTGAAGGATGTGGGCAACTTAGCTCATGTCAAGGAATTAAAATGTATGTTGCTCAACACTAGATCCCTTATTAAACACTCTTCTGAGGTAGCGGATTATATCATCTCGCGCGAAATAGACCTGTGTGCTATTACTGAGACCTGGCTGCATGATGCAGCAGGACCTGCTCTCACGCTGGCTGTTCCAAATGACTTTAGCATTTCAAGGGCTGACCGTCTGACTGGGGAAAGGTGGTGGAGTGGCTATTATCTTACGCTCATCCTTGCAGATCAGGGAATCACTGAATGCCACAATAGCAGAGTGGAAATGACCATGGACCAAACTGGAAATGAATCCCATCACCACAGTGAAGATCTTCCTCCTTTACAGACCCCCTCAGAACATGCCAGACTTTCTGCTGAATCTAGGTGATCAGATCTCACCCAACCGTAAGCCAAATTCTAGGGTTCTCATCATGGGTGATTTCAATCTGGGGTTTAATGATGAGGCAGACTTTCAGGCCACACTTGTGAATTTGACCCTAGGGGACGGTGGTTTCACTCAACTTGTGAACTCACCGACCCACATGAAAGGGAGAATATTGGACTGGGGTTCTCACACAGAACCTGTCTATAAATAACGTTAAGAGCTCTTCCTGTCTGTGGTCTGACCATTTCCTCTTGGAGAGGAATATGTCACTACCTGCGCAGTACAAAATCAAGCCTGAAAAGGTATGGACGTTGTATAGAAACTTGCGCAAGCTCGCTCCGGTGGCAATGACACTCCTTCTCTCTCCAATTACAGACAATCTAACCAATTTAAATACATGAGATGAATTGGCACGGGCCTTTGGTAACACACTTGAGAAGGCAGCCCATGTGCTAGCCCCAATAAAAACTAGGCTGCTCAAACCCCAACCTAACAAAAAATGGTATTGCCCTGAGATTCACAATGGGAAAAAAACCAGGCAGCAGAACATGAAACCGCCTAAACTGTGGCAAGCAAAAGACATAAATGCCATTTTAACAGCAAAAATATGCTTCTATAACCTGAAGATTGAAGGGGCAACCTCGAGTACGAGGACATTGTTTAGGATTCTCAAAGAACTGAAGGACCAATGTCCTATTCCATCGCAGCTCACAAAGGATGCTAAGTGGTATCAAGCCATCCAAGACACCATGTGTAACAAATTGACGAATATCCAAAAGGACATCTGTTTTAAAACCTATCAGGCACAGGGAGACCATCTGACCACCTCACGTTGCGGCACCTGTGTGGCGCACCCTAAATTTGACTTTCAGGCCATTAGCGAGGAGCATCTTGCGAACATTCTAAGGCAGATAAAATCCACAAACTGCAAGGGAGACATTTGCCCTGCCCTTACCATTAAGGAATGCGGCCACATCTGGTCCCGGTGATCACAAAATGTATTAATTTCTCTTTCAGGGAAAGCACATTTGTCTGGGAACTATCGGCCAATTACTAATGTCCCTTTTCTACTAAGGATTTTGTATAAAGTAGCACAACAACAAACTGAAGAGTTATTTTGCCAATTTCACATTTTGGGACATAAACAATCTGGCTTCCACCGGGCCTATAGTACAGAGTCCACCATGTTAGATCTTAAATTCAACATCTTAAACATCTTTGATAAGGGGGGCACAGCTCTGTTGGTGCTGCTAGATCTGTCTGCGGCGTTTGATCTCGTTGATCATACCATCCTCATGGATAGATTGCGTATCACAGCACATTTTTCAGCTGCCGCGTCATGCTGGGTACACCTATTCCTATCTGAGGCCAGAGTTTTTTTCCAAGACATCTGTGCAGAGGAGATTCTCGTTTCTTGTGGTGTGCCTCAGGGGTCCTCCGTGTCTCCTACTTTATTTAATATATTTACGTGCCCATTATTTCACCAATTGGATGCTGCGGGCATAATTTATGCAAACTATGTTGAAGACATGAAGTGCCTTGTGCCATTGTCCGTGATTATGATGTCGACTCCTCCTCTCTCAATAGCACCTACAGACTGATCCAAACGTGGATGCTGGCGAACAAGTTAGCACTTAACGACTCCAAGACTGAACTCATGGTGGTCGTACTGGTCCACAAATTCGGAAACTAGGGCAAGCAAATCAGCAATTTGATGTTGCCGGCTGTCTACTTAAAACGCAATCCAAAGTAAAATGTTGGATTGGATCAGAACCTGACAATGAGGGCACAGGCGAATAGTCTGGTGGCAGGCACCTCATATCACCTGAAGTAGCTCGCACAAGTACGGCCGTTCTTGACTGTCAACAAATGTGCAATGTTGGCGCATGCCATCATTGGATCAAGACTTGACTATTGTGCCAGTCTCCTGCTTGGCATCACCAGAAGGGATTTATCTCGGCTCCATATTATCCAGAACAATGCAGTGTGCATAGTTGAAGGTCTACTTAGAACAGACCATGTGGCCGCTGCACACAGAGCCCTACATTGGCTCCCTGTGAGCAAGCACATTATATTTCGGGTCCATTGCATTTTCCATCATTGCATCTATGGTCAAGGTCCCGATGTTAAGATGGATTTCTGAACTCGTACCTGGAGGGGCAGAGGTTCAGAAGGCCAGCCTAGTTTCTTGGAACAGGGTAACCTCTGGACAAGCCAGACCAATCAGAGTAGCGATGGCGGCAGTCAAGACTAAGTCTCAAGAGGGGTGAGGGTGACTGAAAGACCTCAATGAGCACACAAAGCAAGGGCACTTACAAATTACTCCAAACAGGTGTTATATTAAAAATATAGACACATTTATTACAAGGCCTTGGTAACATCGACCATAGCAAAGAATCACAATAATACTAAAGTAAACCAACACATCACAATCAATACTAGATATATATACAAGACCGAGGGGTCTAAGGAGTTATGAGCACGTAATATGTAGACCACCTAGATGGGGAGGAAAACAGGCAGTGCAAGCAATCATTAGACCCAGTTCGACATCAGAAATACACCTAACTAGGAGGAAGTCCGAGCCCTACGGAGAGAGGAGCCTTATGCTCAAAAGTTCTGCATGCGCTGGTGCCAATGGATAAAGTAGGGTCTCTTCAAGGGTCTCAGGCAGTTCAGGACGGTGAATGAAGCGATGCAGAACAAGTCCCCACTTCTCAAGCAAGGCCTCCATTTGTGGACAGAGGCAGGGTGAGAGTGCGGGATAGAGTCGCTATTTCGCGACAGCGGTGGAAAAGAAACGGCTCCTGCACGAGGGGCTCCCGGTTGGGGTATGGACTACTCACTGGTCCCCGACGCAGCAGACCCAGACTTCACTAGTTCAGTTCACGTTGCTGGCAGGTTCAGCTGCAATGATCAGGACGTCTCGACACCGTGTAGATTCTGTGTAGCAGGATACAGGGTTGAGGGTGTCCCAAATGCAGCAGACATGCACAGGTTGTTACCGCAGCAGGGCAACACGGCAACCGTGTTTACTCTGGTCCGGGGGCACTCGTCTCACTTCAGACCTGGGAATGCCAAGTGTACGAAATCCAGTGTGCCGTGGACACAGAGCAAGCAGTAGACCATGTTTCGAGGGCTTCCCCGAAACGGCGGCGGTGACAGAGCAAAGCGTCCTGCGTAAGCTGGTCAGCCCACTGGTTGGCCCAGGGACACTTCCGAAGAGGGTTACTTGCAGGGTTTGATGAAGGTGCCAGGAATAGTTGATCCCAGTATTCCAATGGGTCGAAGCGCCTTCGCAGACCTTCTAGGATGATCAAATGCAGAGGGGTCTTGCAGGACGACAGCAGTTCAGGGTGCCAAACCTTCAGCGGGTCACCAGCGGTTTCTCGACTCAGCTTCTTGTTGCAGGATACTTGGCTCCTTATCACTTGAACGGTGTGAACTCAGGAGATCGACATGGTAGTGGTGTTTTCAACCTCCTCTTATCCAAAGTTCCCTTTGCGCCAAAACGGAGAGGACCCAATGGGAGATCTGCTCACAAACACTCAAACCATACATGGACCTATCACAGACCACGGTGGTCCCAGGCATTCAGGACACTCCACACTCTCTGGCACCCAGGATGTGTATTGGGAACAGACATCCCAGCCCACATCCTGGAGGCACACACAAGGCATGCAGAAGCCTGCGAAAGCGTTGGGTGTCGCAGGAAAGTGCATGAGCAAATAAGGACTAACCTGGGTCAGCTCGACCTGGGGAAGGTGAAGGGGCAAGATGGCCAAAGGACAGGACAAAAAACCTTGTGGCATTGCCATTTTGGAGCCAGGTCACTTCTTTGTGCCAAACGCGGTAAGCGCGGATAACATGGCGAAAAAGGGTTCAAAACACAAGAGAAACGATCGCTGCCACCAGTCCTGTCCGTGACACACTTGCACAGTTCATAATAAGTCCAGCGAGAGTTTTTAGGGCTTTTGGAATGACTAGAGACCCAAGAGCGCAGTAATGTAAGTTACGGTGCACTCTTGTTTCATGTTGCACAAAAGCTGCAACATGAGGAAAGGACTAAGGGAAACAAAGTCTCCCAGTACTGACTGTTTTAAGGGCATGTCAGTTTCCCCATAATAATTGAGCGAAAGCCCAGGGGAGTGTGGCGGAAGGCTGCGCTTCTCTGGCAAAGTCTAGATCAGGGTGTAAAACAGCAGCAAAATGTTTCGGGGTTGGCACATGGAGGGAAAATTACATACAATTATGAAATCTTTCCTAACACCCGAGTATTTGGCTAACCATCCGACTTGGCTCCCGGCCCCTAGAGCTCTCCGGTCTAACAACACTAGCCTACTGGTTACCCCACGCATTAAATTGTCCTGTGTTGCTCGTGGATCTTTTCCACATGCAGTCCCGATCCTATGGAAAGCCCTTCCACCTGATCTTGTGAGCATGTGCGTTGCTACCTGACTTTAAACGGAAACTGACAACCAGGTTGTTCTGCTGACCTCCATCACATGCTCTGATTTCCTTGGTCCCTGACTGGCTCCATTTATTTGTTTCATTGTGTGTTTGTCATGTTTTAAGCACCCTTATGCCTCCGGGCTCATTGTTTCACGCTATAGAAATAAATTAAATATAGAAATAATATGCATTGATTTTTTAAGATAGTTTGTATTATGCACCATGCCATACACATGGCCAGTGCTAATTATCTCTGTGCTAAGCTGAGCCTTCGTCGGCCGGCTAAAACTGTTTGCTCATCCTTATGAATTTTGCTGAAAATGTACTTAGTATCGTAGGACCCGGGCAGGGGGCGTTACTTTTTCGGTCTTGACCCCTACTTTCTGGAACACTTTCCGAGCGTATCTCCAGGTACATTTTCGATTCTGTAATATTCTGAAAACCCTTCTCTTTTGAGTTTGGTTGTCTTCTAACAGTTCCTTCATCTTGCTTGCTCGCTTAGCCTATTTAGTGCCTAGATGCCCTTGGGGCTTAGTTTGGGCTCTATGCATTTTATACCATACCAACTTACATATCAAAGAACCGGTCAATGCCTCTTAGCACCCAAAGCAACCCTCTGAACACATGTGACTTGCTCTCAAAACAGGACTCCTCCAAATAGAGGTACACGCATAACTCATGGAACTTCCGTTTTGCATGCATTTGACTCTCTCCCTACTGACCTAATCCACTTGCACTCTATTTCAAAACCACCAGAGCATCCGGCGAGTCTATAAATGGCAGTGCTGCAGAGTATAAATCCCAATGACATACCATAACATTTCAAGAGTGTTCAGCCTCCATATCGCAGTTCTACGCCATGTCGTTATATTATGTTGGAATTTGACCCACGTGCATGTCAGGTGTGCATGGGCCTTTTAAATACTTTATTTGGTTTTGGTTAATAAAACCTTTACAAATCAAATCATATCATTCATTTACATATATCATATCAATAATTTATAATACAGTTGTTTCGCGAATCAAATACATTCATAAATCATCGCTATTAATAAGAATACTTAAAACGATAAATAAATATCCTTATTAAAATCTTTAAAATCCTTTTCTTATTACATCTCCAATTTCATACACCATTTCATTCAAACAATTCTAATTCTTTTTCAATCACCTTTAAAAAAAGACATATTGCAAAGATCAATGGATAATGGGACCCATTCATCATTCTATCCCATAAAGATTCGGTACTATCTACAAATTCCAAATTAACAAATTTCATTAAAAACATTGTTCGAGATATTTTAAAGTGTGAGCATTCGAGCACCAAGTGTTTCAAGGTTTCGTATGGCTCGTTTCACTGCGAAAACCTACATTTAGTCTGCCGCATTACCATTGGCATATCCGGCCAATATCTGCATCGCACTTTGTGCGAAACTGATTCATTTTAAATCTAATGTAGTATGTTCTTATGGGAGCAGAAGGAAAAATGATAACATAAGGGCAACATGGGATTCTTTTCCGTGGACATTTTGCATATTCTGCAAATGTGGAGTACTGCTTTAATTGGTCTAATGTGCAGGTCCAATCTTTTTCAAACAGTTTTTTTTTAACAAAGGCTGGTCTGTAACAGAGGTCCTCTTGAGTAACAGAGAGCCCGTCTAGTGCCGACTCCATACGCTTTTGGTACCTATTAATTGAATAGACCGTTCCTGCTTTCATCAATATATGCAATTCTGTGTACAATGAATTTATGGGGGGATTTAGAAACTTTGTATAGTTAGATAAGGAACGCCATGGTACACTACATGATAAAGAAATCAGACTAAATTCCTGTCTAATAATGCAGTTAGGTATAGATGTCGCTAAATGCAAGGCACCTCTAAGTATGCGACCCTGAATGGAATCCAAATAGTTGCTTAGATCAAATGGGCACATATCAAGTATATACATTAAATACTGCTTGAACTTTCATTGTTAAGAAGTTCCTTAACGGTGTAAGTGAAAAGTGGCAATATCTGGCAGAAATCAACTTCATCTGGCTCGTCAAAGGGTGTGCCTTCTGATTGAGCCGTTCTTTCCATACAGCCACAGATGAATTGTTACTTACTTGATAACCCAAATAGCATTTTTCAGTTAGCTGTTGGGCCATAAGAGCACCTATTTTCCATTTAAATTATTTTAATGTTTTGCCAGCGTGGAAAACCACAATGCTTGTCTTTGCAACATTCGGGACCAAGTTATGATCATAAGTATATCTCTCCAATAGATTGAGTTTGGCCTGAAGTCCTGCTGGTGTGGGATCCATAATAATTAGATCATCAGCAAATGCTAGCCAATGCAATCTCAGATTGCCTAATCTAACAGGAAGGATTCCAGTCCCACTCCATAGGTCGTCCAAATTGCACAGATACAAATTAAAAAGAATTGCTGCAAGATTACATCCCTGTTAAAGTCCAATTAATGTTTTAATGGATTCCGTCGTGGCTCCATCCCTTGCAATTTTAACCTTATTTGCCGTG
This sequence comes from Ambystoma mexicanum, assembly GCF_040938575.1. Lineage (NCBI taxonomy): Eukaryota > Metazoa > Chordata > Amphibia > Caudata > Ambystomatidae > Ambystoma > Ambystoma mexicanum. The sequence goes on along the minus strand of NC_090923.1, from coordinate 104,205,163 downwards.
GAATAGTGTAATCTCATCAACCAAAACATTATACCATTCGGGAATCCCCAAAAGAAGTAATTTATGCCACAGCAAGTCCTCACTAGCGAATCAAAAGCGGCAGATAAATCTATGCTTGCAATGTGAACTGGACAAGCTCCTTTCTTTTTGGTGTTTGTAATAATGTGGCTTATTACAGTTGCATTCAAGGGTGTCCCCATTTCCTTCCTAAATCTAATCTGTGCTTTAGAAAGAGTGTTATTACGAGCTATGAATTTCTCTAATTCATATAATACTAGGCTCGAAAATATCTTAGCAGAGGTGTTAATTAAGGAAATAGGTCTATCATTCTGGGGCTCGTTCTGATTCCCTTTCTTATAAATTGGTACAATAATCGATGTGCCTCATTGCTCAGGAATATTCCCTATCTTAAGTATTAGATCGTATTTGATCTTAAGAATAGATGCCCATAAGGCTGGGTCCGCTTTGTACACACATGGCAGAATCTCGTCAGGGCCCGGGGCCTTAGAATGACTATGTTTGTTCATAGCCCAAATGATATCAACTTTAGCCCAATTAAAACAATCCCATTTCATAGAGGTTGACATCTCTGTTCCATTTGTACTAAATTGAGGGGGACATGCACATTTGTCAGCTATATACATAACCCAAAATTGGGCAGATATAATGTACTCAAATGTTGTTGAATAAGTAGAATTTGTATTTCGAATAATGGACCATATCGCCTTGGAATCATGTTTACATAATATGTGAATGATCTCACAGTTCAAATTATTAAGTTTCGTTATACGAAGAAAACACAATTTATTTTTGTAACTTTGAAGAATGCGTTTCTTTAGATACCTATACTGCGATAGGTCATTTACTGAGTTCTTAATCGAGCGTAATTCCTTATTCTTATTATTTTTTACAAACTGAACTTCAGGATCATAACTCGCTGCAATATACATTCTATTCACTACGGGTTTAACCTTTATTGATTGAACGATGGGGGTAACAATTTCTCCAACTCTTTTATCTTTTAGGAAAGGAGTTAGCCACTGACCGCAAATATCTGGGCACATTGCATGCGCCTTTGCCCCCTCCTCTTCAGTAATGCCTGCTTATCCTGTGTTTTGGCATAATACCCCCTCACATGTCAAGTGTGTTCTAGCTCTGTGGTCGCTGTCCTTCACCCCCTGCTTGCTTATCCTTTGTGTTTTCATATGACACCGTAGCATGTCAGGTTGCATATCCTTTGTGTTGACATGTAAAACCATCACTTGTCAGGTGTGCTCAAGACCTAATATCTCTGTGCGCCACACCGACCCATATATCTCTATCATATGTTGGCGTATGACACTCTTGCATGTCTTGTGTGTTCCAGCTCTACGTCACCAGTTTTTTAACCTGTCTCCTGATCCTGTGTTGATGTGTCTCAGGCTCTATGATCACTGTCCTTTGCCCATATGTGCTTATCCTCTGTTGATGTGTGACACCCTCATGTCTGGTGTGTACGGTCTCCAAGTCACCTATTTTTCATACCTTCTCATGCTCCGGTGTTGGCATTTGACACCCTCCGACATCAATTGTTCAGGCCCTACTGCCCCCAGTCCTTCATCCATATCTGCTGAACCTGATGGTGTGTTACACTCACACATGTCTGGTGTATTCCCCCTGCATGTTCCCCATTTTTTACCCATCTTATTATCCTCTGTGGGCAGTACAACACTCCTTTGTGAGGTTCAGTACCGGACCATGTCACCTATCCTTGACCCATCTCAATGATCCTGTGTTGTGTGTGTGTGATACCCTCACATGTCAGATATGCACTGGATCTTTGTCCCCTGCTCTTCAGCCTGAAGTGCCGATCGTGTGTGATATCTTCTAATTTTCGGTGAGCTCTGTGGTTCCATGTCCCCTATCAGTCACGCATTTTCAAAATCTTGGTGTAGACGTGGGACACTCTTAAATGTCAGGTGTCCTCAGGCCCTATGCGTCCTGTCCTTCACCCTATCACCTTTGTTGGTGTATGACACTCTCGACGTTCACCCTTGTCTCCTCTGTCAGTGTGCGACACCCTCACAGGCCAAGAGTCCTCAGGTCTCACGCCTCCTGTCCTTCACTGTATCACCTTTGTTGGCGTGTGACACTATCAACCTTCACCTTTGTCTCCTGTGTCGGCGTGCGGCACCCTCACACATCAGGTTTCCTCAGGCCCCATGCCTCCTGTCCTTTACCCTATCACCTTTGCTGGCATGGGACACTCTCGATCATCAGTCTTATCTCCTGCCTGTATCAGCATGTGTGCACCCTCACATGTCAGGTGTCCCCAGGCACTCCCATGCTCCACTGTACCACCTTTGCTGGCGTGTGACACTCTCGAGCTTCACCCTTGTCTCCTATTTCGGTGTGTTGCCACACATCCGGTGTCCTCAGGCCCCATGCCTCCTGTCGATCACCCTTGTTTCTTGTGTTAGTGTGTGACACTATCACAGGCAAGGTTCCCTAAGTCGCATACCCCCTGCCCATCGCCCCATCTTCCTGATTCTGCAGCTAGCTTGGGAAACCCCCTTACCAAGATTAGACTGGCCTATAGGGAAACAGGGCCATGTTCGAAGTGCAGGCACAACATGCTAGTTTGGATCCAGTTCTTTGGCCAAAGTGGGGCAGTTTGATGAATAACTTCACCGTGCAATGAGTAATTTTAACCAATGTGGCTTGTGGTGTATGATTCTGTAAAAATGTGCCGTGTCGTACGAGGTCACAGGGTTTATTTAAAAAATCGGGCCACCACGAGGATCAGTGATCACAGGGATCCTGGAGCAGACGACATGGTATGCGCATTCAGTGCTTTAGGTGCAGCAGGCTTTATCTAGATACGCCCAACCACCATCATATTGGCGACGAGGCGGTTGCCACGCCGGAGAACCATCCGCGTGGTTGTGAACCCGCTGTTTCCCCCGGTAGCACAGCGTCATCCTGAGGTATCCCTCTACTGGCTGCCGCAATCTGAGTGTGCAGGGCCATTCTGGGAGAGGCTTTGTGTCGCCTGCACACCGACAGCAGCAGATCTATCGAGGATCACACGCTGAATCCCAAGGCCACCGGCAGTGTTGTGAACACACTCCAGCCTCCATACAAGGATGCTCTTCCATTAAATTGGGACAACAAACACTTTGAGAACCAGGCATAACCCTAGTATGCATCCTAGAACTAGGATGGTACCATGAGTTGGTGGATGTCAGGGCGGACAAGATGTGTGCTGCCATGAAGTCAACTAAGCTGAAAAATGTGTGCGCTCTGAAGACAACAATTATGCAGGACTGACAAATGACCACCGTGGAATAAGAAGAAAGGGTGAGGTAATGATGTGACCTCATGCTGTAATTGCGGCTATGACCTGCCCCACTCCAAGGACTGCCCGGCGAAAGATCATGTGGGAGATGTGGAGTATCGAACCACTTTGCTCAGGTTTGCCGAGTGCCAGCACCATCAACTCACTTGTGAGGGACCAGCCGGCAGTCGTTTCAGAGACAAACAAGGAAGGTGGCTTTGGTAGAACAACCCCCCCCCAGATGATGGCCAGCCTGTAGAAGAGGAAAAAGATGGAGAAGACGTGTTTTTCATTTCTAGCATGCCGGTGCTGAAAGCCTCAAAAAGACACCAGCCGAAGTGTATGGTCCACATCGGCAGATCTATGATTCCTGTGTTGATCGACACTGAAGCTTCCGTAAGTGTCATGGCGGATGAACACTACCGCAATTAGCTGATGCTCCACCACTGAAAGACATGAAGGTACAGATATATACATTCGGGGGAAACAGCTGCCTCTGCTGGCGCATGTTTTCGTAGCACCCGTTCAACGTGAGGACACAGAAATCAGAGCCAGGTTCTTTGTCAGAAAAGTGACACTACTGGGTTGTGTTGTAGCAGAAGCTCTACACATAGTGAACTTTATTTTCGGTGTCTACATAAAAGATATTCAATCCTTGCTGGCCTGGTATGCGACCATGTTCACTGGCATATTATTATTATTATTTATTATTATTTTGCATTTATATAGCGCTATGAACCCTCAGGCATCTTAGCGCTGCTTATTACCCACGGTGTGTGATGCTCATTTATCGACCTCGGAAGGATGAAAGGCTGAGTTTGGCCCTGGCTCAGCAGGCTCTGCACAGATGTCAAAGCGAGCACTCTACTCACTGTGCTATATAGACGGCAATTTAAGCTCACAGCGACTCAATCCATCTAAAGAACTAAAAACCTTGTGAACATGGACATAATCGAGGAAGTGGAAGGGCCTACCCGATGGGTCTCTCCAATTGTAATTGCCAGAAAACCCAAATAATTGGAGTCCATTTGCATATGTGTAGACGTGCGTCTGCCAAACACTGCATTCAAAAGATAAAGCCACATCCCACCGACGCTTGATGATATTATGTCTGATCTTCAGGGAGCTAAATATTTCTTGAAGCTTACCTTAAGGCCAGGCTATCACCAGTTGGTGCTGGACCCATCCTCCTGCTATATTACGATGTTCACTACGCACTGTGGGCTATACAGATACAAGCACCTCTACTTTGGCATTTTCTCGGCTGCGCAGAAGTTTCAGAACACGATCTGTAATGCCGCAGCTGGACTAAAAGGGGCTTTTAATATAAGCAATGACATCATGGTCTACGCCAATTCTGAACAGGAGCACTTGGAAAGGCTTTTGAATGTACCGAGATGCATCCAACAGCTAGGACTTATACTTCACAAAGACAAATGTGCATCCAGAATGCGGGTGCCCCCATGAATGCATCACATGTGCGTAGCTTTCTTGGTATGGTGATGTACTGCGGGTGATTCTTCGTAAACCTACCTTTCTGAACTCCTCCAAAATCTCACAAAAAAGGACTACACGTGGAGGTGGACCACGCAGGAGCAGAGCTCCTTTGAAGAAATTATATGATGGGTTATTTATAACGTGCATACCCAGAGGTTTCTAAGCGTGGTCCCGGGGATCGAACCTGTGGTGCTCTGTGTCGTCTTGCTTCCAAGACGAGCATGTTGTCCCTGAGCTATCCTCCCGAGACGCACTTAAAGAGGCACTTTGGCTTTCTTTGACCCAAGTAGGAATGCATAAATCATTGTGGACGCCAGCCCATTGGGTCTGGAGGCCATAATGATGCAGCAAGATGGCCGAGGGAATGCACACCTGGTGGCCTTCACAAGCAGGGCCCTCTCTGCTACAGAACAAAGATACTCACAAATAGAGTGTGTTAGGCAAGATTGTATGCAGTACCCTGTGGGAGACAGCGCCAGCCTTGACCTCTTGGCAATAGTTAACACAACCTTTGGTATAAGCATGTACTACCCAAGTTGGTAGAGTGTCTGAGCAGCCAGGCTTATCTCAAGAGGGGTCAATGTGAGCTGTAGGGTTATCACACATAGATTCACATTGACAAGTATCCAAGTAAACACTTACACTCAAGGTTTCTTGATTAAACAATTATTTATTAATTTAAGTCAGTTGACTAGACCTTCTTTAGAAGGGAGCAAAATATGTAACACAAGAATATACTTCAAAAATACACACTCTCAGTTTCAATAGATCAGTAGATACCCTGAGGCGACTTAAATAACTAGGACACTGTGGACATTGATATATCACTGGCCCGTTTAGAGCAACACTGAGGTTAGTGTCAAAAGGAAAAGATGAGGGAATAAAACAATGGTTAACAAATATTCTTAAGCACGTAAATACATTTCAAACCCTCCAATGCAAAGTAAATTAACCCTTTCTTGGAGGAAAGTTAAAGCACAAAGTCAGAGGATAGAAGAGTCTTTCAGGGAGCCAGGACAGCCAATGTTAATTGAACAAATGTCTATGTGAGCTGTAGCACTTCTTGCAGGTAAGTAAACAGTCTTGCGCAATGTTTTAGAAGTCTTTGTAGAAAATGAAATCACTGTAGGGCCACGAGCTGAGAGGCTTGTGAGGGGCAAAGCTGCAAGTAACTCTGCAAAAGCAACCAAGACAAGTCTCAACTGAGAGCTAGTAAGGCTACACAGCAAGAGGTAAGCAACCCCTTAGTTTTACAGTACCTTTGGTTTCAAGAAATTGGTTTCAGCTGGCTTCTGTTCCAGTGTAGGTCTGCAGATCCTGTTGTTCCTGGGCCTCAGTCATGGGGACAAGAGAGAGAACATCTGGGGACTCCTGCACTACGAATTGAAGGTCATCGGCAGCAATGGGCACATTTCAGATCAGTGGCACTTCACAGTTTCAGCTCCTCGCGGCTCTCGCAACTAGCACCACCATGGTTCTCGGATACCTTTATGGACTTTCTTCTCATCTGGGGACCAGCACTCTGTTGAGGTGGCTCAGGCTTGGTCAGTCCTGCTTCATTGGAGTCCGAATGATCTTCCTGTAGCTCGGAACTGACTTAAAAAAACAATGCAGTCGATCTGGTGTTCCTCTCACTGGCAATCGGTTCCTGCAGCAGCAACGGAAGTACAGCCAGCTCCGAGAGGATGTCCAGACGAGTTCACTTTGGGGTTGATTGGTCCCACCAGGGCTTCTCTAGTTGAGACGAATTCAGAGTTTCAGCACAGCAGCAGGGCTTCACCGGGCAAACCAAAGGTCCAGGAGTTGCAGCAGGCATCTCTTCCAAGTTCTTCTTCAGATTCCTTCGTCCAGTGATTGACTCTGCCTTCCAAGCAAAAGACCTTGCCTTTTATGCAGGTTTCTCCCATTCATTCACAGCCTAGCTGTCACTCACACAGCAGGCTGGCTTTCCACCAAGGACAGCCAGCCTATCAATCACCTTTGGCTGCATTCCTGTAACCAAGGGGACTAAGTACATGGAGTTTCAGGCACCTCCCTCGCTTCCTGCCCTGCCAGAAATGATGGGGCCAGAGTAGGTCTTCACCAGTGAATCCCACCGAAGACAAAATGAACAAAGGCACCATACGTGGTTTGGCACGCAGAGTAAATCTCAAGAAGGACCTTTCCAACAAGAAATGCTGAAAAAAGAAGACCGGGCCATTTTGGCAAAATGGGCACCAATGGGTACTTTACTGCAGCTGAAATTTCACCCCGCGGTAGAAACACACAATGGTAGGAAAAAGTAAACCACTGCCAACAGCCATTAATTGTAGAAAGGGTAACATAAAAATGTTACATTTGAAACTAGAGAAAGAGGATACTAAATAACCCGTCCAGCACCCTATTGTAAAATAGTTTGTGCTTGGTCTAAAAAGTTACAAAATGTAAGTAAAGTCAATTCCACTTTCCTGCTCTTGGAAACAGTAGTTTCACAAAGAGAAGGTATTTAAACCTTTGGGAAATCTAAGAGACTTCCCTGTGCCACTGCAGTGAAGGTACTGTGTTGCACAATGTAAAGATGATGCCTATGGAGTTTGTCAGACTCCAAAGTCAAAAAAACACAGAAAACACATAGGATTAAAAATACAAAGTCCCAAAGTTCAGTAAAAGAGCTGGGTGACTCTAAGTTGGTAGGAATTTAGCACTAAACTGAAAATTCTCCCTAACAGAGCGTGAAGCCTTGGCTGTACTCTGGGGCTGCAAACACTTCCACTTTATGTGTATGGTAAGTCAGTGACAGTGGTCACCGACCACAAACCCCTAATAACGATTATGGTCGGCTAATCCTCAAAGACTCATGCACACATCGAGATATGGTTGCTTGCACTACAAGAATACAACCTTGAACTGATATTCCTCCCAGGGAACGCCAGTGCTGTGCACTACCTGTCCCGCCACCCCATGGAGGCAGGGCACCAACAGGAAGAAAAGGAGGAGAGGGAGACTGAGGAATTTCTACATATCCTGACATCGACCGCGACACCCATCTCCATGTTTGTCAGTAACATTACAGAGGCATTAGCGAATGATGAGTGCATCCGGATCTTACAATCAGCCAGTACCCGAGGTGAATGGAAGAGAGTCCTTGAGAGACTGGATCGGCACACACGTGATGTAAGGCTGGTTCTCGAACAAATGTGGCGTGTGCGGGCCGAGCTGGCATTTATGGACAATGGTATAGTTCTCAGAGGGTCAAAAAAGGTCATCTCCACAAACCTGCGCCACGAGTTTTGGAACTTGCACACAGAGGCCACCAAGAGGTAGCCAAGACCTAAGCAGGGCTCGGATGAAAGTCTGGTTCCCAAGCCTTGAGGACAATTTAGAAGAATTTGTCTGCGCCTGTGTGTTATGGCAGAGAGCATGATGTGTACCCACAATTAAGTGTTTTGCATTGCACATGGACAAGGGGAAGTACACGCAGGGCCTTGTACCAATTCTTACTAGAGTATCGCACCATGCCCCACTGGTCAACAGGTGTCCCGCCTGCAGAAGCTCTCTTCCGATGATGGCCAAGAGGATTATTGGTGGACTATTCACCTCACTGCCAGAGGGTGATCCACAATGACTCTCTCTTTGAAAGAAGGAGGATGGCAAATGAGAGGCAAAGCATCACAGGGAGATTGCGAGACCATCACCTGGATGTTGGAGATAGAGTATTAGTACGCTCAGGGCATCCCAAAGATAAAATGTCTCTGCCCCACGAGCCCATTCTGCTCAAAGTGGTCAACACCAAAGGAACTATGATCACTGCATCTGATGGTCAAACGACAGTATCAAGAAACTCCATTTTCTTCTGAAAGATTACAGAGTCGCCAGAATCTGACGGCGAGAGCAGAAGAGGGAGAGGAACCCCTCCGCGATGGCCAAGAATGCATAGCGAGGAGTACGATCAGGAAGATCCGTTGCCCAGCAGAGACGGAGAGGGCCCAACAGATCAGGCAGGAGGCGCCACTGCGAGAGACGAGAATACTGTTGAAGAAAGACGTCACCCAGTGAGAGAACGCTGCCGGAAGAACAACCTAGCTACAAAACTTTGAGACTCGACTCCCCATGAGACGGACATCTGTCCGAGACCTATTTTTGCTTAATACAACAGCATAGACAATGGTTGTTTTCCACCTGTTGTGGTTATGTGGCAGTTATTTATTAAGTTTTGTTTAATCATGAAAAAGGAGGAGTGTGGTTTATGTTTCTTTAAATGTGTCGTGACGCAGGAGGTCACAGGGATTATTCAATAAATGGGGCCGCCTGTGTCGCGAGGTACAGTGAGCATGGGAACCCCGAGTAGACAACATGCTCCAGTGCGTTAGTGGTGGCAGGCCTCATCTAGATATGGCCCCGCCACCATAATATGACTGTAGAAATTCTTTAATAGGAAAATATGCAGCACATCTTACCAAAAATCTCCGCATTGGGTATCACTCAAACAGTCTGACACTGAAGGGACAGACATATTGCCATTGCGACTGTGGCCCGCCTTTTCATGGGTGCCCGAGGGACTTTTGTTTCCCGTTCGGGCCTGCCCTCTTACATATGCAGGGTGGCCCCCATTGCTTTACCGTGCTGTTGGTGTGTGATACCCTGACATGCCAGGTGTGCCCGGGGACCTACTCCCGCCAGCCCCACCTGATGATGTGTGCTCTGCTTCTCCTATCTCCCCATTATGTCCCGGTGTGCAGGCCCTCCTTCCGCCTCGCTCCCCCTGCCCACACCTTCTACTCACCCTTGGCCTTTCCTCCCCTCGTCTGCTTCTCCATGTCCAGGCTTTTATTGTCCCTCAATCCCCCTTCAGGCGTGTGAGGACTTCATGCCCGGCAGAGCTTTGTAGTCGCCGCCTTTCTTCTTGTTGACTTTTATGTCTGCTTCCTGGTTGGTTTGCTGGATGACCTCATGGCATTCTTTCATCTGCATGAGGGGTTGGGGGGTTGTGAACACGGGAAACATAAGAATGAAGTCATCTCTACAGGCTTGTGGGAAAAACTGAGATTTGTCAAACAGGAAGAGCATCTAAAAGGTGGGCGTTGGAGGTTCTGAGTTTCGGTTTTTAGTTTGGGTTATTAGGTGGCAACACCACCTATACGCCAAAACTATTGCATTAGAGCACATAAAGGGAGTAATGATGTATGAGGAGGGGCACAAAGCTTGTAAGTGTTGTTTGGTCATTTGCCCACACATTGACTGCCCATGGCCATGCTAATCCCAATAGCCATTTCCTGACACTCCCTGCCCAAAACAACTCCTCCTATGAACCCTTTGAACTCACTTACCATCAAACTTTGCACTCAAATTGCCTGCCAGTGTTATTTCAAATCAGTCTTCTAAGAGTTAATGACTTAATTGGAGCTGTAAACACGCCACAGGTGCAATACAAATGTCTTAACCAGGTTTGCATTCAGCCACTCGATGTATAAGCACTATGCGTGCCCTTCACTGAGATCCTGTTAAAAACAAGCATTGGCAAAGACACCAGTTTTAGCTTGTGTATAAGTCTTAGACCTTTGCCAGGCACTACTATTAGATGCCCAGGTACTCTGCCATTTTACATCTGCTCACATCAATCGCCAGTTAAAAGCACTACGGCAATGTCTGGCAAGTGCCTTTTTCCATGCCTACAAAAAAGCACAATCTGTTCGCATTGCCAATGCTTGTTTGAGGTGATGTGTGTGCGTCTGTGTTCCTGTCTGATGGTGTCAGGCATGGGTCTATGGTGTCTGAAGGCTCTCCGTCTCCCCGTAGAGGTGAGATTGCATGTGTCAGTGGAGTCAGAGAGCGTTCTTGGGAGTTGGTTGTTGAGAAGTTCTAACTGGCAGAGAACTCCTGGTGTGTACATCTGAGGGGTCATGGTGAGAGGGTTAGAGATCTCCTTAGCATCTGCCTTTTCTAGGGTGCCTGCAGTGTTCTCCAGTTTCATGTAAGAGTGTGATGTTGTATATCTTCAATCCCTGATTTTCCTCCAGCTGCCCCGTCCTCCCTCAGTAGATCCTTCTCTATACATGCTGTAGTCCTGCTGAAATACCTGATTCTCCTCTACCTGCTCCACCCCCCCAATAGTTCCTTCTCTATACTTACTGTAGTGCTGCAGCAAACCCTGATTTTCCTCTACCTTCTCCTGTCCTCCCTCAGTAGTTCCTTCTCTATACTCCCTGTAGGGCTGCTGAAATCCCTGGTTTTCCTCCAGCTGCCTTGTCCTCCAGCAGTAGTTCCATCTCTATTCTCCCTGTAGGGCTGCTGAAATCCCTGGTTTTCCTCCAGCTGCCCTGTCCTCCCTCAGTAGTTCCTTCTGTATACTCCATGTAGGGCTACTGAAATCCCTGATTTTCCTCCAGCTGCCCTGTCCTCCCTCAGTAGTTATGATGATATGGCATTTATAATGTGCCTGTACACAAGGAGTTCCTTCTCTATACTTACTGTAGTGCTGCTGCAATCCCTTGTTCTCCTCTACCTGCTCCCGTCCGTCCTCAATAGTTCAGTCTGTATAGATATTGTAGTGCTGCTGCAGCAAGTGCTTTACTCTCTGAGCAATCTTACCTACATGCATAGATGGCTCTGGTTAGAATGCTTCACATCCTGGCTCTATATTCATCACATAAGTTTGGCATATTTATTTTAAGACTAATCAGCACACTATTCTTCCTTTCCTCTCCTTCCCCCAGGCGCTCACTGTCTCCAGAGCTCTGGTTCTCTCTAGGCTGGACTATTGCAACAGCCTCTTTCTAAATCTTCCTGCTTCTACTCTCCGCCCTCTGCAATTTATCCAGAACAGGACTGCGAGACTTGTCCTTGGCCTCAAGCCCAGGGATAGTATCTCTACAGCCCTGAAATCTCTCCATTTGCTCCCAGTGGCTGCAAGGATCAAGTTCAAAACCCCCTGCATCGTCCACAAGGCCTTCTGGGGCCTGGGGCCTTAATACCTTCAACTCTCTCTTCCTAAATACCTTCCTTCTCAAGCTCTTCGCTCATCTGCCTCAAACTCCCTCAGGGTCAGTCGCTTCTCCAAGCAACGAGTGGGTGGTAGATCTCTTTCTTCAGCTTGGGCCTCCCTCTGGAACAGCCTCCATGCCTCCCTGAAACTTGAGGAGAATCATCTTCGGTTCCGAAAGCACCTCAAAACCTTTCTCTTTGCTTCTGCTTTCTTCTCCTTCTCTCCCTTGCTGACTTCCTGGCTGACACTGAAACTGCACTGGTTACCTGGCCACCCTCTGATCTCGGGCCCAGGCCCCTTCCCCCGCCAGTCGCACTCCTGCACTGCCTTCCTGGCAACCCCCGCACTTGGGGACTGTCTTCTGTATCCCTACAGTCCCACCACCAGCACTTGTCACCTGTTGTCTGCACTTACCCTTTACCCTTGCACTTGCCACCTGTTGTCTGCACTTACCCTTGCACTTCCACTTGCTGGCCGTACTTTTACTTATTGTTATTTATTTTCCTATCCCATGCACTGCATTGTCCTCTCCTCCTTCCCCCCGCACTTCCCTTCCTTCCCCTTCCCATGCACTTGCACCATCTGAATGACACCTGGCCTAGTAGGATCGGTGTCTGTCTTCCCTCTGTTCCCCCTCCCTTGCCTCATCGCGCCTTGAAACACTTGTGTATAGGCGCGTTATAAATGCCATATCATATCATATCATACATAAGTCAATAAATTCATCATTTTATTATTTTGAAATCTGTATTACCAAATATGCTCCCCCGCTTAACCATGGCCTATAAAATGCAAATTAATTAGCTGCATCAATCAATACCGTTACAAGGTGCACAAAAACATTCATTAAAACACATTAAAATGCATTCATTTAATTAGTTTAGTCATTATGAATATAACAGAGGTTACAACACATGTTCCTCCTTTTCTGATTGCATTTAAACAATGTATAATGCTGAACAATCATTCATAGAAGAAGCAGCATTTTATCACTTGTATATTTCGCTAATAATGCAGCATTACAGGGCCCATTACACAGTAATAATGACCCCGGCCCAAGTTAATAGGTCCAAGTGAAGTGAGGTCCTTTAAGAAGGGTTAAGTGATGTTACCTTTTGGTGGCAATATTGCCATTAAAACTTTCCACCCAATGAGGGAGAATGGTCTGTTAAAATAGGAAAGAATAGAGAAACATTGAAAAGTTGGGGAAGAGGCTTATACAAGCAGTTATTGCCCTTTGCCACTTCATTGTCTGCAATGGAACTGCTAACATTCCAATGTTCTTAGGCATGTCCAGAGAGCCTGTACCAGATGTTATGGGCCCTGAAGACTGAGTTAAAGGCCCAAGCGCGGCAAGACAGGGCGCATCTTCTGAGATGAGCAGGGCTCAGGACAGCTGTGGCTAAAGATTGGAGGAGCCGAGGGGATGTGAGGGAGATGGGAGGGCATGCTGCTGGTGGCGAGCGGAGTGAGGATCACGGGACCAAGCAGCAATGCTTCAGGAAGATGAACGAGGATGCCATGGAGGAACACATGTGCACGCTGCAGGGAGTATCAGAAGAGGAGGGAGAACAATGGATGGACTAGGACGAAGGCAGCGGATACACGATGCAGCTCTGGGGCGGAAAGATGGCGTATTGAACAATCTGTACACAATAAGCCTGGAGGATAGCGCAGGGGCAATGTGTTTGTTTTGGAAACAAGACAACGCATAGCAACACATGTTCAAATCCACAGATTGCGCTATGAGAGCACACAACAGACATTTTAATGGTGCGATTTAAGCTTTATGGGCCAGGCATTGAGGTTGTACCGGGTATTCTGGGCCCTGATGACAGAGAGATTAACAGACCCAGGACACACAGTGGCCTCATTACAACGCTGGCCGGAGTTGCATTTTTTCCGGCACCCGCGAATGGGCAAGAACCGGGTCATGCCGAGTTTGGCGGACCCGGTAATTGCCCATTCGTGGGTGCTGTTATAGCCAGCTCCCGATACCTATTCTGCCCCACAGGGCAATGGGCATTTCTGTGTATGCCCCATAGGGCAGAATGGGGGTGGGGAGCATGTTTGCAACGGCCCCGTTAATAACGGTGTTGGTGCAATCATGAGTTCTGCTCGCGGGTGCCGGTCTGCACGCCTGGTCAGACCAGGCCTGCAGTCCTGCACCCACAAGCATAACTCGTAATGTGGTGGAGAGGTAACAACGGCGCCGGTAGCACTACCGGCGCTGTTGTTACCTTTCCGCCACATTCATAATGAGGGCCAGTATAGTCACAGGGAAATCTTTACAAGCTATTAGAAAGCCCCTCTCGCTCTTTCAAATGATGGATGCAAGTGATGACACTTTCTACCCACATAATGCAGTGAGCATTCTCTACTTCCTGGTGGGTGATAACCACTCCTCTTTTGTCATTCACGTTAACATGAATAGGGTATAACTCTGCCTGGGTGGTCGCGGGACATTGGCTGCAGGTACTCTGTGCTTTACGCTGCAGCATTGTTTGCTTGGAATGTGGAGTACTGAACAATCTGTGGTCTATACTTAAGCAATAAGGCTCGAGCTGGGGGGGTGCCATTACCACTTCAGGTAATGCCCCGCCGGCCCATAGTTACAGGCCCTAGCATAGCCTAGTATCAACTACTAGAGTCACGTAAGTGCTTGATTCATCGCCTGCAAACTGTCCAAAACACCTCGTCCAGCCTGATCCTGGGCTTGAGTGCCAGGGACCCCATTGCACCAGCCCTCACATCCTCACACTAGCTCCCAGTGGATAAGCACATCTCCTTCACAATCTTCTGCATCATACACAGAGCCTAGGTGGATCAGGGGCCGATTGCATCCAACAGAGACTCACTAAACACTGTCTCATAGTGGCCTAAGAACAACTGTTGTCCAACTCCAGGCCTCGAGGGTCGGATCCAGGTCGCGTTTCCAGGATACCCCTCATTAATATTCATTAGATACATTTGCATACTATGATTCAAAATATATGCAAATATGTCCTTGTGAATATTAATGAGGGATATCCTGAAAACCCGTCAGGATCCCGGCCCTTGTGGCCCGGAGTTGGACAACCCCCATATGAGGAAGAATAAACATATTGCCAAGCTCCTAAGCATAGCAGACACTTTGTTGAGGTGCAGTTTCCTCATTACATTGAGATCACGAGATAATCATCTTCAGCTCATGAAAAAGATGGAACGTTGCTTTTTATGCTGCCCTTTGTCTGCTAAGATATTTTGGCCGCTGATATCCGGGTGTTTGGCCCTTGGGACTCACACACATTAGACCATGGTTCTGCAACTCTTGGCTCTTCAGATGTTTTGGTCTACATCTCCCATCATCCCTGTCCAGCATAGTCAATGGGGAGGCATTCTGGGAGTCATAGTCCATAGCATCTGGAGAGCCACAGGTTTAAGACCCCTGCTGTAGATACTCCAATAGTGCTTCTCCATGCCGCTGACTTGCACTGCCGGCCTCCCATCTGCTCTAGCACTTAATTGCCTGTCAAACTTGGGATGTGTTGCAATTTCCCTGTTTCCTCCCCCTTGTACTTAACTAATCTGGAAGGTTCCAAGGCTGTGAATGATCAGGACCTGCCGCCTTTGCCCACCATCCATGCCCTTCCTTTTGTCCTTCCTTCCTTTTGGAGCGCTGTGAAGTGACTACATTCACATTTGGCGCTTTACATGTAATGATTGGATTGTATCCAATTGTTGACCAATCATATCACTCCTTAGTGGCTTTGCTCTGACTCTTCTACACAAGAGCTGAGTCTGGCATTTGCTCGAAGTCTGGTGCTGTAATTTCTCAGCTGTCCACTTGTACTTTGCAGGCCACGTTGGCGATCCAGGGATGTCATTTCACCAAAATGCCAGGGGTATCGGAAGTGACATCACACAACCCTTGACCTATGATGACATCACAGGAAGTGATGTCATTTGACCCCACACCGAAGTGGCATCACGGGAAGTGATGGTACACAACCTTTTACCACTTAACAAAACAGGCAGTGGCATCACATTGCATTGTTCCTAAGTACACTACGATAAATATGATTACGATATCACTGTAATGTGATATACATTTCATACAAGAATGAATCACCATATGTTTGTTTGTTTAGTATTTATTATGCGCACCAGACCCTAGGGTATAAAGGCGCAGGAGAACGAAAACGTACAGCTTGGTGCAAAGTTACAGGTTACAGAATGTCATACATGTGAAAAGTTAACAAGTACCAAAGTTAGCAAGTATTAACTGGGAAATATCAGTCAGATATAACAGTTGTGACAGGAATAATGGTAAACACGCCTGAACAGGTTCATTCATTCATTTGACATTTGTTGCTATCAGCCAGCTAATCACAATTTGCCTGAATTTGGTAGAGGATTGTTCTGTTCTCAATGAGGCAGGTAACTCGTTCCACAATTGCTTAGCTTTGACTGGGAAGCTATTTCCCCCTATAGTCGTTAGTTTGAATCGGGGTACTTGGAGGCGACTAGTATTAGCTAGTCTGGTTTGTCTAGTAGAGTTTCTTCTGGAGAATCTGTCGGCTAGGTATCGAGGGGCTTTGTTGTTTAAGGCTTTGTGTGTGAGGGACTCAGTTTTAAGTCTAATCTTCTCATAAGTGGTAAGCCATTTATGTTTTCTTCTGGTTTCCGAGATATGTTCTCTCTTCGGAATGTTCAGTGCTGCTCGAAGTGCATTGTTTTGCTGTATCTGAATTTTGTTAATGTTGGATTTAGTAGCTCCAATGTACAGGGCATTACAATAGTCTAGTTTAGAGATGATTAAGGCTCTGACTAGAGTGAGGCAGCTATTCTGTGATAGGAATTGTTTCCCGGTTCTAATTAGTTTACATGTGTAAGCTGTTGATGAGGCTAGTGTATTTACCTGTTTGGTAAATGATAGGGTAGAGTCAAGGTATATGCCTAGCGTTTTTACTTCCTTTGCTACGTGGATGTAGTTATCGTCGATGATGAAGGACGAAAAATTAGCACTTAGTTTGTTGATGAGGGAAGTAGTGCCCAGGATAAGGAGCTCTGTTTTGTCAACATTCAGGCAGAGGCCATGAGTAGCCATCCATGCCTGAACGATGCTGTAGATTCTGTTCACCATTGCTAGAACCTCATCGTAGTCCCCTGAGAGAGGGAGAAGGATCTGGGTATCATCTGCATAGTTGGTGTAGGTGATACCCAGATGGTTCAAGTCATCAAACAGGGGCTTAATTAAAATGTTATATAGCGTTGGTGAAACACATGAGCCCTGTAGCACGCCGCAAGTGATCGGGATGGGGTCCGCCGCTGCTGTAGGTGAGAAGACCCTCATGGTACGGTCACTAAAGAATGATTGGGTCCACACTATTGCCTCAGTAGAGAAGTGTGCTGCCGTGTCTAGGTGGTTGCATAGTACCTTATGATCCACTAGGTCGAATGCAGCAGATAGGTCTAATAGAAGGAGTAATGCTGGTTTTCCAATGTCTCGTCATTTATCAATTTGGGCTTTTAGATCAATAAGTGCGGTTTCTGTGCCGTGTAGTGGTCTGAAACCAGATTGACGAGAACCTAGTAACTGGTTCCGTTCAAGGAAATTCTGGATTTGAATGTATGCTACCTTGTCCAGAATCTTCAGGAAGAACGGCACAGTAGTGATTGGTCTATAATTGGTGGGTATAGCCGGGTCTAAGGTTTGCTTTTTAAGGAGTGAGTGCACCCATGATTCCTTTAGGTTGCTCGGGATGGTACCGGTGGTAAAGGAAGCATTAATCAGCTTAATGATAAATGGCGCTAAGTCTCTTGCAGCGTCTTTCATCAGTTGTGCTGGGCAGAGATCTCCTTTACAGTTTGAAGGTTTCAGTCCAAGTATTACTTTCTCCACCTCTATTATAGAGACTTTGGAAAAGTGGAATTGGGTGGTGGGTTTGGTTTGAGGAGATGTTATTAAATTAGGCAATGTAGAGGTGGCTAGTGTCTCTCTCTTTAGTTCTATTTTCTTTTGGAGGTTACAGACTTTGTTGGATAATGCATGCTGAATTACAGAGCACCATTTTTTATCTTTAAGACAGTTGTCTTGAGGAGTTATGGGATTTTCTATCTCTCTAAGTATAGAGAATAACTCTTTCATGCTTGAGTTAGCTTGTGTAATTCTGTTATTGTAGGTCTCTTGCTTTGCTGAGAGGATCTCTTTTTTATATTGGGAAGAGATATTGATTAGTTTCACCTTGTTTCCCAGCGTAGGGTCGAGTTTCCAAGAGTTTTCGCATTTTCTTTTTTCTAGTCTGAGGTTTTTTAGGAGGGGGTGAACCAGTTGTTCAGGTGGCTGTATGGTTTACTGTTTCTAAGCTTTAGCGGGGCAATATTATCAAGGGCTATGTTCATAATTGTATTGAATTCTTCAACAAGCATGTTAGTATCTGAGTTGTCTGGTATAGGGTTTAGAGCGGGCAGATTACCAAGGAGTGTCTAAAGTCATGTTCTTTTATTTCTAGTAAGTGTGGGTGGTGCACATGGTTGTTGTGGTTTGGAGGTTTTTGTATCTAGTGAGAATGCTATTAGATGATGATCTGTCATAATCTGAGGTGAGATAGTTAGGGTAGAGATGTTGCAATTGTGGTCAGCAACCCAGTCTAGGATTCTCCCTTTGGTGTGGGTAGGCTCATTCACTCTTTGGGAAGCCTAGTTCTGTCAGGATATTGGACGCTGATGTTGCTTGTGGATCGTTGGTGTCATTAAAACCTATATTAAGGTTGCCAAGTAGTAGTGTTTGGGTAGTGTCTTTTAAATTTTCTGAGAGAATGGTGGTTAAATCTTCTAAGAATGTCTTGATGGGACCAGGAGGTCTATATATCAAGTGGATATTGAGTGTTTGAGAGTTGGCCGTAGGTATTTTGGTAGACATTATTTCGCAAGAGTCAATGGCCGGTGAAGGAGCAAGTCTCATGGCAAGCTTAGTTTTAACAATAATGGCTAAACCGCCGCCTCGGGCTTCACATCTATCCGTTCTGAGGATATTATAGTTATTTGGAACTGCTAAGGACAGTGCGGGGCCTGATGCCTCATGGAGCCATGTTTCAGTAATGGCTAAAAAGTCATAGCCTTCAGTAGAGATAATTTCAGATATTTCTATGGCATGGGCGACTAGAGATCTGGCGTTAATTAGGGCGCCTTTGAGTTTAGGTGTAGATTCAGTATGAGGGAGTAGGGTGATACTTGTTGGCGCTGTGGGGCTAGTAGTTAGGGCTCTATTTATTTGACAGTAGTTATACCTTTTATAGTTGTGGAAGTTAAGTTTAGGGGTGGGTTTAGATGCTACTTTAGTTCGGCAGGTGTTAGTGTCATATTTAATAAGAGGATCATAGATTCTAGGTAGTCGTGCATGTAGTCTAGCATTTCTCATAGCTACCGTGCATTGGGTAGTCATCTGTTGTGGATTATGCTGATGGCTAATTAGTGTAGTCGATAAGAGAGTATTGGGGGTGTCTGTTGTATCTCCTATAAGGGACAACATAGTGTACAATAATACTATTGTGAGTAAGGTGTCCAAGTGTGCTAGGTTGGGCAGTTATAGGTGCATTGTAGGATGTAGGAAGTGTGCTGGGTCTGTGTGGTTAGACTGTTAGTATAGAGCAGATAGGGTAGCAAGTTACAGGTGCAAGGTGATAGGTTCAAGTATGACAGTTATTTAACTCAGGGTCGCAAAAGGTCAAGGCTAGAACAATGGTAGAGGCTATTGTCCAATCTGAGGTTGTGGGGCCATATGGGCTCATGATTCATGAAACAGCAGGGTCATGGATTATGTAACATTCACTAGCTGGAGGTGTGCCTAGATTTGAATGTCCATAAAAGTGCCTAGATTCAGTTTTCTAAAATGACAGAGATCACAAGTTATGCATCATTCACTGGCTAAGGTGCGCCTAGATTCAAGTATCCATGAGACAGTGGAAATCACAAAAGATCTATGTAGCAAGCACTGACGTGCCAAGATTCAACTCTCTAAGATGACAGCAACCACAAGTTTATACATTATTCACTGGCTAAGGTACCCCTAAATTTGAGTATGTATATGTATCTTTAATATCAAATTACTGTGAATGTAAGCAGAAGTGCCAGGCCAAATGATAATGATGGGTTATTATATAGCACTTACACTAAAGCACTTTATATAGAACAAATATACATACAATATCACTCAAACTGTGTTGGTACTCATTTATAGACCTCAGTGGGATGAAAGGCAAATCCTGCAAATCACAAACACATTGCAGCAGCGAGCTATCAACCCACTGAGCTATCTTACCAGCTATAGCTATCTTACCAGCTACAGTAAAATGAGCAATGACATGTCTGAATGTTCTCAAAGTCAGAAAGCAAATTATACTCTCTAGTAGATAGCATGAAACTGGTACCTGAGATTTGCCAGTTCATCTGCAGGTCTGGTGCAAAGTTGGCCACATGTCAGGCCTGCGTGGATCGTCTTTTCAGGGTTCAGAGGTTGGCAAAATACATACCATTGGTAGGGTTCATAACTGTATGTTAAAGAATCTAGATTAGCAGAGGTAAAGCAGCACACACACTCGGCATCCCGTACTATGGGCACTCGTTACCTGCTACATGCAAACAACATTCTGAACAGCAGGCCATGGAGATAGGAAAGATAGACACATTACAAGAAAGTATTAATGGTGGCACAATGAAATCCAGGGCCACTTTATGTCCTATGGTCAAATATTTCTACACTGTACACAAGCTTTTAGGCACAAGGATATTATCAAATGACCGAGGACACTGAGATGGAATGTCTTGTGATGATCGTAACAGAGACAGCGGCATAAAAAACCCGGCTATAACTGCATCTTGCGGAAAGCAAAATACATATAGTTTTTTACTGCATTGTGAATTTGAAAACAGACTAAATCAGCCCAAATCAGTGACTCGCCCCATGAAGTGTGCCTAAAATAGTCCTTTAATGAGTTTAGCAGTTTTTATATAGAATTCCAGAAAGACTATTAGTTATTCCTATTCGTTCTTATCTAGGGTCAGTGCTCAAAGTGTATCACTTGTGAAACCCCTTGTTTTTTTAAGAGGACTGAACAAGAAAGCCAGCCACTCCAGAAACAAAGAGCCACACACAGCCCAGGAGCTTCCGTTTAAAAAAATATATAGTTTTTTTTTTAGGGGTAGGAAGGTAGAGCACAGGGGGAGTAAGCGAGATCTGATGGGTCGCAGTTCTGATGACGTTCCTGTGGTGATCCTGGACTGGAAGTCGGAGGCAGCAGCAAAGTGTGGGAGATTTGTAATGGCAGGGATCCTCGTTTCTCACCTCTAGACCTACCACGTTCTACTGCAGCTGGATGTTCTGTGCCATTCCCCTTATAGTGAGGTGAACCGCTGCCCTGTGCACAAACAGTGCCTGGCATGACCCATTTCAGCAGACAACGTTTATGCAAAACAGCCAGCATCCATATTCAGGGCACCAACGTTATCCAACACCTAGCGCCTCCCCTCAGTTCCACCCACACTACTACTCCGCCCACACTACTGACAAATTACCTCCTCCCTGTGCGCAAAGGATGGGGCGTGAGTTCCCCAGTACATGTTGCCCATTTCCAGCACTGAACACAGATGTTCTCAAACGTTTATGCAGGAGAATGGTGGTTATTTTTTTGCAGCTATTATATGCTTTTATGCATGGAATGGTGGTACAGTGTTGCAGATAGTGGGTAGATAGACTGTTTATTTGGAATAGAAACAGACACACATTATGGAATGTTTTCCACCATACGTCCAAAGATACGTTTGCATGCTTTTATGCAGCAGAATGGTTGTCGATTTTTGCAGTTACTGCATTGTTTGATGCTGGAGAAATGTGGTTAATTTTTGCAGCTGCTGTATGTTTTTTTGCAGGACAATGGTGGCCGATTTTTGCAGTTATTGCATATTGTTATGCAGCTGAATGTTGGCCGAATTCTCAAGTTATTGCATATTGTTATGCAGCTGAATGTTGGCCGAATTCTTAAGTTATTGCATTTTGTTATGCAGGTGAATGGCGGCCGAATTCTCAAGTTATTGCATATTGTTATGCAGCTGAATGTTGGCCGAATTCTCAAGTTATTGCATATTGTTATGCAGGTGAATGGCGGCCGAATTCTGCAGTTATTGCATATTGTTATGCAGGTGAATGGTGACCGAATTTTGCAGTTATTGCATATTGTTAAGCAGGTGAATGGTGGCCGAATTTTGCAGTTATTGCATATTGTTATGCAGGTGAATGCAGGAGGTTGATTTTGGCAGCGTTTGTATGCTTTAATTCCGGACAATGGTGGCTAATTTTTAAAGTTGTATGGTTTTATGCAGGAGCATGGTGGTCGATTGTTAGCAGTTATTGCATATTGTTATGCAGGTGAATGGTGGTCGACTTTTTCAGCGTTTTCATGCTTTAATTCCAGGCAATGGTGGCTAATTTTTAAAGTTGTTTGGTTTTATGCAGGAGCATGGTGGTCGATTTTTTGCAGTTATTGCATATTGTTATGCAGGTGAATGGTGGTCGATATTTGCAGTAATTGCATATTTTTATGCAGCTGAATGTTGGTCGACTTTTTCAGCGTTTTCATGCTTTAATTCCAGACAATGGTGGCTATTTTTTAAAGTTATTGTATAGTTTTATGCAAGAGCATGGTGGTCGATTTTTTGCAGTTATTGCATATTGTTATTTTTGCAGCGTGTGCATGCTTTCATTCAGGAGAATGGTGGCCAATTTTTAAAGTTATTGCATGGTTGCATGTAGGATAATTGTGTAGCAGCTATTGGCTTAATAAACTCTTTAATTGCACAAGAAACAGACATAAATATAGGAGAGGACTTTTTTTGAAAATAAAAATGTTTCTCCACTATTCAGCATTCTGCCATCTTTCTTAGATAGCATAGTCGGTGGTAACGGATCATGGAAGTCGTAGTCCACAACCTCTGGAGAGGCAAAGGTTGCAGTTTGCACCCTCACCATGACCTCCTTCTATTTCCCCCTCCCATCCGCTCCTTTTCTGTCGCTTTCCAAACGCAGAGGAAACGATAATAGAGATAGAAAGAGGACATGGACGGTTACATGTTTTATTCTTTGTGCAGTTTGAGATCTCTCTATGGTGACCAGAATTACCATTGAAAGAAATGTTATGTTATGTTATTGGGCATTTGTATACTGACTTTCACCATTCGTATGCTCTCAATGCGCTCGGATCGTAGTCCAGGTCAGTGGAGAAAGTAGGGTGGCAAGTAGTGCGTGTGTGCACTCAGTATGCGCAGCTAGGCTGAAATAATGAATGATAGCTTCTTATTGCAAAATAGTTACACAATTGCTTAAACAAAAAACTAAGCAGTTGTGCAGGTCATCAACGGAAACGCAAAACACCAGCTTTTGTAATGTTATTTCCTGAAGATTTCTATTGCATTTGGAAATCTTCCTGCCACAAAGGTGCCAAAGGGGAGGATCGTGTATTGGTTGGGGGTACACCTGCATGCGGGTTGAAAACGCCTGTGTGCATTTCATCAGAGAGCACCCCCTGCCTCCGAATCTAGGGCAGTCCATTGAGCGAGCACATTGGCGCTTGGCCTACATATCGGTACAGCATCAATGAAAGGACGTGCCAGCTGCCAAGAATGGCTGCCATGGGCACAGTGCCCAGGGAAGCCAGGGAAGGGCACATTCCTGAATGCCCAATTCTCCTAAAGCAGGGAGTCTTACATGTATCTGAATACCACAGGGGGTATCTCTATTTCTCAAATAGTTGGTTACTTGTATTTAAGAAAACAAAATGCATTCACGCACTTGAAGGCACTCCGCGTCCTGTCCTTTTAAAATCCCAACCACTTCTTTCTTTCCCACATTCAACAAAGGACAGAATTTAGCAGCAGATAAAGCGTTCGGGAATGCAGTCCCTGTATACATGACTTTGAAAACACTGCATCGAAACAGTTTCTACACTTCCTCAGCATGTGTTCGGCGCGCTATAAAAAGTGCATAAATAAATAAATAAATATTTGCTGCATAGGGTATATTTGTTACACTATCTTTTGATTCATGTACTGTTGTCACATGTAAAGCTCAGCGCCCAGGTGCAAGGATGACAGCAAGGGCAGGGTGACACCAAGACTAGCTAGAGATGAGAGTCAACGCTGGGCAGTGATACCCCAGGAAAGGATGACAGCAAGGGCAGGGTGACACCAATGCTAGCTAGAGAGGAGAGTCAGCGCTGGGCAGCAACGGCCCCAGAAAAGGATGACAGCAAGGGCAGGGTGACACCAAGACTAGCTAGAGATGAGAGTCAGCGCTGGGCAGTGACAGCCCCAGGAAAGGATGACACCAAGGGCAGGGTGACACCAATGCTAGCTAGAGAGGAGAGTCAGCGCTGGGCAGTGGTACCCCAGAAAAGGATGAGAGCAAGGGCAGTGTGACACCAAGACTAGCTAGAGAGGAGAGTCAGCGCTGGGCAGCAACGGCCCCAGAAAAGGATCACAGCAAGGGCAGGGTGACACCTACACTAGCGAGAGATGAGAGTCAGCGCTGGGCAGTGACAGCCCCAGGAAAGGATGACAACAAGGGCAGGGTGACACCAAGGCTAGCTAGAGAGGAGAGTCAGCGCTGGGCAGTGGTACCCCAGGAAAGAATGACAGCAAGGGCAGGGTGACACCAATGCTAGCTAGAGAGGAGAGTCAGCGCTGGGCAGTGGTACCCCAGAAAAGGATGACAGCAAGGGCAGGGTGACACCAATGCTAGCTAGAGAGGAGAGTCAGCGCTGGGCAGCAACGGCCCCAGAAAAGGATCACAGCAAGGGCAGGGTGACACCTACACTAGCGAGAGATGAGAGTCAGCGCTGGGCAGTGACAGCCCCAGGAAAGGATGACAACAAGGGCAGGGTGACACCAAGGCTAGCTAGAGATGAGAGTCAGCGCTGGGCAGTGATACCCCAGGAAAGGATGACAGCAAGGGCAGTGTGACACCAAGACTAGCTAGAGAGGAGAGCTAGCGCTGGGCAGCAACGGCCCCAGAAAAGGATCACAGCAAGGGCAGGGTGACACCTACACTAGCGAGAGATGAGAGTCAGTGCTGGGCAGTGACAGCCCCAGGAAAGGATGACAGCAAGGGCAGTGTGCCACCAAGACTAGCTAGAGATGAGAGTCAACACTGAGCAGTGATACCCCAGGAAAGGATGACAGCAAAGGCAGGGTGACACTAATGCTAGCTAGAGAGGAGAGTCAGCGCTGGGCAGTGATACCCCAGGAAAGGATGACAGCAAGGGCAGGGTGACACCAGGGCTAGCTAGAGATGAGAGTCAGCTCTGGGCAGTGATACCCCAGGAAAGGATGACAACAAGGGCAGGGTGACACCAAGGCTAGCTAGAGATGAGAGTCGGCGCTGGGCAGTGATACCCCAGGAAAGGATGACAGCAAGGGCAGTGTGACACCAAGACTAGCTAGAGAGGAGAGCCAGCGCTAGGCAGCGATGGCCCCAGACAAGGATCACAGCAAGGGCAGGGTGACACCTACACTAGCGAGAGATGAGAGTCAGCGCTGGGCAGTGACAGCCCCAGGAAAGGATGACACCAAGGGCAGTGTGACACCAAGACTAGCTAGAGATGAGAGTCACCGCTGAGCAGTGATAACCTCAGGCAAGGATGACAGCAAGGGCAAGGTGACACCAAGACTAGCTAGAGATGAGAGTCAGTGCTGGGCAGTGATAGCCCGAGAAAACGATGACTGCAAGGGCAGGGTAACACCAAGACTAGCTAGAGGTGAAGTCACCAAGAGGCGCCATAAATTAGGCACCTCTAGGGGCAAGTGGCAAAAAAGGAAAACACCCAGGTAGGAGTGACACCAAGAGTGCACAGAGGTGACAGTCAGCGCTGAGCTGTGATAGCCCCAGGAAAGGATGACAGCAAGGGTGGGGTGACACCAAGACTAGCTAGATATGAGAGTGAGCGCTCTGCTGGGATAGCCACAGGAAAAGATGACTGCAAGGGTGGGGTGACACCAAGAACCAAGAATAGCTAGAGGTGAGAGTCAGCGTTGGCAGGTGATAGCCCCATGAAAGGATGACAGCAAGGGCAGGGTGACACCAAGACTAACTAGAGATGAGAGTCAGCATTGGGCATTGATAGCCCCAGGAAAGGATGACAGCAAGGGCGGGGTGACACCAAGACTAACTAGAGATGAGAATCAGTGCTGGGCAGTGATAGCTCCAGGAAAGGATGACAGCTGTGATCTTTTCCTGGGGCCGTCGCTGCCCAGCGCTGACTCTCCTCTCTAGCTAGTCTTGGTGTCACACTGCCCTTGCTGTCGTCCTTTCTTGTGGTATCACTGCATAGCGCTGACTCTCATCTCTAGCTAGCCTTGGTGTCACCCTGCCCTTGTGGTCATCCTTTCCTGGGGCTGTCACTGCCCAGCGCTGACTCTCATCTCTAGCTAGCCCTGGTGTCACCTTGCCCTTGCTGTCATCCTTTCCTGGAGCTGTCACTGCCCAGCGCTGACTCTCCTCTATAGCTAGTCTTGGTGTCACACTGCCCTTGCTGTCATCCTTTCCTGGGGTATCACTGCCCAGCGCTGACCCCCATCTCTAGCTAGCCTTGGTGTCACCCTGCCCTTGCTGTCATCCTTTCGTGGGGCTGTCACTGCCCAGCGCTGACTCTCATCTCTAGCTAGTCTTGGTGTCACCTCTCCCTTGCTGTTCATCCATTCCTGGGGCTCTCACTGCCCAGTGCTGCCTCTCATCTCTAGCTAGTCTTGGTGTCACCCCGCCCTTGCTGTCATCCTTTCATTAGGCTAACACTGCTCAGCGGTGACTCTCACCTCTAGCTAGTCTTGGTGTCACCCTGCCCTTGCTGTCATCCTTTCCTGGGGTTGTCACTGCCCAGCACTGACTCTCATCTCTAGCTAGTCTTGGTGACACCCCACCCTTGCTCTCATCCTTTCCTGGGGCTGTCACTGCCCAGCACTGACTCTCATCTCTAGCTAGTCTTGATGTCACCCTGTCCTTGCAGTCATCCTTTCCTGGGGCTGTCACTGCCCAATGCTGACTGTCACCTCTAGCTAGTCTTGGTGTCACCCTGCCCTTGCTGTCATCCATTCCTGGGTCTCTCACTGCCTAGCGCTGACTCTCATCTCTAGCTAGTCTTGGTCTCACCCCGCCCTTGCTGTCATCCTTTCATTAGGCTATCGCTGCTCAGCGGTGACTCTCACCTCTAGCTAGTCTTGGTGTCACCCTGCCCTTGCTGTCATCCTTTCCTGGGGCTGTCACTGCCCAGCACTGACTCTCATCTCTAGCTAGTCTTCGTGCCCCCCTACCTTGCTATCATCCTTTCATTAGGCGATCACTGCTCAGCGGTGACTCTCACCTCTAGCTAGTCTTGGTGTCACCCTGCCCTTGCTGTCATCCTTTCCTGGGGTATCACTGCCCAGCGCTGACTCTCATCTCAAGCTAGTCTTGGTGTCTCCCTGCCCTTGCTGTCATCCTTTCCAGGGGATGTCACTGCACAGCGCTGACTCTCATCTCTCGCTAGTGTAGGTGTCACCCTGCCCTTGCTGTCATCTTTCCTGGGGCTATCACTGACCAGCACTGACTCTCATCTCTAACTAGTCTTGGTATCATCCTGCCCTTGCTGTCATCCTTTCCTGGGGCTATCACAGCACAGCGCTGACTCTCATCTCTAGCTAGCCTTGGAGTCACCCTCCCCTTGCTGTCATCCTTTGCTGAGGTATCATTGCCCAGCGCTGACTCTCATCTCTAGCTAGTCTTGATGTCACCCTGTCCTTGCTGTCATCCTTTCCTGGGGCTGTCACTGCCCAGTGCTGACTGTCACCTTTAGCTAGTCTTGGTGTCACCCTGCCCTTGCTGTCATCCTTTCCTGGATCTCTCACTGCCTAGCGCTGACTCTCATCTCTAGCTAGTCTTGGTGTCACCCCGTCCTTGCTGTCATCCTTTCCTGGGGCTGTCACTGCCCAGCGTGGACTCTCACCTCTAGCTAGTCTTGGTGTCACACTACCCTTGCTGTCATCCTTTCATTAGGCTATCACTGCTCAGCGGTGACTCTCACCTCTCGCTAGTCTTGGTGTCACCCTGCCCTTGCTGTCATCCTTTCCTGTGGCTGTCACTGCCCAGCGCTGACCCTCATCTCTAGCTAGTCTTCGTGTCAACTTGCCCTTGCTGTCATCCATTCCTGGGGCTCACACTACCCAGCCCTGACTGTCATCTCTATCTAGTCTTGGTGTCACCCCGTCCTTGTTGTCATCGTTTCCTGGGGCTGTCACTGCCCAGCACTGACTCTCATCTCTAAGTAGTCTTGTTGTCACCCCACCCTTGCTGTCATCCTTTCATTAGGCTATCACTGCTCAGCAGTGACTCTCATCTCTATCTCGTCTTGGTGTCACCCCGCCCTTGCTGTCATCCTTTCCTGGGGCTATCACAGCACAGCGGTGACTCTCACCTTTAGCTAGTCTTGGTGTCACCCTGCCCTTGCTGTCATCCTTTCCTGAGGTATCACTGCCCAGCGCTGACTCTCATCTCCATCTAGTCTTCGTGTCTCCCTGCCCTTGCTGTCATCCTTTCCTGGAGCTGTCACTGCACAACGCTGACTCTAGGTGTCACCCTACCCTTACTGTCATCCTTTCCTGGGGCTATCGCTGACCAGCGCTGACTCTCATCTCTAGCTAGTCTTGGTATCATCCTGCCCTTGCTGTCATCCTTTCCTGGGGCTATCACAGCACAGCGCTGACTCTCATCTCTAGCTATCCATGGTGTCACCGTGCACTTGCTGTCATCCTTTCCTGAGGTATCACTGCCCAGCGCTGACTCTCATCTCTAGCTAGTCTTGATGTCACCCTGCCCTTGCTGTATCCTTTCCCGGGGCTATCACTGCCCAGCGCTGACTGTCACCTCTAGCTAGTCTTGGTGTCACCCTGCCCTTGCTGTAATCCTTTCCTGAGGTATCACTGCCCAGCGCTGACTCTCATCTCTAGCTAGTCTTGGTGTCACCCTGCCCTTGCTGTCATCCTTTCCTGGGGCTTTCACTGCCCAGCACTGACTCTCATCTCCAGCTAGTCTTGGTGTCACCCCGCCTTTGCTGTCATCCTTTCCTGGGGCTGTCACTGCCCAGCACTGACTCTCATCTCTAGCTAGTCTTGGTGTCACCCTGCCCTTGCTGCCATCCTTCCTGGAGCTATCACTTCTCAGCGCTGACTCTTATCTCTAGCTAGTCTTGGTGTCACCCTGCCCTTGCTGTCATCCTTTCCTGGGGATGTCACTGCCCAGCGCTGACCTCATCTCTAGCTAGTCTTGGTGTCACCCTGCCCTTGCTGTCATTCTTCCTGGAGCTATCACTGCTCAGCGCTGACTCTCATCTCTAGCTAGTCTTGGTGTCACCCTGCCCTTGCTGTCATCCTTTCCTGGGCCTATCACTGACCAGCGCTGACTCTCACCTCTAGCTAGTCTTGATGTCACCCTGCCCTTGCTGTCATCCTTCCTGGAGCTAGCACTGCTCAGCGCTGACTCTCATCTCTAGCTATTCTTGATTGCACACTGCCCTTCCTGTCATCCTTTCCTGAGGTTATCACTGCTCAGCGGTGACTCTCATCTCTAGCTAGTCTTGGTGTCACACTGCCCTTGCTGTCATCCTTTCCTGGGGCTATCACTGCCCAGCGCTGACTCTCATCTCTAGCTAGTCTTGGTGTCACCCTGCACTTGCTGTCATCCTTTCCTGAGGTTATCACTGCTCAGCAGTGACTCTCATCTCTAGCTAGTCTTGGTGTGACACTGCCCTTGCTGTCATCCTTTCCTGAGGTGATCATTGCTCAACGGTGACTCTCATCTCTATCTAGTCTTGGTGTCACACTGCCCTTGCTGTCATCCTTCCTGGAGCTATCACTGCTCAGCGCTGACTCTCATCTCTAGCTAGTCTTGGTGTCACACTGCCCTTGCTGTCATCCTTTCCTGGGGTATCACTGCCCATCGGTGACTCTCATCTCTAGCTAGTCTTGGTGTAATGCTGCCCTTGCTGTCATCCTTTTTTGAGGTTATCACTGCCCAGTAGAGGACTTTCATCTCTAACTAGCCTTGGTGCCACCCTGCCCTTGCTGCCATCCTTTCCTGGGGCTATCAATGCCCAGCGGTGACTCTCATCTCTAGCTAGTCTTGGTGTCACCCCGCCCTTGCTGTCATCCTTTCCTGGGCCTATCGCTGCCCAGCGCTGACTGTCACCTCTGTGCACTCTTGGTGCCACTCCTACCTGGGTGTTTTCCTTTTCTGCCACATGCCCCTATAGGTGCCTCATTTATGGCGCCTCTTGGTGTCTTCCATTTCTGCAGTTGCCCTTGCACAGAGGTGACTTCCATCTCAAACACTGTTCGTGTCATTACTGCCTCCGTGTCTGCTTTTCCTGCACCTTAATCTGCCCAGACGGTAGCTCATCCCTAGCCAGGCTGTCAGTAATCACTGCTGGAGAGTGATGGAAAGCTGTCTGTGCTGGGCGGGATACGTCATTCATAATTGCGGTGGTCCGTGTTTAAAACAAAGTTTTTGAAAGATTAAAGGGATAAGCTCAGTGTAACGAGGACATGTGTAATGTGAATTGTTTTAAGATTTGTAATGAATATTTGTGAAATGTTTTAAGATGTGTATTGAGGATTATATTTCATAGTATTTTTTTGTTTTTTATTTCATTGTTCATTTATAACGCGCTTAATAGCAGGGAGTGGTTTCCAAGCGCGGGATCAGGTTTCAAACCCGTGTTCGTTGCCCCTGAGCTCTCCTTCCTCCCTTAGTATGCAAAAGGTTTATAATAAACTAAATGTAATAATGAAACATTTTAGAAAAGAGTCACTTGCACTTCCTGTCCTCCTTTTCTGTAGCATTGATTTTCATCTGGAGCCACTCTGGGAGTCACTCACACCTTCATGTCTTCCTTTCCTGTTGCTATCCCAGCCAAACGTTGACTCTCATCTCTACCCACTCTTGGAGTCACTCACACCTTCATGTCTTGGTTTTCTGCAGCTATGCCAGGCTAAGGATGACTCTCATCTCTAGCCACTCGTGGAGTCACTCCCATCGTGGTGTCTTCATTTTCTGCAGCTATCCCAGCCCAGCGTTGACTCCCACCTCTAGCCACTCTTGGAGTCACTCACGCCTTCATGACTTGGTTTTCTGCAGCTATCCCAGCCCAGCGTTGACTCTCATCCCTAGCCACTCGTGGAGCCACTTCCATCGTGGTGTCTTCATTTTCTGCAGCTATTGAAGCCCAGAGTTGACTCTCACCTCTAGCACTCTTGGAGTCACTCACACCTTCATGACTTGGTTTTCTGCAGCTATCCCAGCTCAGCGTTGACTCTCACCTCTAGCCACTCTTGGAGTCACTCACACCTTCATGACTTGGTTTTCTGCAGCTATCCCAGCCCAGCATTGACTCTCATATCTAGCCACTCTTGGAGTCACTCACACCTTCATGTCTTCCTTTCCTGTTGCTATCCCAGCCCAGCGTTGACTCTCATCTCTAGCCACTCTTGGAGTCACTCACACCTTCATGTCTTGGTTTTCTGTAGCTATCCCAGCCCAGCGTTGACTCTCACCTCTACCCACTCTGGGAGTCACTCACATCTTCATGTCTTGGTTTTCTGCAGCTATGCCAGGCCAAGGATGACTCTCATCTCTAGCCACTCTTGGAGTCACTCACACCTTCATGTCTTGGTTTTCTGCAGCTGTGCCAGGCCAAGGATGACTCTCATCTCTAGCCACTCGTGGAGTCACTCCCATCGTGGTGTCTTCATTTTCTGCAGCTATCCCAGCCCAGCATTGACTCTCTCCTCTAGCCACTCTTGGAGTCACTCACACCTTCATGTCTTGGTTTTCTGATGCTATCCCAGCCCAGCGTTGACTCTCATCTGTAGCCACTCTTGGAGTCACTCACACCTTCATGACTTGGTTTTCTGCAGCTATCCCAGCCCAGCATTGACTCTCACCTCTAGCCACTCTTGGAGTCACCCACACCTTCATGTCTTGGTTTTCTGCAGCTATGCCAGGCCAAGTTGACTCTTATCTCTAGCCACTCTTGGAGTCACTCACACCTTCATGTCTTGGTTTTCTGCAGGTATCCCAGCCCAGCGTTGACTCTCACCTCTATCCACTCTTGGAGTCACTCACACCTTCATGTCTTCCTTTCCTGCCGCTATCCCAGCCCAGCGTTGACTCTCATCTCTAGCCACTCTTGGAGTCACTCACACCTTCATATCTTCCTTTCCTGCTGATATCCCAGCCCAGTGTTGACTCTCAACTCTAGCTACTCTTCGAGTCACTCGTACCTTCATGTCTTCCTTTCCTGTCACTATCGCAGCCCAGCGATGACTCCCATCGCCAGCCACGCTTGGAGCCCCTCCCATATTTGTCTTCAGTTAAACCTTTGTGTTATATTTTGGGATCTTGTTGTTTTCAGCTAGATAGTGTATACAAAGTGAAATCCTTGGCAGCATCATCACAGCTTAGCATATCTCCAGGGCTCTGAGATCCTGTATCTCTAGACTGTGGAATATCCAATTGATATTGATATTGATATTTTATTTCTATCGCGCTCGTACACAGGTGTTTTAGAGCATGACAAGGCAAGGGAGGGGAACAGGGGAGAACAAAACACCGATCTTATTAGGCCCAGTGACATTGAGAAGACGCAAGTGCATGGGAGAGGGGAGGGGAAAAGTGCATGGAAGGGGGGAAAGTGGAAAGTGCGGAGCAAAGGAGAAACAGATACATAATAATAAATAAATAATAAAGGCAACAAACAGTGGTAGTGCAGCCAGCAATTGTCAAGAGCTGGGTTTAAGGCAGCAGACAGGGTAGGTCTGATAAGTGCAGGAAGAAAAAAAGGGGGGGACTGTATGGGTACAGATACAGACCCCAGTGCAAGGGGTGGCCCGGAGACAGTGCGGGAGGGTGGCAGGGTGAGTAGGTACCTGGGCCCGAAGCACAGAGGGTAGCTGGGTGCATGGTGCCAAGAGAGAACAGATCAGCAGGGGAGACAGGGATCGAAGTAAGAAGCAAAGAGGAAGATCTTGAGGTGCTTCCGGAACCGGAGATGGTTCTACTCAAGTTTTAGAGTGGCAGGGAGGCTGTTCCAACGGGGGGACCCAGCCGGAGACAGAGATCTACCCCCGGCTCGTTTCTTTGAAAGCGACTGACCCTGAGGGAGTTAGAGGTGGAGGAGCAAAGAGCTCGAGAGTGGAGGTATTTGCAGAAGGATAGCTGAAGGTATTTTGGACCCAGGATCCAGAAAGCCTTGTGGACAATGCAGAGGGTTTTGAATTTAATCCTTGCATCCACTGGGAGCCAATGGAGAGATTTTAGAGCTGGAGAGATATATAATTCCTTGACCAGTACTTTTCCCGGACCGGTGAGGGTTACCTGATTGACCTCCAGCCAACAGATGGAAGTAAATCAGGCCCCCACTGGCAAAACACGTAAATACTGGCAATCCTCTCCATGGCATCCCTAGGGACTCCATGAAATGGGGAATTACCACCCATTCCGCTGCCTGTAATATCACAGTAATATTGGGATATCAGGCAGCGGAAATGGTAGGTCAAGTTTGCGGATACCAGTGGGGAACCGGCAAATATATAATGAAGCTCATTGTCTCCCTTTTTTAGTTACTGTTACAAGTTCATCAGACAGGCTGATGGCAGTGTACCTTATTGCACAACGTTTTGTGGACTTCTTCCGCAGGCTGTCTTTGGGGCTGTAGTAGGGACACAGGGGTCACCATTTGCCTAAAATGTTGACTGTACTTTTTTTTAAGCCCTGTACATGATGACTTGTTCTTTCTTGAGCCTTTTTCTCCCTGCCTGGCTGGCGGAGATCTTGATGGGTCTTTTGTCTTTGGCAGGCTTCCCTTGGAAAGACCGCCAAGGTGCTCTGAGTGCCTGAAAGGACAGGAAGTGGGGGCCGTAACCGAAACTCCCCTGATCTTTGTCCTGCAGTGAGCCTGCCTGGAACCAGTTTGAACTGGGAGGCTGGCTGTCCACCGACACCGGCCCCCCAGCTTTGCATTAAAGGCTTGAATGATGTTGGTGGGCTCAGACAGTTTTCTTGCATAAAAGGCAAGGGTCCTGGAACTGAACTTTAGAGTCAACCACTGGACTGAAGATCCAAAGAGGAATTTGAAGAAGTACGTCCCAGTGACCCCCAAGCGACCACCAGAGCCGTGGATTGACTGCTGAAGATCCGAGCCTGAATTGCGAGTGACGGGGAAGATCTCTTGAAGACGACTTCCTCCCATAGACTGGTGGGACCAACTAGTCTGCATACCACATGCATTTTCCGTCATCCCACGAAGAGCTGCGACCTTCCCAGCTGCTGACTCCCAATACGCTGGCACTTGTTCCATTTTGCGATGTGAAGTGCGGATCCAGTTGAAACCTCGTGGGCATCCTTCTGGGCCTGCAGTGACCCATTTCCACGCCTTGAAGACCCCTTTGCAGAGCTGAGATCCAAAGAAATGTCTCCCGTATGACAACCTTTGCTGCACTGAATCCTGTGAAGGGCTCCAATGCACCAGTGACATGTCGATCCACTGCTGGCGTCCCACTGCTCGAGTAGATGCTCATGTTGCCTCCAAAGTTCCTTCTTCAGCCATCCAGTGCCAAGAAACCTGAACCGGGGATAATTGTAGCCTTTACCTTGGGGATCAACCTGCTGCACCAAGTTCTTCATTAATAAAGTACTGTTCCAAGCCTAAGTAGTTACCTTGGTCTTGTTGCATTGTCCGGTGTTCTTGGAGGGCTGCAGTTAAGCTATTACTTGCACCCCCCACCAGGGCAACCTGAGTTCCATTGGGGTGAACAACCAGTTGGGCACTAAATTGCTAAAACTAGCTATTACTTACCTGCAAACCTGAAGACATCCTAATAGACTTTGTTCTGTTTGCTGCTTACCTACCTCTTTGCTCCTTAGCCCTTGGTTACTGGATCCCCAGTGCCCCTCTTGACTCATGGTGACTCATTTAGTATATGGATGAGCTTTTGAAGAGTGGTTAATGAAGAGATAACTAATGATGCAAGAGTTAATTTAGGTTTGCTTAGTAATATTAATAGTTTTCACTAACATTTGTATTGCTTTATATTTCTGATTTAAAATGTGCTACCTTTTATTTTACTGTGATTTTACTGTGTAGATAGTACTTACATGACATAGTTGTTAAAGTCAGAAAATAAATACCTATGTTTATATATCTGCTAGTGTGTCAGTGTTTCCTTGAGCCAGTTGTAGGCTCTAAGTACTGTGTGCTTCATTACAGCCTTTTCCCTCCTAGACTAAGCCTGGCTGCTCAGCCATTGCTACCAAACCTTTGGGTAGTTGAGGCTAAACCTAAGGGGCTACAACCCTGTCACCCAAGGTTGGCTTTTCCAAGTTCTGTCACAGACAGTAACTTGCGTAAAACTCCCAAACAGCACCCTTTTTGGTCATTCAACTGAGATCCCATGATGTCCAGTGAATAGGCTACCCAGAAACCTTCCCAAGCAGAACTTAACTGAGGAGGAGATGGAGGCCACAGTAGAGTTGGAGTTCGGACAAGTGTGTCAGTGCCTAGTATGAAATCATGCCTGGTTCATGCAGATGGGGAGCCGGTGCAAGTGGATCTAGGTCACCTGGCCTAAGCACCACCCACCTTCTTAGCCCTGCCTCGTCCTTCCTGCTCTTAACTCTTAGACCAAGGGCGTCTCTCACCCGGGCATCCAAAGTAAAGGGCTGGCGAAGAAAAGGGCAATTGCTGTTAGGACCAGGAGGACCCAGGGCCCCACCCCCTGCTCAGGCAGCAGGTAAGCATGCATCGACATGTGTTTGCCCCCTCTGTCCCCACAGGCCAACCCCACCTCCTCTTGTCCCCCTGTGATGTTCCCTTGTGCCCCCCACCCTTCTTGCACACAGGTGTTGCCTGTTTTGCTTGATTCGTCTACCCTGCTACCCTCTCCCACCCCCCCGCCAGCCTACTTCTGCAGGAGTCTGTCCTGATACATTCTGATTTCACCATCACCGTCTTGTGGCCAATGCTGGATTTGACTTTTATGGACTTCATTGATTCAGGGTGCGTCACCCTTTCTCAACTCTCATGCTGGACTTCCTTTGCATCTTGGCCCTGAATCATGCTGTTTCCATCTTCATCTTGTAGCCTGGCTTGCAACATTATGTGTTACTACCGACTTCTGCAATTGCACTCGCTCTCCTCTCTTGCTTCTCCTCTCATTTTGACTGCTTACTCTCTGTTCTCTCCTCCTCTCCCTTTTCCTATTGGCTCACCTCCTCACCTTACCTTCTTCTATGCACTTACTCTATCAGCACTGTCCCTGGACTAAGTATGATAGCAACCTTGTTTGTTTCCTCCCACCTCCCCTTACTGCCCTCCCCCACCACTATCTGAAATGCTGTCAGGCCAAGTACGATAGTCGCTTCTTTTGTTCATCCCCTCCCTTTCTGCACCCCTCTACCTCACCTTTTGTTTTTCTCCGGCTCTACCAGAAATGTCGTCAAGCCTAGTACAGTAGTCACCTGTCTGTTTCCATTTCCTTCCCACTCTCCCGCTCCCTTCCTTATCTATGTCTTAGCTCTTGCACTATCAGAAATGTCGTCAGACCGAGTATGAGAGTTAATTTCACATCCTTACTGTTCATGGCCTGTAAGAAAGTCATTGGGGGTCATTACGACCCTGGCGGTAGGGGGTTAATGGGGCCGGTAGAGCTTCCGGCCCCGTTAGCCCCCTACCGCCGCATTACGAGGTTTGCTTGCGGGACCCTGCAAGGCGTCCTTAGCGGGTCCCATAAGCAGACCAGCATGCTAACAACGGGCATGTCATTAATGGGCCCTTTGTTAGCATGCTCCCCATTCCCATTGAGCCCTATGGGGGCTCGAAAGGGAATAGGGATGGGTTCCTGGAATGGGGAAATACCGGGCCCTCCAAGGTCGGAATGGCCCGGTATTTCCCCATTCCAGGAACCCGGACCCGGTACCCAGAATGGGGGTAGCCATGCCGCAAATAGTGTCATGGCTACCTCCAAGGTGCGAATGACCTTTATTGTAATTTCCCTTGTTCTCTCCCTTGCCTTAAAGAGCTTTGAAACACAGTGGGCCTCATTACAACCCTGGAGTAACGGGTTAAACGGCGCCGTAAAAGGCTGCGACGCCATTCAACCCGTTCTGCCACATTACGAGGTCCCCTCACGGGACACGTTAAGCAAGCCTGGGAAAACCAGGCGTGCATACCGGGTCCCGCGAGGGGAAGAGGGAGCAAATAACGGGCCATCTTGTAATGACCCGTTGTTTACTCCCTCTTCCATTCCCATTCAGCCCTATGGGGGCTGAAATGGGAATGGGGATGAACCGTGTCCGTGTCCTCGAGTGAGGAATTACCGGGCCATCCGAACTCGGAATGGTCCGGTAAGTCCTCATGCCGAGGACACGGACACGGATGCGGTTTTGCCAGCAGCCATGCCGCAAATTGCAGCATGGCTACCGGCATAACTTGTAATGAGGGCCAGT
The DNA here is from genome assembly GCF_040938575.1 of Ambystoma mexicanum. Taxonomy (NCBI): domain Eukaryota; kingdom Metazoa; phylum Chordata; class Amphibia; order Caudata; family Ambystomatidae; genus Ambystoma; species Ambystoma mexicanum. The sequence continues at coordinate 104,167,831 of NC_090923.1, read as the reverse complement.
ATGTTATAGGCGCTATATAAATAAACTATCATATCATATCATGTATCAAATGTGAATAGTTGTGTTTACTGATACACGTGCTGAAGGGGGGGCCGGGGTGAAAAGTCTCCAATCATTGCTTCATTGTTTTTTTGTGATTCTGGATCTATGTGGGGCGTAGTAGCATTGCATTTCTCTTTGTGTATCAGGTCATGCAGATCATTTTGCTTTTGCTCTGAGACCTGCTGGGATCAAGGGGAGCATATTCAGAAATGTTCTGTGATCTACTGGAATGTGATCATTTGTGTCTCAACCTTATCATTTTGTGTATTGCACGGCGAGTTGCAACCCACACATAGGGAGAGATAGCAAACAAAAAAGATGAAATAGGTTTGTCAAGAAATGTTTCCAAAATGAACTTGTGAGTAGTTCAAGACTTCTAGCCCAAGTCTACCGCTCTATGCTCTTCTGTTTGGAAATCTGGGGATTTAAAGTCAGACAAAAACATTCTGAACTAGAGCCCTCAGACTGCCAGGATAAAATCCAAATGTACTTTTAGAGTAGGGCTGCGGCTTTGTCGGTGCGGTCAGGAAGGGTCCCCATTATTACAAGGGATGCATGGTGCATGCGCCATATTAATGACAGGGAGGATGGCAGCGAACTGGGCGCAATATTGCAAATTCATATGTATCGAGTGCAGTTAATTATGGATGAGATATGTTACTTTTAATGTTACAGTTGTTTAGAATGTATACATATTAGATCTTCACACACATAGAAAGATACAATATTACAACTGCAAATGCAACATGAAAATAATATACACAACAGGGTGTTTGTAACTAGTTGGGACTCTCTTGCAAAATGCATGTTGACTTTTAAACTGATTTTCTCAGGCTTTCAGACGGCAGAAACATTTGTAAATCATTAATTTTAATCTCAGTAGTTAGATGCTGCACATGAATTTTAAGTAGTAGGGGCATTCTTGATGTAAAGAAGAATGAGTCATCAAGTAAAAAGTTCAGAGTACAAATAGGACAAAGTTTATGATTTAAAGGTCCCGCAAGGGAATAGATGTTATCTTGGTCATTGTATTTAAGTCGCTAGAGGGGGTTGGTCATTTTTTTGGTTGGTGATAAAAATGAGGCCAGAGGCCAGGGTATCTGGCTGTTAATTGTTTTTACAGGTCATCAGAGGCTGTATGTTATGGAATTGTGGTTGCATAAACTAGTAGGTCTTCAGAAGCGTTAGGAGCCTGGGCTAGTTGAGATTGCAATCAGTAGTAGAAAGAGGATCATGTTTATTCAGGCCTTCCTCTGTTTGCTAAAATATGTAAGTGGCCCATATGCAATTACACTTAATATTAAAAGCCTTAGGCCAGTTATTACTAGCAATTAATTATGATTTCAATACCAATGTTTAACCATGTACTGACGTTATGACCAACTACGGATGAATCCTAAGAATAGGTGTGTTCTGAATATGATCTGAAGATGACTATCAAGATAAGACTGGCCAATGAAAAGGGAAGAAGTGGGAAAAGATGGTATTTCGTTGAAGAGGTTTTTGTCCAATCATATTTGGGGGGTTGATTGCAATAGAGTAACTGGTAGTGTTTTAATTGTTGTAAATGTATATAAGATGCCAACTGATGTTGTATTGTTGAGGCTTGGGTTACTTTGGTCCTGCAACACCATCTAACGGCTCCCCAGAGCTTTGTGCAATAAACTTGCTTCATGTACAACCATGTACTCACTTTTTAAGTAATGTGCCTGTTTGGGTTAAGGTGATTAAAGGCCCACCTGCACATTTGTTGAGCCAGGTAGAGATGTTCGGCTCTTCTGCCCACACCTCTCACCTGTGGCACTTCATGATGGGGACCAGTGTTCCGTGCACAGTGAAAGAGGTCTGCAGATGCCATATTGGTTAAAGGTCTGTCTGTTCCCCGGAGACGTGGTGCCGCGGCCTAGCTGTGTGGAACGGCTTGATGAAGAACCATATCGGAGCACCTCAGGTTTATGTGAGAACATGTGTGAGGGTATAAAGCAAGGGGAAAATAGGGGTAAAAATGGGGTTGTGTCTTTGATTTAAGGTTTTTTGGTACAGGTAGACTTGGAGTGTGGGTGTGAAATTAGTTGGCGTTGTGGGGTTTGGAAAAGTGGATGTTTCTGATATAATGGTTGAACTATTCTGTGTTGTAAGTCCCCTGTATATATTTTATGTATATTTTGTTATTTTAGAGGTGTTAGGGCGTACCTTACCTCGCATGCCCAGTGTGAAGCTTGTCCTGATACACTTTAGTTTGCTTATCTGGTTGGCTGGAGCCTTACCAGAAGGTGGGGTGGTATCTTAGGGTAAGTACAACTGTAGATATATTTCTGAAGTAGGCCTTGACATTCTTTTCTATTTTCTGTGCGGGTGGTGCCCCTCACTTCGATTTTCTTGGTTAGTCAAAGTAGTGAAGGGAAACTTCCTGTAGTCAAGAAAAGACTGTTTTGTAGTAGAGAAAATCATACTAGTGATGAAGCGAGAGAGAGCAGCGGTGTGTGGGGATAACCATTGCACCCCTCCTATACTCGAATGGTGGGTATATCTTGGAAATATTGGCCAGCGGGTGTTTTGATAAAAGGACTTGGGTAAGGGTAAGGGTAAAAGGGACCTCTAGGGTGACATTTCTTTTCTTCCATTTCACGGCAAACATTTTAAAATATGAACGGAATGTTTGTGGGAGAGTAAGAAGAAAATGATAAATTCTTGGCCTATTGAGGTATCTAATGATACTGGGATATTGGAGAACCTGCGTACCTTTTTAACTACAAATCACAATAAGCTGTTAAAATTCTGGAATTATGTAGGATGTATGAAAAAAGTGTGAAGGGCCATAATTCTGGGGAGTGTGCAGAAAAAGGAGGGTGCTGGAATTTCTTCTATCCCCCGATATGGGTGCTATCCTTTATCGTCTGCAGAGGGGTACACAGACCCTAAGTTTGTACCACCATTTTCCCCAGCAGCTACTCCAGTGGATGCAAGAATGACACAGGTAACTCCTCCATCAGTTACGATTTCTAAGAACTGGGATTTTGAGGAATGTGGAAGGGTAACTCCTTCAATGGTTAGGGCTGCAGAGAGGTTGAAAATGAAGAGTGGGAAGGGGTTAACTCCCCAGACTGCTTGGTTAGCAGATAGATTAAGGTGGAGGAGCACAAAAGAGTGATGCCGATAGTTAGAAGAGCAGAGGAGGGATTGAAAATGAGAGAGAAATAAGAGGTTAGGCCTTTTCCTGTGAGAATAGAGGATAGGCTGAGAAGAGTGTTAGATGCGCAAGAAAGGGAAAAGATGGAGGAAGTGCTACGGCCAAAAGAGGAAAAGGCAGTGTGCTGCTATGGCAGCAAAGAGATGAAGAGCGGGAGAAAGTGAGATGACAGGTAAGGGACGTAGAAGGAGGAAGGTGCAGACATGGGCAGGTTCTTCTTAGATTGGACAACTTGGTTATCAGAATGGTTGAGGTGGACATGGAGAACAGTAATGCTTGCATGGGTACAGGGGCTGAGCAGGGAGGATGTGAGATGGCACCCCATGGTAGTGATGATTATGCTTCCATGCCTGTAGAAGGGTTAGGGCATGTAGTAGCCAGAGTAGACGATGAAGAAGGAGAGGAATGGGATGTCGAGCAATGAGAGCAGCCTACAATGGGCACCCTACATCCCGCTCCAGTAGCAGCGATAAAAAAACACCATGGGGCCATAGGACGCGACAGGGTATTTGCATGGCTGTAGTAAGTGGTAAGGGAGAGATGGGGGAAGTCCCAGTAAAAACAGATATAACTCAGTTTCCTTTGCTCCAGAAGGGACTGGGAAGGGTGTACTATGTCCCGTGGTCACACATGGACCGGGATAACTTGATGAAGACACTCCCTTTGCTCACAGCAGGGGCGGGGGAAGTGGATTCATGCATTAGAGAAGCATACTGCCAGTGTCATGTTGGCCATAGGGGACATGAATAGCGTATTCACAGATCTAATGGGGGAGCAGTCAGACAAGGTTTGCAAGAGATCGGGATATCCAGGGGTTCAGCATGATACAAATACCCATGATGGAAACAGCTTTTAATAATATTAGGGCATAGGTATGGGGAGCCTTGCGGATTATGTATCCTGATGCACCTGATATCAATTCAATTTTAGTTAAGACGAGGCAATTGCATAATGATCCTGCTGCACACATTCGGTTAATTCAGGAGATGTGGAGAGCATAAATGGGAGAAGCATGGGACAGGAATGTGGCAATATCACAGGCTGCTAAAGAAGGGACTTCCTAAAGAAGTCCAGCATGATTTAGATAAAGTGGTAGAGATGGAGGCCAAGAGTCAGCCGGAAATTCAGGCACACATCATGCATTTTTGCAAGAGAAGATAGGAAAAAGAGAGGGAGAATATAGAGCAGACACAAAAGGCAGAGGCTAAGCTTGTTCAAAAGAAATTGGCAAAGTTGTTTTTAGAAGGGGCAGTAATTACACATTCTAAGGAGGGACAGCAGGGGCAACAGGGACAACAGGGACACAGCAAACTGGGTATGATGCCGGGTTGGGTGGACAGGTATGTTCCCAGTCAAAGGCCAATGAGAGGGTTTCTGAAGGGCAGAGGAGGATTTCCACGGGGAGTGGGTCATTTGATGGCGTCAGAGGAATGGGTCCCCAGTTTAATGGGGCAACAGGTAATAATTATGTTGCATTTTATGGGATTCAGTGTTGGTCATGGGGAAGGGTGGGGCACGTGTCACAGGATTTTCATGAACTGCCGCAGTACTTTAACATGGGAGCTCAACAGATGCAGGCCCCCACGCTGCCGTACTCCCCAGCCTCTGTGCATCCACAGCAGGCGCGGTTTGAACAGAAGCCAGCAACTGGCGCTGCACAGACCTTCTGTGTTCCCACCGACCATGCCAGCACAATCATCGGTGCAGACAATGGACAAGAATCCTTTTCCCCAAGGAACAGTTGCCCACTACACTGGGGCAAGTGTTTTCGTGGGAAATGCTTTTCCTCTCCATGGAGCTAATATGCACCAGGAGTAGGACAGCCCACAGGGATCTCTGATGTCTCCAGTCCTATCCATTACCACTGATCGGGGAAAGGAACCCCGGATAGGTGTGCAGGTAGGTGACCAACTGTTTTCATTCATGGTTGACACAGGAGCTACCAAATCTTGTATCAAGGAAGGTGAGTTCCCCTTGTCAGGCAAAACGATGGACACACAGGGAATCTCTGTGGCTGTCCTGTCAGTTCCTTATACTGAAAATATTGATATCAAGGTGGGGAATCAAAATGTATCAGCCCCTTTGTTGTATTTTACGGATACCCCAGCACATCTTTTGGGAAGGGACATTGTGAACAAGTTGCAGATGATGATTGCCTTCACGGAGGAAGGTATTGCATGCTCATCCCCAGGGTTGTATCTGGTAACGGAAGCAGCACATTTTAAGACCTATTTTAGTGACAGTTTGATTATAGGGGTTGCCGTGCATACAGCATTTTGTCTCTATAGGGGGATTGTTTTGTTGCGTTGGGTCCTGGGGATCAGAAAACAGGGCTGGCTAGTACCATTTGAGGTTTTTTTTCAGCCTGATGTGCCACAGGAGGTATCACCAGGTGCCATGGTTACAAAGAGGCCGTAGTGATTAAGAAGAACAGCGTGGTTCTCTCAGGCACAATATAGAAAGCAGACATTGGCGCACAGTTCTTTGCATCGATTGACCTTATCGCTATGGGACATGTCTGACAAGCAATTGTTTGATGACACTGAAGACACAGGAGAGATGCTCTTTGAAATTGGGGTGCCTTGCCAGATAGAGATAGAGCAAAAGGAAGTATCATAGACCAGGCTCATCGTTAAGAATACATCGTCACCTTGGAAGGAGAATTTGGGGAAAGTGCCGGACAATTTGTGGACCAGCAATCCTTATGATGTGGGGCTACTAAACAGTGTTGGAGCAATGAGGATAAAATTGAAACCCGGTGCGATATTACCATGTTTTAAACAGTACCGTGTCCAAGGAAGCAGACAAAGGGATTTATGAGACCATTATGGCATTGTTGAAGCAAGGCAAAATACAACCCTCTTTGTCCCCACCTGTGCAGAAGGCGAAGGGGTCCAGTTAGAGGATGGTCCAGAATTTGTGCATTCTCAATAATATTGAGGTAATATTGAGGTGACATTTCTAGAGGTACTGAATCCTACCTCTATTCTCTGTAACATCCCTACTGGGTCGACCCACTTCAAGGTAATTGATTTAAAAAATTCATTTTTCTCTGTTCCTTTATACCCTGATTCTCAGAAAGCCTGCATCGTAGTCAAATATTTGAACACACAAGGTTGCCCCAGGGTTACTGTGAATCTCTGAGTATTTTTAACAGGGTGGTTCAGATGATTTTGGGGAATTTACATGTGTCCAGTACTGTAATTCAGGGTTCTACGTTATTTCACCGAACAAAATTTCATCGTGGGACTTTTCATCGCCGACCCTTTCATCGCCAACATTTTTATTTTTTATTTTTTTATTTATTTATGGGGGGGCTGCGCCCACCCAAACCCCCTTACTTAAATAATCATACCCCAACCCGCACAAACACCCCCCCTAAAAAATGTTTAAAAATAAATGTTGGCGATGAAAGGGTCGGCGATGAAAAGTCCCACGATGAAAAAGTGGTTGACGAAATGCTTGTATACCGTAATTCAGTATGTGGATGATGTATAAGTCTGCAGCACTTCAGAGGAGCAGAGTCGAGGAGACTTAATAACGCTCCCCACCCTGCTCGCGGAGAAGGGTTAGAAAGTGGACAAAGAGAAATTCCAATACTATCAGACAGAGGTAATTTACTTGTGACAAGTAATATCGTCCGCAGGAAGGAAGGTAATGTCAGAGAGAGCCACTGCAGTTCAAGATACGCCTCAGCCAGTCACAGTGAAACAAATGCAGCAGTTTTTGGGGCTCTGTAACTATTGTAGATCATGGATTTTTGATTACTCTAGTTATGTGAGTCTCTTATTGCAGGGATTACAGAAAGCACAGACAGCGGAAGGGCTGATACAGTGGTCTGAGGATATTGGGACTTGCTTTTGGGAACTCAAGGCTGCGATCAGCAATGCTCCAGTCCTGGAGACCCCATATTACAAGAAGCCATTCCTTCTGTTTTCCCAGTGAAATCAGCAGGTGATGACAGCAGTCTTGATCCAGCAAACATCTCTAGGCCACAAACCTTTTGTGTATTGCAGCAGACTCCTAGACCCAGGGATGCTCTGGCGGCAGTGGCTTTTGCAATTCAAATGTCTTCAACCATTACTATGGGTTGCCCGGTGACTTTGTACATGGGGCATGCAGTCTTTGTGATTTTAGCAAAATCTAATCCGCATTGACAACTCAGAGAGTATCAGGGTATGATGTCATTTCATCAAATTCATCAATTCATCCCGTGCAATGTCACCTAATAAATCCTGTGACATTTGTAGCAGAGCCTGTCCAGCCTGAGGATATTGTTCACTATTGTGCCATGTATGAGGCAGAAGAGGAAGAGAAGGTGAATATGAAAGAGGATGCCCTGTATGGGGGTGAGCTGATTTTTGTTGATGGGTATTTGATAATCAACCAAGAAATGGATGAGAGGCATACAGATACAGCTGTTGTGGGACTTGTGGATGGGGAGGACCGGGTCAAACTGAAGAGATGGTTGCTCTCATTACTCTGCACAAGCGGTGGAACAGGTGGCACTTATAGAGGTGCTGATAGAGGTGCTAGAAATGTATAAGGGGAAGGCAGTCACTGTTTATTCTGACTCTCCACCGTCCATTCTGGGTTATCAAGATGACAGAGAAGAGGGTTGAGGAGGTCTGATGGGTCCCCTGCCCAGCATGATGCACTGCTATCCCGGCTGATTGAAGCGTTAACCTTGCCTGCAGAGATAGGTCTATTGAAGAACACTGCCCATATTAACTGGACGAATTCAATAGCTCTCAGAAATGATGCTGCAGGCAGGGCGGCAAAGGAAGCAGCGTATTTTCCTTTCACAGATTCCCCAGAAAAAGGAAACTGTGGTCCAACAGGTACAGTTACCAGCCACGTAAACTGCAGTCCCGCTGCTCCAGATAATAGAAATACAAGGCAAAGCTCCTTGAGAAGAACAGGAGCTCTGGAAAAAGATTTTGGAGACAAGAAGTGACAAGGAAGGTAGTAATGCCTGTAGAGCTGCTTCTTTTGGCATGTGTTGCCAAACTGAGTAAGAAGCAGAATAGGCAGCACCCAGCGAAGTATTAAACGTGGGAGACCAAGTAAAAAGAAAATGTCAAAACAAAAAAGAAGAGGAACAAAATAAACAATCCGAGGGGATGAGAAAGCTCTGACATCAAGAACGATAGATACAAAGGGGTCAAAGGCGATGAAAAGTTGTGCTTTAGGTGCACTAGGGCCAATCACTTTGCAAGCTCTCCGGTAAGTTCGAGGAGGAGAGTGACATGTATCAAATGCAAGAGGTGGGGCCATTATGCAAATTGTTTTAGGAATTGCTTGCCAGGAAATGGGAGGAGAGTGTTGTACATAAATGAGGAGATGCAGCAGTCCTCTGTGAGGTTAAAAACCTCGGGGTCATCTTCGACTCCACACTCTCCTTCTCTCCTCACATCTCTGACATTTCTAAGAAGTCACACTACCAGCTGCACCTCCTCAGAGGTATTCTTCCTTTCCTCTCCTTTCCCCAGAAGCTCACTGTCTCCAGAGCTCTGGTTCTCTCTAGGCTGGACTATTGCAACAGCCTTCTTCTAAATCTGCCTGCTTCTACTCTTCGCCTTCTGCAACTCATCCAGAACAGGACTGCGAGACTTGTCCTTGGCCTCAAGCCCAGGGATCGTATCTCTCCAGGACTGAAATCTCTGCACAGGCTCCCAGTGGCTGCGAGGATAAAGTTCAAAACCCTCTGCATTGTCCACAAGGCCTTCTGGGGCCTGGGGCCTCAATACCTTCAACTCTCTCTTCCTAAATATCTTCCCTCTCGAGTTCTTCGCTCATCCACCTCCAACACCCTCAAGTTCAGTCGCTTCTCCAAGCAATGAGCTGGTGGTAGATCTCTTTCTTCGGCTGGTGCCTCCTTCTGGAACAGCCTCCCTCCGCCCCTAAAACTTGAGGAGAATCATCTCTAGTTCCAGAAGCACCTCAAAACATTTCTCTTTGCTTCTGTTTTTTCTCCTCCTCTCCCCTGCTGACTTCCTGGCTGAAACTGAATCTGCACTGGTTACCTGGTCACCCTCTGTTCTCAGGCCCAGGTCTCCTCCCCCGCCAGTCGCACACCTGTACTGCCTTCCTGGCAATCCCCACACTTGGTACTGTTTCTGTTTTCCTACAGTCCCAAAAGCAGCACTTACACCTGATGTCTGCACTCACCCTGGCACTTGCCACCTGATGTCTGCACTTACCCTTGCACTCTCCACCAGTTGGCTGTACCTTACTTATTTATTCTATTATCCTATGTACTGCACTACCCCATCCCCGTTTCCATGCACTTGCGCGATCTGAATGACAACTGGTCTAGTAGGATCGTTGTCTGTCTTTCCTCTGTTCCCCCTCCCTTGCCTTGTTGCGCCTTGAAACACTTGTGTATAGGCACGTTATAAATGCCATATCATATCATATCACATCAAGAAGAAGAAGAACGGATAGAAGTTGTAACCGTGAATATGGTTATGTGTAATGAGTTTGATGATTGTGACAGTCCCTATGCTGACGTTTGTGAGAATGGTAAAGTTGTTCAAATGATGGCGGACTCAGGTGCGAAATTGTCATTAATGTCACAGGAAGTTTATGAAGACCTTGTAGGGGGTCAGGTCGGAGAGTATTTGCCATCTGATAAGAATTTATCGGATGGCAAATCGGATCTCAGCTCCCGTTTCCTGAAGGGAAACGGGAGCTGAGATCTTTCCTAGGAATTATTGAATTTTATCAAAAATGTATAAATAATTTTTCCGATAAGATTATGAAGATGAGAAGTTTGCTCAAGAAGGGTGTTGAGTTTGTGTGGGATGCAGAATGTGAGAGGGAGTTTCGTATGATAAAAGGAGAAATTGATTTGGCGAGGTCTTTGGCTATGTTTCACACCAGGAGAAGGAGTGTTATCGCTGTGGATGCTAGCGACTCAGGGTTTGGGGCTGTCTTGGCGCAGATTCAGGAGGATGGTCGAGAAATGATCATGACCATGCATCAAAGATGTTGAGAAGGGCAGAAATAATTATTCTGTGTTGCAGATGGAGGAACTGGCCTGCCATTGGGGTGTAGAAATGTTCTGGAAGTGTTTGTAGGGAGCAGAATTTGTCATCAGGATGAACCATAGGCCATAGAAACAAATGTTTGAGAAGAAGGGCCTAGAGAAAGTTTCTAGGAGGGTGGCTTGATGGGTAGCTAGGATTCAAGGACACAGATTTGTAATTGAGGTGATTCCTGGAAGAGATAATGTGTTATCAGCCCATGTCGCTAGGCTCAGTGAGTGTAGTGGTGAAGGTGGTGATTGTGGAGTGGGGGATGTGGTTACAGACGTGGTATATGTTAGGCATGATGGAGTTGTCAGGGGTGATGAGTGGTTGAAGGCTTTGAGGGAAGACATGTGTTTTCAAAGAGTCCTGTAATTTGTGCAAGTGTATGGCCAGATAAGAGGTTGTTAAGTGGGGAGAACAGGAGTTTATGGGAGGTGAGATCAGAATTTTGCATCAAGAGGGAAATTTTGTACAGGTGGGACTGAGCAGTTGTTCCCCAGCATCTAAGGAGGAGGTTGGTAGATATTGCTCACATGGGTCACATTGGAGTTTCCAAGACCAAGGCAGTTTTGAGAAGTGAATACTGGTGGCCTGGTTTTGATCGTGATGTAGAGAGGATAGTGGGGAAGTGCATTGAGTGTGATGTCTCGGGCAAGAATGTTGTGGCGCACCAACAACCCATGCTGAAGGTGGACATGCCAGAGAAGGTGTGGAGTGTGATAGCCCTGAACATATTGGGCTCCGTGAACATGGGGGGTGGATGGAGTAAATTCATTGTCGTTTTGCTTTATTTGTTCTCACGGTGGATGGAATTTTGTGTTGTGCGAGACATCTCGGCTCAAGTGATGGTTGAGTTTTTACAGGATGTTTTTGAGAGGGAAGTTTGCCTAGTTCTATCCTGATGGATAACGGCAGGCAGTTTGTTGGAGGGTGTTTTTAGGAGCACCTTAAATTATGTAAGGTGAAAGACAAAAGAACTGCATTTTATCAGCCTCAAACCAATGGAATGGTGGAAAGAGTAAATGATGTATAATGGAGGCAGTGCGGATGGCAGGTGAATGTGGGAGGAACAAGAAGGTGGCCGTGAAAGCTTGTTTGTATGTGCTGCGTTTGGCTCCACATGCTTCCACGGAAGTGAGTCCTTTTGAATTAATGAGGGGGAGGATACCCAGTACCAGAGTTTCGACTCCCTGGTTGGCTAGGGTGCGGGAATCAGACTATGTGGTGGAGGAATTGAGAGAGAAACTAGATAAAAGGAAGGGTGAGAGGGTGAGGAGGACAAATGAGAAATCATGGAGGAAAAGCCTAGAGGTTGTAGTTGGGGACTGGGTGCGGGTTAAGAAAGGTGGTGTGATGAAAAAGGGGGACACATTATGTTCCAACCCGGTCCAAGTGATGGAGGTTCTGAGAGGGGCGGTGAGAGTGCAGGGAGGTCAGGTATGGAACCTTGCAAGAGTGGCGAAGGTCAGACAAATGGATCATTAAGGTCGCCATGCTCGCAAAATGGTTCCAGTGATGTTCAATGTTTTATTTAATGTGTGATGCGATAACATTGTGCACTAAAGGTGCAAAACACTAATTATCTTGTATATAGTTTACTAGTGCTCAGTATCCTTATGTGCACAGTTTTATATGTTGGGTGTGGTGGGGTTGTAATGTTTCAATGTGCTTACTGGTGGAATGTGGAAGAGCATGGTGGAACGTGGACTCGCAAGCCAGAGATGGAATGTTTAGGCTCCAGTATTGGTCAGTTGGTGGAGAAGGGATTGAAGGAAGTGGGGGGGGGTCTGTTTATGCTCTGTATCTTAAAGAATAAACATGCAGCAAAGCTTACCTGATGTGTGAAGCAGCTTCCTTTCAAATGGTATTTGTTGAATTAGCATTTTTGTTGTGAACATCTGAATAACAAAAAGCGAACTTGCTGAACTGTTAAATATAAAACTGTACGCAGCCATGGGACCAGGTGGTTGGAGTGGGTGGACTTAGTCATACACTTGATCTCCCCGCGGGGACGACAGGCTTTCATCTTCCTTGATTTGTCGACGGCATTTCCTCCGTCGTCACCAGACATGTTTACAGCTGTTTATGGAAGACCCTGCATGGAGGCAGTGATGCCCAGGAGAGATGCCTCATTGTCACTCGGGGCTATTAGGAAAAGCCCACTTTCCTGAGTCATCGTCTGCTTTGTGGTTAAGTCGAGCAGCATTGGAGCCTTTCCCACTTTTCAGCAGCTGCTGTCTCCTGTCCAGCTCCTGTCTGTGAGTGCTTGAGTTCTAAGTTAAGGACCTCTGGGAGCATTGGAGAAGACACAAACTTTGAGTAGGAAGCTCGCTGTTGACTGGATCACAAACCAAGGCCAAGGAGACCTTCCTTAGTACTTTGTGCACCCGAGTAGTAGATCTACAACATAAATGAGCTCATTTCTACTGAGTAGTTATTAGAATGGGATAGGGAGATTACATTGTGGCAGAATTGGTCAAATTCGAATTTTTCTCATTTTTTTAGACGCATTTGGCCGCAAAATATATTGTAATCGGAGGGACGTCATTTGGGGGTCACCAGGGGTCGCACTTGTGACCCCTGAGGTCTCCCTTGCTACCCCTGTGGTCTCTCTAGCTACCCCTATTTATTTTTATTTTTTATGTAAACTCCTGGGCTGTGGCCAGCGCTATGTGACTTTTCATTTCTGGAGTGGCTGGCTTTCTTGTTCAGGCCTCTTAAAGAAATAGGGGGTTCCGCAAGTGAGCAGTGATCCTAAATAAGAAAGAATAGGAATAACAAATAATTTATCTTTCTGGAATTCTATACAGTAATTGTTAGACTCATTAAAGTTTTATTACAGGCACACTTCAGGTGGTGAGTCACTGATTTAGTTTGTTCTTTAATACCTAAACTCAGCCTTTCATTCTTCTGAGGTCAACACGGTTTGGGTGATATTGTATATATAGTTGTACTATATAAAGCGCTTAAGCATAAGTGCTATATAATAAAACATCAGTATCATTTGGCCTTGGGCGTCTGCTTACATTCACAGTAATTTGGTAATATGGGCCTATACACACTGATATTAATGATACATATGGTTATCCATTCTTGTATGAAATGTATATCACATTATAGTGATATTGTAAGCATATTTTTCGTAGTGTACTTAGGAACAATGCGATGTGATGTCACTTCCTGTTTTGTTAAGGGGTGAAAGGTTGTGTTCATCACTTCCTGTTACTTAGGGTGGGGTCAAATGACATCATGTTATCAGAGGACAAGGGTCTTTTATGTCACTTCTGCTACCCCTGGCATTTTGTTGAAATGGCGCCCCTGCATCCCTAGCCTGCCATGTATAAATAGGATTGAAAACAAGTGAGAAATGAGCACAGCTGGCCATTTTTAGTGTTGAAAATGCCTATTTTATGTCAGCAATTTCAGTTAAAATGCTTGATAAAAATTGAATTGGTCACACATCCAGAAAAAAAAACACAGTGGGTGGCACTTATTCTTAAATGATTTTTTAAAGAAATATGCTGCTCACGTGTGCTAGTCTGAGGGGCTGTGTGTCAGAGTAAGTGATGCTTTGCCAGGCGGTCCCAGTGGCATACATTATTGTATGGACTGTGCTCCAGACACGAGTGTATGAAAGGGCTCAGCTCCTTTCACTGGGCCCATCACTGTGAAATTCTATAAAACTGAAAGTGAAAAAACATTTCTATCCCTGCTTGAGAGGTAGAAATGCAAGTGTGACAGCAGCGGTTCATAGCACACAAAACACAAATGCAGGATCCTCTTGTGCAATGTGCATCCTTTGGGCCTGCTGCATACAGCCTCAGCAGAGGCGTTGCTAGGTGGTGTCTGAGGGGGCTATAGTCCCGGATCTTTTGGTTGTAGCCCCTGATAGAAGCTCAGGTGTTACAACCAAAAAGGCCAGCTAGCCCCTAGTCCCAACAGTCCCAAAATTAGCATAGCCCCGGATCTTTTACAGACCTAGCAACACCCCTGAGCCTCAGGGAAATGTTTTTGCTCCAGCACATTGAATTTTAAAGTGCTCCCACTTTGAGATTTCAGGATAGTACAGAATCACCTCCTGCTTTGTGTGATTGTGCATAGGGAGGGGAAAACTAATGTGAATGTTTGTGTCTATGATGTGCACAGTCAGAAGCCATTTGTGAATCTTTGTGCACCTTTTGCGCTAGCACATCCCATTACTTGTGCCAAAGAAAGCTTTAAAAATCAGGCCCTTGGTATCTACGAAACAAAGGAGGCATCAGCATCACAGAACTGAAAGCATTGAAACAGGCACGCAGACCCAGGTGCAATGCAATGGTCCCAGGTGCAATGCAATGGTATCGCGGTTCGTGATTCCGCTATAAAAGAGTCTCTTGTCAACCAGATCCTAGAGGGCCATGAGGCATTCTACACAGAAACAAGTGACTGAGGCAGAAGGTGTGGTTCCCCACGATCGACTGGATGGTCAAGGAGACATTAAGAACATGCCATATGTCCTAAGGCATCATTTATTTTCGCAGTCTTTGATACAATTGATGGCGAGCTGGTCTTTAAGAAGAATTGTCAATTTGTTAGCTGATGTGTTGGGTGCTGCTTAGAAATGACTAGTGCCACTCAAACTGCTGAGTGTATCAAATTTTGGGAAAGGTTAGAAGTTGCTAGTCACTAATTCTCGCACACCTTCAGTTTGTCCTCACAAAAGGTTAATGATGTTCATGAAACTTGATTCATTTGTCAAAAGATATTTAATTCAATATTTCAATATTTCTCTCGACACGTGTTTCCCCAGTTTGATTGGTTCTTCAGGAGGGTGTCACAAAAATGGTTACATTCCATTAAATTCATTCAGTACGATGTATTCAAGATGCATGCCTTGTTTGGCGTGCCAAGAAGGTTAAAAACTTCTTGCGGAATCCTTATGGTCTAGGAATATGTTTCATTAGTGCCCCAAGGTTTGTCCAAACAAATTTGAGTTTGTCATCAGTGTTTCTCTTGATTTTAATTCTTCACGATATAACAGCTATACGTTAGTATCTTGAAAGTCTTCCGATTGAGACTTTTTCGTTTGTGTGGTCGTCCGGCTTTCCAAAACGTAGATGAGGCCAAACCTTTGCCAAAACCATATGTCCTAAGGCACCAGCAGCACAACCAACTCCACTGAACCCCAACAAATGCCCAGACTACCCAGGAACGTGTGGGAGGAAGATGTCTCCATTGACTCTCCGGACTCTTGCCATGGGGCCAGTACATGTTGCTGCGATTCAGTGAGTACCGACGGTACCTGGGGAGGCAGATGGTTTGTTTACCGCAGCAGCGACTGTCAGCCGGGCACTGATAGATTGGTAATGGTCCACATTTTAACAATTTACTGATTATTTGGGTGTTCGTCTTCATAAGATCATCAAGTTGTGGCCACAAGCTCACGGTATAGAGGGGCACTTGATAGACGCTCTCAAGGAAGCTACATAAGCAGCCAAACAACACATAAGGTGCCTTGCCAACTGACACATTGGCAAGTCCCAGAGATACGAGCATGCGTCTGTACGGCGTAGGGTCCTTTCCTCAGCGGATGAAGTAGCAGGGGTTGCTGCTGGTGGTGCTGTGGCTGCTGTGGGCTCTGGCATGTTGGGCTCGTGCTGGCGCTGCTGTCATGGCCTGCTGGGTTCGTCCAGCGATTTGGCTTGCGGTGCGGGAGCCGTTGGCTGTCTGGTGTACCCCGGCGCGAGACAGACAGAGGTGGGGGGCGTCGTCTGGTGCTGCTCGGCTACCTGTAAACAGCATTGGCAGCATTGACAGTGGTGAGGGCGGTGTCCTGGAGGGTTGCGATTTGGGGGTGCCTGGATGATGGTGTTGCAGGCAGTACACTGAGCTTGGTGGTGGCAGGGGGTGCTATTTGGACGTTGTCTGGTCCTGTTTGGCCATTGCTGGACTCTGGACTCTGAACTACCGGTCTCTATCAGTCAGGTCGGTGTATATCTTTTAATGTGCTGATGCCATCCTGATGCATGACGTCACTGACTTTAAATCGAGGTGAACATGGAATCTCCCAGTTCTTGCCCCTGCATGGGTACTCTGGCGCACTATACTTGATTTGACACTGTTGCCAGTTTGGATGAGCCTAGTTGAGGGTCTACATTTAGCCCTCATTGTGTTTTAGTTCCCAGACTCTACTATTTTAGGGCTTGCCTCCAATGCTATTTTTCGTGGAGGGTGGCCTGCCGGTCCTGCAACATTTGTCATTACGTTGCTCCACATTCACATTGACAGTTTCACTGGTTCATCTTTTCAATTGTCTTCCTCTTCTGGTGTTCTTTTGCTCTTGTCTCTTTTCGGAACTCTGTAATCAATTGTACATTTCTTGTCCCAACTCATTACATTCTGTTTTGTTTTAAAAACTGTATTTATAAATCAATGCATCAATTCGATGTTACATTACATGTCATTACTCTTATTTCAGATGCTGATGCATCAGTCCCAGCACATTGCGCCTCATTACGACCTTGGCGTTAGGGGTTTAACGGCGCTGGTAGAGCTGACGGCGCCGTTAACCCCCTACCGCCTCATTATGACATCTGCTTGCTAAACCAGGCGTCCTTAGCAGGTCCCGCGAGCAGACCAGGATGCAAACAACAGGCCTGTCATTAACGGGCCCGTTGTTTGCATCCTCTCCATTCCCATTGAGCCCTATGGGGGCTCAAAAGGGAATGGGGATGTACAAGGCCCCGGTTCCCTGAATGGGGAAATACCGGGCCCTCCAAGGTCGGAATGGCCCGGTATTTCCCCATTCAGGGAACTAAGACCCATTACCCGGTATGGGAGTAGCTAAAAGCTAAAAGCGGCCTGGCTACCTCCATACTCGGAATGAGGCCCATTGACATTTCAGAACTTCCGATGGTGACTACCATCGATGCATTGCGTTTATCTTTTAATATCTATAAAGGTGAGACCAACCGTGTCTCCCCATCAAATAAGTAACTATACTAATCCCCTCTCCCCCCTTTGACATAACAACGCCAAAGCACCTTGTGGTAGGCGCTCTAGAGAAAACAATACATAAACAAACAAACACCTATGAAACTAGTTCTAGGGCAAGGACTACATGACCGTAGAAGCACTCCGCAAGCCACCAGAAACAGGGGCCCCTGTAGGGTCTTCTGCGAGAACGCGTCTTCCAGGTCTCATGGTGGCAACATCTCTTCACCATGATGTGAGGCAAACGGGAGATACTCAGAAGACAAGGTGGAGAGAGACATTATGCAGATCCGAGAAGACATGTCACATGCAGACATTTCATTGGGGGCAATAGTGTTTTCACCTGTTTTCCTGATGCATATGCATAAGGTACATCTCAAATTAGAAAGGAAGCAACGGCACACTGCACTGTAGGTTATGTGCCAAGCTGTTCAGTGGTGGAGTTTATCACACGGTGGGTGAGATCGGGACCACCGGCGCCATAGTCAGCGATACATAATGCTATTAATTAACTAATCACTTCAACATCAGGATCTTTAACTCCTTCCTCAACTGCCGGAGCAACGTCGTTGTGAGGATGTGTGTTGGGTTGGTGGTCTACAATGCATACGTCTAACAAGAGTGTGCCCGTGCCCGCTTATTTTTCCAGTAAATGTTTATAGATTTTGTAATGGAACATCTGGTTTCTAAATTGGTCAGTCGTAATCTTATACTTTCTGCAACACCAAGTTGAATCGCTGCTTTGCATGCTTTCAGATGTACTTCTTGGTGTGCTTTGTGAGGGTCATCACATTTTAGTAGCCTTTAGGATGCTCCAGAGGAGCCACGTGTAGCCATGCCTCCCAATCAGATTGTAGTCCCCTAAACCTTTGCAACATGTTCTTCCTAGTTCACAAATGTTCTAGATCTCTTTAGTGAGTAGAACCACATTTTAATTGGGTGCATGTGTGCACTGACGGATTCGCCTGGTTGCACCATTCCTGTCTTCTGGAGCCTTCCCGAGGCATTAGGAATGACCCGGGAGATCTAATCCCTGTGAAGCCTGGATCAAATATCCATGCTCTTTCCATGTGAGCCCAAGCTTGTCTGGTGTAGCGTCTCAGCCTTTATCCCCCTGCAAGCAACACATTCCTCTTAATCTTAGTCCACTTCTGCCCCCTAACTATTCTGGGGCCCACCTAAGAAGGGCGTGATTCCTCAAGGCTTCAGCACCCTCTCTCTGGCTCTCATAGCAGCAATATATTGGGGACCTTGAAGTGTGATCCCCAGCACTGATAGAATTGTGACCCGGGTTCAGCGAGTACTATCTCTTGTTTCCAGGTGAATTCCTCTGCAGACAACGTGGCCATCCCAGGCCTGCATTCCATGCACACTCTTGCTTCACCCAATGACCATTAACTTGAAAATTCCATCTTTTTCTACAGGAAACAAATGACCGGTGTGTTTACTTTGTTACTTATTCTCGCTGCAACCAACATCTGATGGAGAGGTCTACGGGGCTTCGTATAGAATGCATCCACACGTAATCAGCCACACTTTCTGTTATGCATCCACACGTAATCAGCCACACTTTCTGTTATGCATCCACACGTAATCAGCCACACGTTCTGTTATGCATCCACACGTAATCAGCCACACTTTCTGTTGCACTATAAAAACACATATTAAAAAACTGTTTAATGACATTTCACCTCTACTACAATCAATAATGACTATATCCATGGCTCAAGTCGAGGGTACACACTGCGTGGACGGAGCCCACCAAATTTTTTCAGACGGTGGACTTAGCACCTCCCCCTCCCCCCAGCTAAAATGAGAAACACCGAATGTCTTCTTTGAATTTATGAAACAAAGCCAACCTCAGGGATCGAACCTACAGTCACTTCACCACTGCACTATACAACCTGATGAAAATAACCTACAACTAAAGGTGAAATGTCAGGGAAAACATGTGTATTGGTTCTTGGAGTTTAAAACATGCACACCTTTTAACGTTTTCAAATACACAATTAGAAGAAAATATCCTTTCTTGGTTTTATTATGTCTGTCTTGATTTTATGAAAAGCAGATGCCATTCGTCCTGTGCAGTTTGGGTGGTTATACAAAGGCGATTTAATTAAATATGTATGTTTCAGCTGGATATGCTTATTTCTAGCGATGTCACATCCCATTGCGTTTCTTGATGAGTCCCCCACTTTAATTTTTAGACCTTGACTCCTGACTATATCATATGACACAGAGTACATTGGCAGAACAGTGCAGAATATAGGCCAGAGATGGTTTTCATTAGAATGGCAGTTTTTCGAGTTACAGCGATGCCTCTTTCCACACGTGTGCCGCTGCATCACTGAACACCACTGGATAAGCTGTGTACATTGCACTCCAAAACTGGTCCGAATGGAGTTGACCAGAATGGGAAACAAGATTTTCATAGGCTCTACAGTGTTGCTTCCCCAATATGGGGCACCCAAATAGTAGATGCCTACTGGTCTCAACCTTCTTTTTTATTTTTTGGAACTAGTTTATTCAAATTTCAAATAATAACAATATAAATAACGAAAATGTCTACATATACAACCGGAACAATCTTAAAATGATCTTATTATACCAAATCTATCCCCTCCTCCCCCCTTCCCAACCACTGGCCTCAACCATCTGTCTACGACTTGACCTGCTATCAAGAGGGCGGCCCGACCACTCATGTGCTTTCCTGCCCCACAGCCTGGTATCAAGAGGGGTGCCGACCACTCACCAGCAACATGTGCTTTCCTGCCCCACAGCCCACATTGACAGGCAAACGCTTATATCTGATGCATTTTAACTGCTTTTCCCAAGAAATTCCGATCTCGGAGGCGGGGGAGGGGAGTACATCTTCTTATCTAACTCTATCTCATTCGGAAGTGTTTGTGAGTACCAGCACTTTCTCCCCTCTTCCTTCGGTTTACCCTTCATCCCTTCCTCAAAGTTTAGAGACTCATTCCTCTGATAAGGTTTCTCTATGCATCCCGGATGCTTGGAGACCTGGATCCGTGAGGGAGAAGATGGGGTGGATGTTGTTAGGGTTGGGCACCGTGTGAGTTCTGTGGCTTTTTGGCAAAAAAGAAATCTATCAATCTTTATTGGATAGCAAATAGGTGTAAAACAGTTCTTACCCCTTTTTCTGTTCTTTTTCTCAAATTATTCTGCTCCCGTTTTCATTCTCTGCTGGTTTATTATCGCAACCTCTTATCCACAAATTGGGAGTTTCCCAGCCCTTCCCCAAAGCCCTTCTGGACATTTCTGTTTCCCTTACCAATGTAGCACCACTTTACTGAAGATAAGTAGCCACCAGCACCTTCCTTGCTTCTGCCAATGCCCTTATCACTCCTCTGCCACTGTCTGTTGCCCGCAGACCTTCCCTAATGCTGTGCTGCCAGATTCCCCCCATTCTGGTGTCTCTACAGCACACATTTCTCAAGTCCATGTTGCTCGCAGACCTTCCCTAATGCTGTGCTGCCAGATTCCTCCCATGGTGGTGTCTGTACGGTACCCTTTTCTCAAGTCCATGTTGCTCGCAGACCTTCCCTAATGCTGTGCTGCCAGATTCCCCCCATTCTTGTGTCTCTACGGTACCCATTTCTCAAGTCCATGTTGCTCGCAGACCTTCCCTAATGCTGTGCTGCCAGATTCCTCCCATGGTGGTGTCTGTACGGAACCCATTTCTCCGGACCTTCCCTAATGCTCTGCTGCCAGATTCCCCCCATGCTGGTCTCTGTATGGGACCCATTTCTCCAGCCCTTGTTGCTCGCAGACTTTTCCTAAGGCTCTGCCGCCAGATTCCCCCGATTCTGGTATCCCTACGGTACCCGTTTCTCCAGACCATACTACTCGCACAGGTGCTGATGTCTTCAGCCCATGTTTCCAGCATGCCCACTGAGACAGTGCAGCAGCTGGCAGACATTTAGCTAGCCCCCACGCTCTCACACAATCATCGCCTGTGGCCAGCCACCTTGCCATGTGTCACTGTTCCAAGCACGGTTATGCCATCATTGAGTGAAAGAGGAGGAGGGGTCTTTTGCACAGCTCATCAGGGGCACCCTGCATCCCACATGTCGGGCCTTGCAGCTAGAAACCCGCATCCGGGAGGCATATCTCCAAGGTTACACTCCTGTACAGTTGCACTTTGGCCACCCGCTCTCACTGTGTCAATTTTTGATTCAATTCCACTCAAGATCTTGCACAATAAGTGCTCAATGAGGATGACACGGATACAGGCACTTGGAATAGATCTTAAAGCTATTCCAAGGGAATCCAAGCGCCATCAGCAGTGTTAGAAGGAATATTCGCATTTATTTATTTATTGGTTATTTATATAGTGCTTATACAGAGGTGAAGTGCTTCAAAGCACTTCAAGGCGGGATGGGAACAAAGGAATACAGTAGGCCTTGAAGTTCTGAATGAACTAAACAGAAAACGTGCATACTAGGCCTGACGACATTTCTCCTAGTGCAAGTGCAAGGGGTACAGTTGAGACCAAGCTCGGGAGGGGAGGACGGAAAATGGTGGGGGGATTGGGGGAAGGACAGACAAAATAACTGGTCCTAATACATTTAGGTCATGCATACGTACAGATGGGGGTGCAGGGATGGGGCTGGCTGGGGGGAACAAAGCTTCTGGTCCAGGTAAGCCCTGGGTTAAGTGCAGAGAGGTTGCCCCGCTCAAGGCGTGTCAGCTGAAAGTGCAGTAATGTTGAACAAAGTGCAGCGGCCTAGTGGCAAGTGCAAAAGACTGGCGGGGGAGCCTGGGACTTGTAGGCTCTGGAGGTTAACCAGGCAACCAGTCACAAAAACTGAATTAAGTTAGGGAGGAAAAGGAGGTTGAAGAGAAAAGAAAGGACGTTAGCAAGGGAGTGGGAGAGCGAAAGAGGAAAAGAAAAGAAAGTTCTTGAGGAGATTACGGAACTTAAGGTGCTCCGGCTCAAGAAGGAGCGAGGCAGGGAGGCTGTTCCAGAGGGAGGCACCTAGGAGGGGCAAGATCTACCCCCAAATCTCTGTTTGTTAAAGCAGCTCACCCACCCGCAGAGAGTTGGAGGACGATGAGCAGAAGACTCTAGAGGGGGGAGAGTATTTTGTAAGGGAGCCTTGTAGGTGGTGTGGGCCCGGCCCTAGAAAGCCTTGCGGGTTATGCAGAGGGTCTTGAACTTGATCCTTGCATCCACGGGGAGCCAGTGGAGAACATACCAGTGACTGTTATTTTGACCTCATCAACCCCTATAGTTGCCTTCCAAAACGTCCTTCTGCACTAATATCTGCGTTCTCTTAGACCTCCTGAAGGAATAATTGAAAGCATGTAGGAATTGTAAACTATCAAGCCATGGAACCTGCCCTGGCCCGTCTGGGGAGATGTAGCGTTGTCCTTTCCAGCTCCAGGTGTAGTTGCGTAAGCCTGGGACAGCAAGAGCAGGACAAAGTGAGGTCGAAGCACAGCAGGCAGTGAGTGTGGCCCAGGCACTGTGGTCAATATTGTGGAGTTGGAGGGGACCCTTACATACAGTGTGCTGGACGAGTTTGGGAGAGACACTGTGCAGTGCACAGTGTGTGGCAGAGAAGTGCTGAGTCTGTGGGAGAGGATCACTACAGGCCTTTTAAGCATTCAATGCCTTTAACGTCTTCCATGATATTATTGCCTTCCAGCCCTTAAGCCATCTATGCCTTTAAACCCTCCCTGCATCCAATCCCTCGCTTCCTTTCAATCTTTCAGTGGCAATAATGGCTCAATAATTTACATGATGCAATGTTATGCAATGCCAGGTTATGGGGGAATTAATCTGCCACATGCTTGCCATTCTGCAAAGTTTTGGTTAATTGCATTTATTATCCTAGTTTGACTGGGGTCCTCCTCAAATCCAGAAGCAGGAGAGTTAGCAGGACCAGTCTGCCCCAAAGTGTAATGCAGGCAGGCCAAGAAGAGATGAGTGGTCTACAACTGCCACTTTAATAAAGTGGCCTCTTAGGCTTCTTGTAGGTTACTGCAGGTTTATTTACAGCTTCTTAGTTACAGTTGCCTCTTAAGTTACATAGAACATAAACGCTGGCACCCACCACCCTGGCAGGGACTCTCCGACTGCCTAGGCTTGGAACCCTCAACCAAACATTCTGTCATCCCCAGCACAACATTCCACATGATATCACATGCTTCCAACATGCAAAGACAAGTACCCCACAACACATCTCCTTACCTTATAACAACACCAGACACACACCCAAGAAGGCACATCACAACACATCTCCCAACCATACTGAAACACTACAATCACCCAACACACACAGCACCTTGTTTAAAGAGCAGACAACTCTGCGAAACATCAGAGGTGTCCCTCCTCCCCTTTAACTTAGGATCCTCAACTCAGAAGGCGTCCCTCCCTCTCTTCCCAAACCGTATCGTAATACCTGGCGTGACTTCACACACACCACTCTTAATACCCTGGCATGACTTCACACACACCACTCTTAATACCCTGGCGTGACTTCACACACACCACTCTTACTGACCTGGTGTAACATTCCATAGCATTAATGGAGCTCGTTAGGGAAAGGGTAGAACACATGAACCAAGGTAAAGCACTGCCACGCAGACTTGCCAGCACAAGGTTAGGCGACGATGCACGAAAGCGGAACACTGAACTCCAAATCCACATAACACTGGAGCAACCTTACCCAGCAAGGCGACAAGCAAATTAGCAAGGATTCCGAGCGGGGCTTAAAACACTGGTCTTTAAGCAACGTCTCCACTAATGATGCATCTTCTGCGGCACCAGTCTTCAATTCTCTGACACGGAACCAGGCCACGACGTCCACGACGTCACGACGTCCACGACATCCACTCAGACCACGGCTGGGTCATGTGTGCTCCTCAAATGCCTGCAGATGATCAAACACAGCAGACGCAGCTCACCCGTGACAGTCAGAGCAATGCACGACTCATCACCAAGTCAGGGATAGGTAACACCTGTCCGTTACAAAGACGTCACGCGCCTCCAATAGCTGATATTACCAGACACGCAAGTGACGCACACATGACCTCAAACATTTGCTAAAGTGGCACATTGCGACAGGTTTAGCTCCCAGCAAAATCATTAAATTAAATATGTAATCAAAAAACAGAGATAAGTATGTGATCACGGCTTAAGACATAGTGACGTCAAAGGAGTAATAGAGCAAATTATGTGTACAAAATGTCTTCATGAGCTGCCCCCTTGCTTATTTCTGGCCCCCCAAGGACTGGGCAATCAGGGCTGGTTTCAGGTGATCCCAGGGTAAGGTAGGACCCTCATCTCTGTCTCGCCCCCACCATGCTTCTCCTTTGCTTCTTCACTGAGCACCTGCAGTTTACCTTACCCCCACCCCACCTCTCCCTTCCTTGCTGGCTTGACTTACTCCAGGGAAGAAGTTCAGATTTTCAGCTTCACATGGTTTGGGCAAGGAGTTTGATTTATCACAGCGTCCCCCGGGGGCGCCTCCCTGTACATCTGAGATGATCGCTCGGGTGGTTGAAGGTCAGGGACCTATTCCACCCTTATTCGACGTAGGCAAAATCATGTGCACACTCCTCAGCCTCCCCGCCATCTTCTAATTTCTCTAAATGTATTAACCACCCATCCTTTCACATAGTAGGATTGTCACCTCCTTCCTCGTGATAGAACGCTGCATTCCAGTCTGGGCAGTTCTTGGCGGCCATGAAATCTGTGAACAATGTGGCGGGCGGGGAAAGAACCTCTCTGCAACTGCCCCCAGGGCACTGCGCTCCGCAGGATTCGGTGCGTAGTCCTCTTCAGCGGTAGGAATTTCACAGCCCGTTTATGTTTCTTGAGGTCTTTCTGATGTGCCTCACAATGGCCCGACGGCCGTCTTTCAGCAGAAGCCATTGAGCAAAGTTGTTATACGGTTCATAGCGTTACCAATAGCACATGGTGTGAAGTCATGAGCATTGCAAACACCCACAATGGAATTCAGCATCGGCTGGTCTACTCAGCTAGGCCTTCTTCCTACCTTGGGGGGTTTGTCGAACTATATCCTTTCCAAAGACTCTTTATCAAAGTTCACTGGCAGATTACAAGTTTTCTAGGCAGCCTTGCCTATGGAGGCCCAATGCTTTCTTACTCAGTAGGGCATGGGTGCCCTCATTCAGTGCCAGGGCATGGTGTGAGGCCAGAGGGATGACTTGGCCAGACCTTCATTCAACACCGCTGCTTTCAAGACCGTGTATTCGTGTCGGAGCTCTGAGCAAAATCATCTGATTGGCCGGCTGTGACCTCATGGGCTTCTGGGCCACGGATGCAGTGGTATTGATGGATGAAGCACGTGGCTTATTTTAAATTCAGTGACTTGGGACAGCGCAGGCGGTGATATGATTTTATTTAAAGGAACAAACCATTGAACACTTGGGCTTAAATTCAGCACACTTCACTATCTAAAGACTCAAAGGGATAAGCCTGTTTAAGGAGGCTAGCGGGCATGAAAATGTGGGATGGATGCTGGAAATGGGGTATTAGAACCCAGCAGCACGGGTTTCCCCACAAAAGGGGACATGCAGAAATATATCCCTCATAACACTTGCTACCAACCAAGTTAATCTGTCTAGGAAGCGCCTGGAAATTGGCACTGAGCGAAGGGGGCTGAACGTACAATGGATTTGAACACTGGCACATGGGTCTCAAATATTCCCCTTTCACACAGAGGGCACTAGTGTAGATTAGGTTGAAGACAAGGCCTGGCGCAAGAGTTTTGCTAAACTCAGATGTGCAATTGGCAGAGATTATACGATGATCATTCTCTGATAAACTATGCCGGCTCTTCAGGCTGCCATGATTGGATCCCCTCATTAGGGTGCACTCGCGACTGCAGACTGGCTGCCGACATTACTCATTACTTGAGTGTGCCTTCCCTCATTGCTGTCCAAACTGCTCATAGAAGACATTGCCCTTCATGGTCATGGGAGAGAAGGCTGGTATTCACATGCTCTGTTCAGGTGAGGTCCTGCGTTACTGAGAGGAAGTGGTGGCGGTGAAGGCGGAGCTGGCCGACGGAGAACAACCAAGAACGTCGGAAGGTACCACTGAGTGGCAATCGGAGACACACTCTGGAGGCACTGTCAGAATAATTGATGTACTATCCAAGCCCTCCCTTTCCTGCTCCTCCAACATAACCATCCCAACTATACAAGACTAAGGGATAACCACACTTCACATAGAAACACCTAGAACTAATCTAATTCTCGCACTTAACCAGCCCTCCAATACCCTGGAACTAACCCTTGGGGGAACGTACCCATACACATAGTCCATAAATCTATTGACACCTACACAAAGCATAACACAATTCAATCGAAGACCTAACAGTCACTTGCGACTCTGGACCCCCCTTATGGCTACAATGAACCAGTGCACTCACCATGTTCGGTATCTGCAGCCTCAGTGGTTGCAGGGCTGTCCCCCACTCACCATGTTCGGTATCTGCACCCTCAGTGGTTGCAGGGCTGTCCGCCACTCACCATGTTCGGTATCTGCAGCCTCAGTGGTTGCAGGGCTGACCCCACTCACCATGTTCGGTATCTGCACCCTCAGTGGTTGCTGGGGTGTCCCCCGCATCCTTAACAAAGGACATAAGTTGCTCAGACCCTCGTTTTCAATTAACAGTTAAAACGGAGGCCCGGGCAGTGTTACTGCAAGCAGTCTGCCCGCGAACAAAATGTCTGCAGGCAGATCATACAGATCCACAGTTACTACATGTGAGGCCTCCCAACCAACTCCCCCATGTCAAACACCACTCACACACGACATTTTCTCCTGGTTCTGAACCTATCCTATCCTCACTAACACACCCCACGCACTTCTCTTGCAGAGCCACGTGATCGTCTGGAGACTGCCCTTGGGTGGTAGAGGTGCGTGTTATAAATCAACATGACATAACATGACTTGGTTGGCATCCCAGACTATGGTCAAATCACCTCCTCAAGATCTGAGTGGCCACAAGGCACATTGGCAGGCAACGTAGCGTAGCTGCTGTGGAGGACTTCCGACTCAATTGCCTTCAATTAGGCACCTTTCACCAGCAATACATCTCTTCTAGTGTAATATTTTAAAATCTTTGCACTGCACACACCAGGGTCAGCCCATACGACTAACCTACCCGGCCCGTACCCACCACAAACATAGAGATTTCATATCGACATACAAGGAACTGGTACTTTCTGCCTGCCTCCATCCACACCACAGGTTTCTGGACCTGCCTTCCTACTGTCAGACTAACACCCGCCCGCCTTTCTTACTGCAAGGCCAACATTATTGCTAGAAGGGCTCAATAGGACCTCTTAAAATTACATTACATTTTACTATGGATATTTTGACAATAACGTGCCTTGGACCAACTTGATTCACAGTGTCCAACACCTAAACCTACCCATTACTGCAAAAGCCACTGAATAAAGCACGAGTGCATTGAAGAATGTGTGTAACAATTGGTCTGCATTAGACAAGGCAGTGGCCATTTTGGAAGTAATGGACTGGGGGTCAGATCAGAGGGTCTGGAGGTGAAGGCGTGAGCGATAACAGCCTGGAAACACCATTTGCTGCTGACATATATTTCCGTTACATAAAGCAACCCCCAAACCATCCAGCAGAGATAAATCCTTTGAATAAAATTAGAGCTGTTTGGCCTCCTATATTAGTAGCACACTACACCCTTCCTGGGCCATACCCACCAGCTATGGGGCCCAGGCACACCTCGAATCCCTAGCCGTATAGTACCCGAACATTTCAAGACAACTGCTGGGGGAACAGGAACTTCCGCTCTGGGGAACATTAAGCATCAGAAAAGAACAGAGAGTAAGTGTCCTAGGGTAGGAAAGAGCAGGGTCTTGTATCCCCACAGCAGAGTCTTTGTGTCTCCACAACAGGAAACAGCAGAGTCTAAGTGCCCCCACAGTGATAACATGCCCCCTGCAGACAGGAGGAATAAACTTACTGCAAAATAACCAACCTCATTTGCTCATTCCATGGAAGGCTCGGTGAGCTCCATGCCCCCAGAAGACCAGCTCAGTAGCCAATCGGAGTGCATCTTGATGGACCACGTCAGTTTCCTCCCCCATGCTATTCAGAATCTACACTCATTATGGCTATATCCCTTAATGCAATGGTAGCTTAGTGTATGGGCACGAACCAAAACCCCAAAGTACGAAAAGCACCAGAGAGCAGGTTTACTGGGTCTAAAAACCGTCATAAGGTAGATTTTCGTAAATGGTACCAATGTCGGAAGCAGCTCCCAGTTTGCTCCTCTGTCATTTGAAACCAGTGGTCGAAGTGTACACATAGAAGTATGTTCCATACTGACCTGCGCCCCAGCCCCACAAACCCCATCGCCACGCACCCGCCCACTCACAATCCAATCCCCCCAAACACACCTGCTCTTTAAGGTAATGCTCAGCGCAGTGCACGGAAGTGCAAGTTTCAACTTCTTCCTACACTTTTATTTTAGAACGAAACCATTCACAGTGATAGAAGTGTACCAAAAAAGTATTGGACCTGTGACTCCGGTGGGGACAGAGCAGGGCGCAAGGTGCCACATATTTTCCAAGGGTTGCAATCATGCTGGTTGACGGCCAATTGAGCAGAAACAGATTTCAGTTTAGCTGTAACTGATATCCGGTGGTAAAATAGAGAAGTGTGCTTTAACTTCACAAAGAACAGTTCCCGAATGGTGGAAATGGTTGCAAAAAGTAGTGGAGCTGTTAAGAGTACAAAATAAAAGTAGTGGAACACCGCTCCCGACCGTTACTGCTCACATCGACCACTGATTCTGGGATGTTTTCTTTTGAATCTAAAAGTATAGGAACAGTAAAATGTAATTTAAAAAGTAGAGGAGCAGCGCTCCCAATCGTCCCACCCACTTATGCCAATGTATAAAACTCATCCAAGCTCTTGTTTCCTGCAGAAGCAGTCGTTTTGTTAATCTCAACAGCATGCCATGCAGACTCATTGGCCCTCATTACGATACTGGCTCTAAACCATGGCGCTATTAGCACCATAGTTGGTGCCGGTATCGTAACGAGTCTGCCAATGTTCAATGGGGAAGTACCACCCCATTCCAAGGTTGGCGGGGCGGTAATTCCCCATTGAACATTGGCCCATCCCCATTCCCATTTTTGCCCCATAGGGCTCAATGGGACTGGGGAAGGCGGTAAGTATGGTACCACAAATAGCGGTACCGTACTTACCTCGAGAGTCCCTTTGCAGGTCCCTACTTTAACGGCTGGTCTAGACCAGCCGTTCAGGTCGAGTCCCGCAAAGGGAACTCGTAGTAAGGCGCTAAGTGTTTAACGGCGCCGCAGCCTTTTACGGTGCCGTTAAACGCTTAGCGCCAGGGTCCTAATAAGGGCCATTGCACCTTGTGGGCCAGAATGCCGCCGTCTCCCTACTGGTGTAACCCACTTTTGCTGAATGACAGTTTTGCCGAGGTTTCTTTGGGTGCATATTTTACTGCTTTTTTGCGGCAAAAATATAGATGGTAAGTTTGAGTAAGGTATATAGAAAGGGGCGGGGGAGTGGAAAATGGGGACACCGGGGTCTGCAAAGTAGTAAAACCAGCAACAAAAAAATGGCAAAATATCAATTGGCAAAAAATAGTCAGGAAACATTCCCACCTCCTGCATGGAGCTAGCACAGGCTGTGGAGTCTGCAGAGCTGGGCAAGACACAACAAGCTGAGGCACACACCCCTCTGCCCGCCCAGCCAGGACTGAAAAGCACAGGCAGAGCTGCAGCTCCTTCATCTTCCTTTAGCCTGCAAGTCTGTAGTGTTGATTACAGCCCACCTTGTTATCTGCCTCCTTAAGCACCAAAGATAAAGAATTGGAATGCCTGCCATTTCTGTGACTGCTTTGATCATATAAGTCGTGGCTTGCGATGCGAATGAAGAGCGCAGTGGCCCACAATGTTACCCAGGTGCACGTCAATTATTTTTTGATCTTCAACTGGACAGTGTTAGAACAAAAAGAAAAGAAATAACCTACCCAGCAAAATAGAAGCGTAATGTAACGTTTCCACATAGTTCACAGGCAGAAAAATAACATTATTCAGAATTGAATATGAAGGGAAGGGTCATGCACATGCCAACATTATCCATTCCATTCCGGAGACGGCATTCCAGTCCTGGTTTTCACCTTTATATTCTGGCACTTGTAGGCCTGTATTTATAATGGGAAAATCCAGGATTGCAAGTCTCAGAATGTAAAGCTAAGACCAGGAGGCACTGTCATCTCTCCAAAGGAATGTATAATGTTGGCATGTATGAGTGGGCATCCCCCTTTTATCTCGCTTA
This sequence comes from Ambystoma mexicanum, assembly GCF_040938575.1. Lineage (NCBI taxonomy): Eukaryota > Metazoa > Chordata > Amphibia > Caudata > Ambystomatidae > Ambystoma > Ambystoma mexicanum. The sequence continues at coordinate 104,137,242 of NC_090923.1, read as the reverse complement.
CTAAACCTCTTCTACACTTTACATCTTAATGCATTTTTTTGTAATTATTATTTTTTTTAATTGTAATTTTTTAGTTTGGTTTAAAAGAAAAACAAACTTTTCATTACATGAATCCTAAACTTAAACTTAACAGTTCATCGTGTCAATTTGCTGTCATCTCTGTCCCACTTATCACTTTTCAGGTAGAACAGAATCCATGAAGGTATACTGCACAAGTCAACCTCGTGTTTGTTCCGGCAATTAAGTAACTCCACCAGTCTTCCAGGTTGTTATTTTTTGGTGCGAAAATCGCGAGATGCAGCGACCTTTGAGCTGTAATGGCTGTGCACTCAGTTATCAGATGTTTAACTGATTCGACTGTGTTTTTACAGTGTCTGCATCGATTGTCTGATGTTTCCGGGTCGTGCTTCAACATCAATATAGCTTTGGTCTTGTAAAGATTGAAGAGCAGTCTCATGAATTGGTTTCGATGGTATTGAGAAGGGAATTTGCACAGGTACTCGGGAGTCTCGTCAAGCCCACGCTCCGAGGTTCCGAAGTCTTGTGTAGATGTTAACTTCCTTCGCTTTTCATTATTCTGTATCCAATTCCAGCGTCTCCATTTTATTTTAGCCCTTTGCGGCATTTTTAATACAAGCTCATCCGTCAGGTCTGCATTTCTCATTATCGCAGGGGGTTTTTGTTCCCACTTGCTTATTAGGTCAGACGTGTGAGCATTGGAGCTTTTTTGTAGGATTTCATATGGGCCTGCTGTTTGAACCTTCTCATTTTGTGCCAGGCTGCAATTGACTTCCATAGGACTGTGCCATATAGTGAATCTATACCCAGTTCATATCGAATCACTGATATAGAGAGATTCTGAGGCAAACGCAGGACTTTACGCCAGAATTTTCCCTCGAGTTTGCACCAGATGACAGCTGGTATATTCCATCCCGCTTCGCTGCCAAAAGTTATGGCCGGTACTACTTTTTGCAAGTAGAAGGAAAGTAGCGGTTTTAGTGTAAATTTGCCATAAGCAGCATGGAGTTTGAGTCCCTGCAAGGCAAACATAATCATTCTGGTATATAAATCCTGAGTCCAATTCCACTCGCGTATAGAAACGTTGAATTAGACACCTAGGTAGCGAATGGAATTCATTACATCTAGTTTTTCATGATTTAGATACCAGTTGAAAGTTTTTTTTCGTGGCTCTCCTCCGCTGTCGATAGACATGATCTTTGATTTCTTTGTATTAATTATTAGATCATTTTTGTCGCAATACCTTTGTAATGCGTCGAGTGATCGTTGCAGCCCAATTTGTGTTGTATCCAACAGGACAATATCATCAGCATATGTAACCCAGAAGACGTGATTGTTGTTTATCTTCTGTGGAAAAGTCTTCGGTTGAGCAATCGGGAGGTCTGATATAAAAAGTTTGAATAGCAATGCTGCTAGTGGGCAGCCTGGTTTAACTCCCCTCTTTGTGTGGATTACATCAGAAAGATCACCTTTTGAATTCAATCTTACGCGAAAGGAAGTGTTGGAATGCAATGCCATGATAGAGTGCATTAGCTCCAAGGGACACGCCCATGAAAGTAATTTTCCCCAGAATTTCTGCCGATTTATGGTGTCAAAAGCCTGTTTCAGGTCTATGAATGCAAGAAACACATTTTTATTGTTCATCATCGATTCAAGTTTGATGGTATTTAGAATAATCAAATTAAGCTCCACACCGACTCCTTTGGTGAAACCTGTTTGGCGCTTGTCAATCACCTCTGCATGCTCGGCCCATTTCGCCAGTTTCTTTTGGAGGAATGACGCAAACACCTTTCCTATGGTGTCAAGGAGCGTTATTGGGCGGTAGTTCGTTGTATCATTACGGTCGCCCCTCTTGAATATGGGCACGACTATTGCCGTTCTCCAAGACTCAAGTAAGGTCTTGCACGCTGCGATCCTCTCAAACAATGTGGCGATAAACTTTGCCCATAACGAGCTGTTTGTTTTTAGCATTGCATTGGAGATGCCTTCTGGTCCGGCCGCTCTGGAGTTGTTTAGTTTTTGGATCGCCCATTCTATATCCTCCTGAGTTTCCACAACATGCCATTCGCTGGATCCTTTGAAGTCAGATTTTGGACTTATGGCACTCTGTTTATCGAATGCGGCTGTATAATAGGAGACCCATCTCGCGGTATTGACACCATTTGCCATATCGTAGGCCGCTTTTATTGTGCCTGTGTTGATAATTTCTCATATCGATCTGGTGTCTTGAGTATGATTAGCTGAAGCATCCATTCAGCTTATTCCTGGTCTCGCATGGTGTTGAATACTTTAAGCCAGTTTCGATATTGTTGGCGCCGTTTTTTCATTTGAAATGCGCAATTCTTCTTTTTAGATCTTTTAGTTTCGTTAGGTCCTTACGCAATGAATTCTTTTCTTGGCATAGGATTGCACTGAAGGGGTGTCTGTTGGATATTTGTTGGTCTTGTAGTTAGTTTTTCCTGCTCTGAACTGTATCATCATTGGGCTGTAATTTATGTTTCCTTCCAAAGCAGAGGTTGTCACATATTTTTCCGTGAAAATGCTCAGTTGCTTAGCATTGATTCTCAACCTCGTTCCAGAGTAGTTAGTTGTTATAGCTCCCACGTATTTGGCATCAGAGCTCGGCTTCACCTTCCCATGCCAAGTCAGCAATAATGCGTTGTGGACACTTCTTGTAGTTTTTGCTATTGTCAAGCTTATGATTTTACTTTTTAATTTTCTTGATGCCCGAATGTAATCAAGGATCTTTGAGCTTGTGCCACAATGCCATGTGGCTGAAGCCGGGATGTCTCCGTTGGTGCATCCATTCAACATAGAGCAATCTCTAATCGTTATCTCCTTCAACCATTGCTCACCTCCGTTTATTGTTTCGGATATTCTTTGTGCGGAGAGTTTTCAGTTCATTGAACCATGAATAATTCAGGTTGCCGCATACAATGATTGCAGGATCGTCAAAGGCAATTAGACACTCGTCAATTGTTGTGGTGTCCGATGTTATCAATTTATTTTGCGGAATCATCGCTGGATTCCAACAGACGTTCACAATTAACAAATGGCGCCCAGGGCCATCGTTAGTTTCTGGGAGTTGTACTGTGGTTGCTTGGGTGAACATGTTCGGGTTCACAGCCTTTAGGATGGTCCACTTTAAGTTATTTTTGAACATCGTGATTAGGCCTGCATACGGGCGACCGAACATGTTCTTGCCCGCTGCATTGAACATAATTGTATATCCTTCACATGCTGGTTTCTCCCGCATCCAGGTTTCTTGCAGGCATAATATCGAACAATGGTCTAATTTCGGCCATTTTTCTTCAAATAATTGGGCAAAGCCTTTTTTGTTCCATGACCCCAGGCAGTAGTTGGAGGTCTTGTCGCTGGTCGTATCCTAGTGGGCATTCATTTTGTGAACTTGAGATGTCCATCATGAGCTTATACTGCCTGCTGGAACGCACACAGGGGTGGCTCTCAATTGATCCCGTAGTTCAACTTGTTTTTGATTATCGCTCCGTTGGGCATGCAGGCCCGTTTTCGAGCAACTTCGGTAATTTGAGCTTTCTTCCAGATGCTGCACGTCAAAGCCAAAAAACATCAAATCCTCTTTAGCGTTGAATAGTTGTTTTGCAATGAGTTTCGACTTGAGGTGGAGAGTGACCCAATCTAATCACTCTTCAGACATGTATTCTACGACTGCGATGTCATCGGATTTTATTGTACGTAACATCGGTATACTATGTAGGAGCTTGATGACGTTGCATCGATTTAAGTTCACTTTATTTTTTTCATTTAAGATGTTCTCAACTTGTAATTTCCAGATGTTACTATTTAAATATTTGCCGAAATGCTGCAAGGTATCTTTGTTTTGACGTGTGCATTTAGTCTTTTGTGCCATTGTCTGTTTCGGATTTAGATTTAGAGACCAAGTTTGATCTTTGGTCATAGTATTGCTTTTTGGGCAGATGACATTCGCAGTCGGTTTGTTTATTTCGGGTGATACAGATACTCTGGCGATTCCGTTTTTTACTGCTTCACTTTTAGAGATTGTGTTTCGTGTCGTCTTTTCAGGTTTGGCGTGTGTCGACTTGGCGATGGTGTTTACACGAGGTAAGTTTTCTTCATCTGTCATAATGGAATCCTCGTCACCAACTTCAGCCGAATACGTTGAGAGGTTGCATAGGTCGATCGAGGAGTCGTCGTCTACATCATCTGCCTCATTTTGCTCTTCTCTCATTCTTTTTGTATGAGGGGCGACCACGGGAGGCAGTTTGATGTCGTTAACATGTTCAATTGGTGTGTTCCCCTTTTTTAACACTCGATTGAAAATACTGATTGGAGCGGGGGGTCGAAATGTTCCTTATGAATTTTTTTGCCTCTTTTGGACGTGGTCTCTTTACCACCGGTTGGCGTTCAACTTTTAAGGATTTAGCCTTTGGTTTTGCTCCTGAATTTGGGATAGGTCTGTCTGGGTCTTTGATCGTTTTAGCTGCTCCTTGAAATATTCCAAACGATAGTTTGGTAGTCAAGTTCTGCAGGCCCGGAACTGGTGGTATTTGAGAATTTGTCATGTTTAATTTTGTTGTGACACATGGATTGACTTGCTCAGAGTCTTCGCTCGGTTTCCACTGACATCGTCAGGCATCGGGGCTTTCTCTGTGGTATCCGAGTTGGCACATTGTCAGTCTGTTCTCTCTGATGTATTAGTGGCAGTCTTTAATTCAGCTTCCTTCGTTATTATTGTGTGGGAAACAGTTGAACTTTTCGCTGTTTGCATGATGTTTTTCTCAGGAATGAGGGGCTCGTTACAGATGGCATTTGCCCCGTGTGTAGTAGTCGTGGGCTTCAACCTTGGCCTTGTTTCTGATGGTCTGTGAGTGGAACTGGCCATAAGGTCAGGCTTGAATGTCATGTTGTGACGCATGCATTTTGTGCATTCTATGACAGCCTCCATGAGGTCGACTTTGTCTTGTGTTTCTTTTTCTGGCTATGTCGCTTAAGCGTACTTGCCAGCACATTGAAGTGTCAGCCTCTTACTCTAGTCTCTGCGTAATATTTTGCGATAGCGTTTCCATCGAACTCAGCTTGTTGTTTAGAGTTGTCAACATCGAAGTGTGGTCATGTAATGAGTCATGTATTAACTCATACAACTTCATAAATGGGAGCATGGCAATTGAGGCCGCAGCGAGAACATTGTTGTGAATTTGTAGCCCAGCAACTGTGGATAGATGAGCCTTGTTCTTAAATTCAATGTCCAAATCACTACCTTGTGAAGAGGAAACGCTAGCGATTTGCACACTCACTTTAGGAGTTTCATTTGTTTTAGTGCATGAGTTTGTTTTCCTTTGGTCACCAGTAAGATTTGGGTTTCGGACGGGTGTTTTTCCTTGTGGCGTTCTCATCTTTGATGGCAAAGTTTTGTGTCCCACTCGATTTTCAGGCTTGGTCATGTCGCAGGCTTTTGCATATTTTTGGGTAAAGCTCTCTTCTAAGCGATCTCGCATCATCAAGAAGTCCGCTTTTAATCTTTCAGTAAGTCGTGCTTCTGTTGCAACTAAGTCTGATGCAGACAAGCTTTTTGACTTTATCGTTGCAGGGGTGTGGAGGTTGAAGTCAATTGCTTCAACGACACATGTTCTGTCTTGAATTGGAGTATCAGAAATTATGTCGTACCTCGCAAGCTTTTTTCCAGGAGTGTCATTTAGTCTTGATAAATTGGCATGTGGCCGTTTAATAGATCTTACATCAGCCAGTGGTTCCACATTGTTTTTCGAGTTGGTTGGGATCAGGGTGGTGTTGCTATTTTTTTCCATGTTTTTTGGTGGCATCAGGGACGAACCATTTAGACATGGGCGAAAAAACGTCAGGCTCAACCATTGTGCCCGATGCTAGTGGAATAACTGTTATGCTAGCCTCATTCGGTCCAGCGGGCTGATCTGCAGTTGGATGCGGCCATAGACCTCCTTCAGTCTTAGAGGCGTGCAAGGAACATGAGCATCTTTTGCAAAGGCGACGCACAGCGCAGCTGCACCTGCCTTGCCAGCCTCACCCACCAAGTGCGCCGACAACAGCTCAGAGTCCGTAATCCCAAATGGAGAGTCGTGCAGTGAGTCGCTGGCGTCGACATACACAGATGGCGAAGGTAAAATTGAAACAATAGGCATGTTCCTCATCTCAAGTAAGTCGCGTGTTGGAGCGGTATGGGTCGTGCTAAAGGTTACCGGAATTCGAGTTTCTTGTGTCTCGAAATCTAGTATAGCATGGGGGCTTTGTGAGTCGAAGGTGTCTGCCTTGTTTAGTGCCGTTGATGTCAGACATAATAACGAATGAATTGCAGATGATTATAGTCAAGAGAGACAGTAGGTATTTCGAGCATTGGAATATTGCTTACCTCTGACTCAGTGACATGTTTCAGTTTCCTGCGGTGCTGCAGGGATTTGTGCAGCGTATGGGGGCCAAGCAGCACATTCACGGGCTGTTTCTGCGAAACGGGAACAACCGGAGTGCCACGTGTCATTCTGCCGGCGCGGAAGCCGGGGCAGACTGAACTCACTGCCGAACTCTGTGCTACGCTCCGCTCCCGGCAGGGGTTTTTAAGGGTTGTCCTTGCAAATTAAAGGTGTAGCGACCAAATTGCATTCTCCAGGCAAAGTTCAATCAGTAGCAGCAGCTCCTCTCGCAAACACAGACTGGGGCAGACTGAACTCGCTGCCGAACTCCGCGCGGCGCTCCACACCCGGCAGGGGTTTTTAAGGGTTGTGCTTGCAAATTAAAGGTGTAGCGACCAAATTGAATTCTCCAGGAAAAGTTCAATCAGTAGCAGCAGCTCCTCTCGCAAACACAGACTGGGGCAGACTGAACTCACTGCCAAACTCTGCGCCCGGCAGGGATTTTAAGGGTTGTCCTTGCAAATTAAAAGTGTAGCGACCAAATTGAATTCTCCAGGCAAAGGTCAAACAGTAGCAGCAGCTCCTCTCGCAAACACAGACTGGGGCAGACTGAACTCACTGCCGAACTCCGCGCAATCATTTACCTCTACATTTATTTATTTATTATTTATAGGGTGCTTATACAACAAGAAAGAGTTTCAAAGCGCCATAAGGCAAAAGAGAAGGGAACAAGTAAACCATGGAAATGTCAATTTATTTTATTTAATCGTTTTTTTGCAACGCGCCTAATACCGTACCTGAGTTCAGTTTCTAAGCACGGCTTTGAAATTCGAACCTCTGTTGCTCTGCGTGGTCTTTCTTTGAAGACCAGCGCGTTGCCCCTGTGCTATTCTCCGTTCAATGAATAAATAAAACATTCAGAATGTGCAAGTGCAAAAAAGGAGGCGAGAGGGGACAAGGGAGTAAGTTCTAAACGACCCGTGGGGGGTGGTTGGGGTAAGTGCCAGGGTGCCTGCTGGGCACCCTGGTTAGCAGGTGTGCGCTCAGAGGGTAGTGTAGGGGGGGAGCTGGTAGCAACTGGGCCAGCACCCTATTGGGCTCTTGAGGGACCAGGCCACCAATCTCAGCAGCTGAGTGTATGGGTAGCACAGGAGGGAGGAAGGGAAGGAGGAGGAGAAGAGAAAGGTCTTGAGTAATTTGCAGAACTTGAGGTGAACTGGTTAAAGGCAGAGAAGGAGAGGGAGACTGTTTCAGAGGAGCGAGTCAGCTGAAGAGAGAGATATGCCCCCCAGCTTTCTGCTTGGCGAAGCGTTTGACCAGCAGAGAATTAGAGCAAGAAGATCGAAGTGATCTGCAGGGAGAGTATTTAGTGAGAGATAGTTGCAGGTAGTGTAGTCTCAGGCCCCAGACAGCGTGTGGATGATGCAAAAGGTCTTGAATTTGATCCTTGCGGCAACCACTAGCCAGTGGAGAGATTTCAGGGCTGGAGAGATACAGTCCCTGGGCTTGAGGCCAAGGATAAATCTTGCAGCCCTATTCTGGTTTAGTTGAACAGGGCAGAGGGAAGAAAGAGGTGGGTTGAGAAAGAGGCTGTTGCAATAATCAGGTCTGGAGAAGACCAGAGCTCTGGTGAAATTGAGCTTCTGGGGGGTGAGGGGGTGAGGAATGGAAAGGGAGTGTGCCTCTAAGGAGATGAAGTTGAAAGTGGGCCTTCGTGGCAAGGTCCAAGATATGTGGAGTGAAGGAGAGAGAGGAGTCGAAGATGACCTCAAGGTTTCTGGCTGTAGTGGAGGGAGAGGGAGGAGAGCCCATTGAGGGCGGCCAGAGTTCAGTCAGGAAACTGGGAATAGGAGTCCTGATAGGAAGAATCTCCGTCTTACTAGCATTATGACAGAGATCATTGGAGGAGGACTGGATAGCAGACATGCAGGGATGACAGAGGAGGAGGAAAAGGAGAAGGAGGGGAGCTTGAAGAAGAGCTGTGTGTCATCTGCATAACAGGAGGAGAGATGGCAGAGATCAGGTGAGCAAGAGGTGCAAGGTAGATATTGAAGAGCCAGGGTGAGAGGATAGAGCCCTGGGGAACACCACATGTAGAGAGAGTGGTGGTGGAGGAGAAGAAGCCCAGTAGAACCTGGAAAGGGCGGTCAACCAGTCCAGTGCCCGGTCTGAGATACCAAGAGTATCTTGGAGACGCTTTATGAAGATAGAATGGTTGACCGTGTCAAAGGCGGAAGAGAGGTCAAGGAGAATGAGAACAGCAGGAGAGTTAGAGTCGTGATTTGCGAGCAGTTCTTCGCAGGTGTTCAGGAGAGCAATTTCCGTGCCTCTGGATGCTCAGAATCCAGATTGATGGTTGCGCAAACAACCAATCAGCTCAGTGTGTTGGGTCAGTTGGGGAAAGACCAACATTTTCAGCAGTTTCCCAAGGAAGGGTGTGGTAGAGATAGGACAGTAGCTGGCCGGACACGACGGGTCTGAAGAAGGCTTTTTTAGAAAGAGATGGACAAGGGAATGCTTTATAGACGAAGGGAAAGAGCCAGCTGCTAAGGAGTGGTTGCAGAAGTCAGCAAGAGCAGGAGCGAGGGAACGGATGTTGTCCTCATTGGTTCTGGATGAACAGGGAGAAATCTGTTTGGATGAGACCTTCATAGAGCGGACTACTCTAGAGATCTCATCTGTTGTGATAGGTGAGAAGGAGGAGAGAGTGGGTGGGGGGGAGAGGCCAAGGTAGGCAGGGGGCAGGGTAAGGAATGGAAGAAGGGGAAGATGAGAGAGAGGTCAGAATGTCCTACGTTTTAGAGGTGAAGTGGGAGGCCAGTGCAGTACAGAGGGCCTGAGATGGAAGAGGAGAGGTGGAGACTACAGATGGATTGGCTAGTTCAGCTGTGTTGTTGGAGGCTACAGAGGTATGGGCTTGGATTTGGGCACTCTTCTTGGAGCGGATAGCAAGACGGTATTGCCTTTGAGCAGGGGACAGGCAAGTTTGGCAGAGGATAAGACCGAGGTCTGCCACTTCCGTTCAGCAACTCTGCACTTGCGTTTTAGAGCAGCTAGATCTGCGTGACAGGGGCCAGAGTGTCAAGGGTGTTAGTGATGACAAGATGAAGTTTGGCAAGGATAGAGTCAGAGGGAGAGTGAAGAGGAGGGGAAGGACGAGGGATGAAGGTGGAGGCAAACTGAGAAAATGACACACATTTCATTGGTCAGATGTCCGTGAAGGATGCTGGCAGGGCTGGTGGAGGCTCGGCCAGGGGGCCAAGAGGACCCAGGTGACAAGAGAGGAGAGGTCAGACCAGGAGAGAAGGGTAGAGGGGTAGTGAGAGGATTGAGCAGTGGGAGATCAGTGGGGATGAAGGCATCAAGAGTTTATCCAGCAGATGCGTTGCCATGGGGGGCTGAGGGCGCTATAGCCTTGAGTCTTTTGGTTGGATTAATAGGATTGCTGACAATGATGCAACCAAGGGGATCACTATCTCTAACCGAGGTAATAGAATTCGGTGGTCAGATGCTAATCTAACTAAGGCTAAAAAATGGTGCCTTGATATCAATATTGATCATCTTCTTTATTCTTCTGCAGATGATATTATTACCAAGAGATATGAAAAGGGAGAAGCGCAGAAAGCTGTGCCTGTGTGACTCCAGTGGCAAAGATCCTGTGTTGGTATGTAATGAGAAGAGAAAGATCAGGAATAGATACCGTAACGAGATAAGAAGATATCTGACCTCTGAGAACAATACTAATTGGCAATATATGGTTCGCCTTCTTTTGGATGGTAACACTAGGAAATTCTGGGCTAGTTGAAGTTCTATGGGCAAAGCTGGGAATTCTGAGTTGGCTATCCCTATCAATAGCCATACGTGGGTTATGTATCTTGCTGATAAATTTAAGGGAGACACTACAACTTTGGTTAAAAGACCCATTGATACTCTAACTATATCAAGGGAAGATATCTTAATGGTAGTTAAGAGCCTTAAAACATCTAGAGCGCCCGGGCCTGATGGCCTCTGTAATGTTATTGTTAAAGATAATCCGGAGGTATGGACAGATATTCTGAGGATTATCTTCCAGAAAATCATTGATACTGGTGTTATGCCAATTTCCTGGAAGATGTCTCACATTATTCCTGTTTTTAAGTCGGGACGTCGGAGCTTACCTGAGAACTATAGGCTCCTTGCTCTTACTGACGTGTCTAGTAACATCTTTTGTACCATAGTCCTCCGTGAAACAATGAAATGGATTGACAACAATCATATCCTTGATAGGGCCCAAACTGGCTTTCGCAAAGGATGTTCTACCAAGGATAATATCTTTATAGTCAATACTTTAATTGAACAGGCCAAGGGTAAGAATAGGCGGCCTCTTTACATCCTATTTGTAGATTTCTCATCAGCTTTTGATTCAGTTGAGCGCGAGAGGTTGTGGGCGAAACTTGAGCTGCTTGCTATGCCACCTTATCTCCTATATGTCTGTAAAATGATATATGAAGAAAGTAAGGCCAGGATACGTATAGATAATGAGGGTGCTCTGTCTGATCCTGTTGCCATTGCTAAGGGGGTCAGACAGGTTTGTACATTGGCACCTACACTTTACAATCTATTTAAGGCAGACTTTGGTGGAATATTTAAAGCTAAAATGAATGCTTTCCCTAGAATGGGCTCACATAAAATTTGCTGGGTATGTTATGCTGATGATATCATTATCTTTGATAATACATATAGTGGCATTTGAAATAGCGCCAGGGCTGTATGTGACTACTCTAATGCCAATGGCCTTACTATTAACCTTAAGAAAACTCAGTTCATGGTGGTGGGTCAAAATAGCTGTAAAATGTCTGGAATCCCTACCTCATTGGGTGTGATCAGGAAAGTTAATTCCTATAAATATCTGGGTTATGAGCTTTGCAGTGACAGAGGTACTATTACAAGCTGGTCCAACAGAATAAAACGGCTAAAGTTATGGCCACACTCACAGCAGTTATGTCCTTTAAAAAAAAAAAAAACAGCAGTATATAGCTTGCTTGGAATTATTAATATATAAAAACAAAACCTTGCAGCCATGTTTCTGTATGCTTTGGAGAGATCATTTACTGATTGGTCTAACTGGGCTGATGTTACTGAAGGTATCATATGGCGTAGATTGCTTGGCCTTAACAACTATACACCTGTACAGGCAGTCCAGATGGAAGTGGGGCTTATTTCCCTGGCCATCCAAATTGATCATAATAGGGCCAAACTGTTTGTGAAAATTAAATTTGCATATCCTGGAACCCTTCTATACATTCTTAGGGAAAGTTTAGAGGAGGGTGAGATGGAGGCCCTTAATAAATCTAAAGAACTTAATCTGCAACTATTTAAAAAAAATGTGTTGGACATCTAGGTGGGAACATGGTGAAAGAGTGGTGTTAAAATCACTGAAAAATGTCATTGAAAAGTGGGACTGGGCGACTTATCATGATAAAGTCTCTACCACGAGTTCTCTCCATACCTTTTCAATGATGCTCTTTAGATATAAAGAACCCCAAAGATATCTCTTACTTATGCCATCACAGACCAATCGCAGAATCTTCATGTATATTAGACTTAACCTTCTTAATGACCTGGGGGTTTGTGGAACGTGGATAGGTCTACCCATCGAAAAAGGGATCTGCAGACTCTGTGTGGTCAATGACAAGGTGGAAACTATAAGACATGTTCTCACCTGTTGCTATTCAATGAGATCTACCTATGATAAATACTTTGCCAAACTTGATCGGGAATATAATGATATTCAAAGTCAAAACTTTTGGTTATACTGTCTCTCCGGGAAGAGTAACTATTTGACTATTGCCATTACTCAGATCTGGAAAGTGGCAAAAGAACGTCTATGTAAATTTGAAGATGAGGTGAAATTGCTTCTGTGCCTCGAGAATGTAAACGAATAGGGCCGTGTTTTTGGCACTGATGTGTAAGGTGTTTACCTGTATACAAGCAATAGGTGTGCCCCAGTGTGCAGGCGTGGGCAGGGGCAATATAAACATTAAATACAAGGAACCTCAGAAAGGAACCCACACACAAGACAGTCCTAAATTCTGTCAATGATTTTATGGTTAAATCTCCATCTTATTTATAAGGCATATGCTTTCAAGGAAAGCCACAGAAACAACAGAGCCAAAGAAAAAAACCTAATGAGTACATGGAAATAGATTTATTATACAAAGAAACATATTCTTTAACGTATTTCAAAAATGTTTTTTACAAGTTTTTAAAAGATGAAAAGGAGACATACAACAAAGCATATGTACATTATGATTTCAACAAATAATTGGAATAGAAAATAATGCAATAAGACAATTAGTAAAAAGAAGAGAGAAAACCACAAAAAGGCAGTTGTGCCTGTTGGGTTTTAACCAGGGTGTGTAAAAAATTACCCTGGTTAGTACAGAATTGACTTATTCATAATCAACTAATGACATGTAGTTATTTGCCATATCATTGACTGCCAACGTGTATGAGAAATCATGGAGTAGTTCCCGGGGGTGCTTCCAGGAGGGAGCGGGACCTAGCAATGGGAAAAACACGTTTCGGCGGGCCTAAATAGGTTGGTGTAGTAGAAGCCTTCCTCAGGGCAGAGTTGACGTAGTCTAGAAATGAATCCCTAGGGGGGCAGACAAAATGAACACATTGTAGGTAGGGGTTGTACTCAAAAGGAGAAAGTTTTTCAGAGGAGTGTCGGGTTTAAGGATACTGTTGACAGAAAAAAACACATGAATCTATAAAGGACAGGGGAATGTCATGCGGCTGCTGTCCCGGGGTATCGGGACTCTGGTACTGCTGGTGTAGGTTGCTGAGCTTCTGCTTGCTCTGTCAGTCAAACACTACGAAAGTAAATACAATAAAGTGCTGTGTCACAAAAAGGTGGGGGTGGACCGTGAAGTCTGTTTAGTTGTGCACCGTTGCGAGTATCAAGGGTAAACAGGAAAGAAAAAGATAATGATGTGTTAAATTAGACAGCTATGTGTACATCATTTGTCCATGACCATCCGGAGGAGAAGCAGTTGTGAGCGCACGGGTGGCCATAGTCTGTAAAAAGAGCGAGGAGGGTGCTGAATAAAGCAGAGAAGAGAAAAGCAGGGAAAACTACAGGACGGCAGACACCAACGGTAGGTTGCAAGTGTGAGGTTGGTGCAGGTGAAAAACAGACACCACACTGGCAGATGCGTGACCCACCTAAAGTGGGTTCCAAGTGTGAAACTGGCGTAAGTGAGTAACGAACCCCAGAAAGGCAGATAAGTGACCTACTTGGGAGCACGGTAACAGTAGGTGCTCAGTAGGAGACAGGAAACATATACGCCGCAGGTCAGTTACAGGAGGACTGATGTGGCGTGAAAACGATGTGGCAGCACAATTGTAGCTGTGAGACAAAGAGAAAGAAAAAAGGTGGGGGGACGTCCCAAAGGGCAGTTATAATGGTGGTCACGGTTGACCTGGTGAAAAGAGCAATGCAAGACATCACGTGCATATCTAAGGGAGAATAAATCAAAAATGCGTGACCACACGTATCAATCAAATGGGAAAAGCCTGGCGAGGGAACTGGAGCATTGGAAAAACAAAAATCAATTTCTAAAACCTAGCTAAGCCAAATCACTGCTGAACCTAGCTGAAAAGGCTCACCTTACGCATTATTGCAGGGGCGTATAAAGCAGAGATGCAGATTGGAAAAGAAAGGCAGATCGCGAGCAATGGCGTTTCATGAGGGAGACTCGCAGCAGGACGTCTGCGTCCGTGAAGCAGCTGCAAGTGAACGTCGTTAACTCGTGTGTTGGAACAGTGGTTGTTATAGCAACCGGCCGTCAATCAACCTGGACGAAGGTGTGGTAGGCGCCAAACCATGCCATTGGCTCCTGGTGGATGCCTGTCACTTAACGTGCAGCCAATGGTGCAGGAGGTGGGGCATGGCTGCTTCCAACATGAACACGAAACTAAAGTGAAATAAAGTCAAAGCCGTGTTGGCCGTGAAGTCACGGCTTTGCACGGGGGAGTAGGTAGAGCTACATGTGCATCTGTGAAGTGCACAAAACAGATGACAACCACACATGGGTAAGGTGTGGGTGCATGGGGAAGGGGGGGAGGGGGGTTTGTTTGGTGTAAGTGGCGACTGCATCAGGTGCAACGAAGGCACCCTGAAGAGCGGGAGACCTCTGTAACCACCGCTGGGAAAGCACCCACATGTAATTGGAGTGTGGGGAGGTGCCCCACAAGTATGGCAGGCAGCTGAGAGCACTGCAAGGTGTTTACCAACATTGTTGTCCTACTGTATATATTACTCCATGTTTGGGTTCACTTCTGCTTCTTTTTATTTCTTATTTCTCCTTTTTGGTGTATTAACTGTTTTCATGAATGTAATGTATATGTTAATTTTGTTGTTTTGTAATTAAGTTTCTTTCTTCTTTGTTTTACTTTGTGAAAAGTTCTTTTTGAACTATAACACAATAACAAATGTAAATAAATGTACTTCTTCATGCATTTACCTCTTCATGCATGCATCTTCTTACATTTACGGCTCCACGCATTTACTTCTTCGAGCATTTACATTTTCATGCATTTGCCTCTTTATACATTTACCTCTTCATGTATTTACTTCTTCTGGCATTTAATTGTTCATGCATTTACTTCTTCATGCATTTACCTGTTCATGCATTTACCTCTTCATTCATTTACTTCGTTATGCATTTACCTCTTCATACATTTACCTCTTCATGAATTTACTTCTTCTGGCTTTTACATTTTCATGCATTTACCTCTTCATTCATTTACTTTTTCATACATTTACCACTTCATGTATTGACTTCTTCAGGCACTTACTTTTTCATGCATTTACTTCTTCGTGCATTTACCTTTTCATGCATTTACTTCTTCATGCATTTACCTATTCATTAATTTACTTCTTCATGCATTTACCTCTTCATGCATTTACTTCTTCATACATTTACCTCTTCATCCATTTACTTCTTTATGCATTTAATTCTTCTACATCCTCAAATTATCAAGAGGGCAATGGAAATGGTACGGTTATATGTAAGATTAGGGTTGTGGTGAAGGAGGCTTTAGAAGGAGGAATAGGGGTTAGAAAAAAGGGGAGCACCAGCGGGTTCCTCCGTAATAAAAAAGTGAATGTTTCAAGAAGTGTAAGATAGAAGTAGTAAAGATATGAAGAAGTCAATGTGACAAAGGGAGTGTATGGTGAAGTGAATGCTCAAGAAGTCAAGACATACATCCGTACGAGTGAAGTGAAAAGTCATCAATCGATATTTTCAATGGCAAAAAGCTTAAACCAGCTTCAAAATGCACATTAGAATCTAGAATCTTGCAATGATAGGTGAAGTGGTAATCTGGAGTCTATATCCTCAGATTAAAAGGGGCTCTAACTAAAGCAAGAGAAACAGCAGGCCCATCAGAGGCTCACAATGATGGAAGGCCAGCCTAGCTTATCTGCTCCCGCAGGTTGGTGCTCCCATCTTCTCTACAGATTTGCCCATGCTCCCCTGTTCAGTGTCCCTTGCCTCTACTCCACAAACTCTGATCTCTCCCGGCAAGTGAAAGGAGAGCACTGCACATCGCGACCCGCAGAAGGTAAGATGTAAGCTCAGAGCAGGGTACAGCCCTACTGCACATTGACTCTCAGCACTCACCCAGTGAGTCTAGAGGAAGGCGCTCCTCGTGAGTTACACTGAGGTGGTACGATAGAAGAACACAGTGGGGGAGTACCACCAGTGCACATTCACCCTCAGCCCTTTCCCAGCGATGGCAAATTGTGCCCCAGATCACATAACACAAAAGATATGTCTGTGCAGGAACTGTACAGAACCCAGCAGCACACCCCAAAATTGGGGAACATAAAGGTTCAAGATTCAATGAATTGCCAATACAGTATTGCATAAAGAAACTTAGCGTACAATTTACTATACAAAATATAATCAAATACAGCATAGTAAATAATCTATAACCCAGCATGTCTTTCTCACATGATGCCAGTAAACCATAGGATGCTTGCAGAGAGCACAATTCCTCCACAGCACACACTTCTCAGCTCTCTTCCAGTGCCTTGCTCTCACACATGACCTTTATATCACTAGATGGTGCCTACAACTATGAATCCTCAGGTCGCGCAATGCTCAGCCCCATCTCAGTGCATCTTGCATGGTAACTAACATACTCTGAATGCCTATTATATTTAAAAAACACTTAGATCAAATGATAGTGGAACAGAATTCTGTATCTTCCTAGCATACAATCCATAGGTCTATCCCAGTACATCGCTCTCACATATATGCTGCATATCACATGATGCAGGATTAGTACAATGTTGCTTTGCAGCATGCCATCCTCGGGCTTATCCCAGCACGTCTACTCAAACATGTCTTTAGGGCACAGGATGGTGCAATGGGGCTCCCTTTCTACATCAAGTTCATTTTGACAGGTGGACACACCCCCTGCTTCCGGCCTTAGTCACACCTTCCTTTTCATATGTTCTTAATATAAACGTTATATACATTTTATATAAAAAAAGATATCAACTTTATTATATCGATTTGATATCAAGTGGTTGTAATTTATATCAGTTTAATATAGAGTTTTTTTCTTTATTGTGCAATAGTTAATTCCCAACTTTTAGCACATAGTGAATAAGATAGAAAAGATCAAGTTTAAAAAGTCATTGAGATTAATTACAATTGTGATAAAAGCTACAGCGTTAAAAAGAATTCATCAGAGTTATAAAATCATTTAACAATACAAGTATTTGGATAGACATAAAAGGAAAAAAGAAAAGGAAAAATACAAGTTATACAAATTGACCCAAAAAACCCACAAAAATACTTTTGTGCTTGCTTCCACACTATGCAAGCTGCAGAAGATATAACAATAGACTGGGCACCAACTATAGTCGACCAAAATTGGTCCTTACGGATACCCTCGATCCGTGATATATAAGCAGTATAACCTTTAACATAATGTTTTCTTAATATTATGCAATCCTTTTACATATGGCAGCAGGTCTCAATGTTAGCATGACGTAGGCAACATGAGCAGTCTCTTTCTTCGTTTTTTTCCCATTTAGTGGTGTAATCCCTAATGGGAAAAATGAGGTACAATATAAAACGTTTAAGTTCAATAGAACAGAGTTTTACAAGATAGCTACGGGGTTTGCTCATTACAAAAGACTGATGGGGGAACACGTTGTAACTTTTCTTAGTATGCAGAGTATCAATATCACTTTCCACATTATTCAATTTAGCTTTCTTTTTTATGATCATTTCGTAATTTGGTTCAGCAATGCATTTGTGCTTGTCAAGACCAAGCAGCTCTATATATGACAGAGAGGAGCGTTTGAGGACATCAATAAATAAACCCATTAATATCATACTTTTCCATATTTAGGTCAAATAATTTCAACAAGCAATTAGAAATTAGATTGCTCTGCATTAGTTTAGCATAAAGGAAAACACTATGAACCTGCCACATAGACAACATAGACAATAGCGACATCTGGCCATATTCCAATCTACGGGCCTCAACCAGCATGGCTTGAGGGATGTTTATGTCTGATCGTAATATTGTAAGGTGCTTGAGCCATTTTACTTGCTCTAAGCGCACCACCACCAGCACATACAATATACCAGGGGTTATAGCTGTATGAACATTTTTCAATAAACCCTGTAAATCATAACCACTCTGATGGATTATATAATGCCTAATGGCCAGCCATTTCTTCCATAATTTATGTGTGATGTGCTCCTCGTAAAATGATAGGGATGGGTTTATTTTAACGGGGTGGCCCAAATATATATATATATATTCATAGATATTTTCCAGGGGTTGTTCTTTTAATTTCCAGACCCAAGGAGGCCTAGCGCTGCCGTTTTTTACCCAAAAACATGGTTTTAGTTTTGCCTTTATTCATTAGCATAGAATTTCTAATAGCATACTTTATTTATTTAGACATTCGTAAAGCTAAATACAGAGAGGCAGGTATACACGTCAGTTGCAGTAAGTAAGGCTAAGTATACATGATATTATAGAACATATCGGAAGGTCAATTTTGCGGTGCGTCATCGATACAGTTACAGATGTGATGATACATGCATTCATACTTACAGAGGGGCAGTTATACACATCAGTTACAGTAAATAAGGCTAAGTGTGCATGATAGATATTGATGAACAGATGGGAAGGTCCTAACAGACATAGCCTACGATCAGGAGGATAAGATAAGTTGCTATCCAGTATGTCAACATTGATGCGATTTGTTGATAGGCTTAGCTATGGGAGCGTATGATTTTGTGGAATCAAACAAACGTGTGATGGCGGCTCGAGAGCTTTTATTAGAATGCTGTTTTATATAAAGATTCCTTTATATAAACAGATTGAAATTTCATTTCTTAGGAGTCCTGTGCTTGGTTGCTGCATTGGTATTAGCATGCAATAGGTGTCTTTGCAACATGTGGTGTGCTTCTAGAGTTGCCATATCATTGATGAATATTCTAAAGCGCTGATGCTTGTTGTGTAAAAGATGCTCTATTCTGATTCTATATTTTTCTTGTATTTTTTGTGAGTTAATGCACTCCAACAGATGCCCCAGGATGTGCTTCTATGCTTTTTCCAGATCAGCAAGGGTCAGAGATGAGTTGCAGCCTCTTGCAAGGCCCAGCAGAATGGATCAGGGCCCAATGCGGCACAGTTATTCTTCATATATTGCAGTGGTCACAGGTGGATTGAAGCCCTGTAAGGGGCAATGAAATATTTGGGGGCCCTAATGAGTGATAAAGAGCATCTGAGACCCAGGTGGGGTATTATGATTTATGTGATGTTCCAGTATTGTGTCTGTTGTGTGGATCCTTGCAGTGGCAGATGCTGATGTCATGAATTTAAGTTGTCCTGCGGCTTGTGCAATCTTGGAAACATCAAGGCATGGGGTAATGGATATAGGAGTGCCTGTGGATATGGCTGCTGGGCCCTTGCAATCAACAAGATTGGATGTGCATAATGAGGATTTGTGGAGTGTGCCGCTGAAGGGGGCTTTGAGCCATAAAGGATTGGGGTGACAGCCAACAATGGAGAATGGCATTTGGGGTGCTTTAAGGTTGCCTCACAGCCAACACCACAGAAATACATTGGCAAATGGCAGTGGTTCTTTGACACTGCTGCTATAGCAGTGTTTGTTTTAGCAACTCACCAGAAGGTTGAAAGGCTAACCCCACTGTGATTTAACTCTGCCCGGTGGGGTTCACATGTAGATATCTGTACATGGCTGATCAAACCTCAAGTATTTGTAGTTATGCATACCAGGCTACAACACCCATTCGTGTGTGTGCTAGCAAGGCCTTTCAGCTCTGGCAAGAGTTATTTTGTCTGACGATCTCTGGAAAATGCACACTCCACAATGACCCATCTTCCTGATAATGTTGTTTGGTTGTACAGTTGCTGGCAACCTCTTTATACCACATTGCAACAACAGTTTAAGCACCTTCATTTTGTAGCGGGTATGCCTGCGAGTCTCAACGACGATCATTTACTGCTGATGAGCATAGTGAATATGATTATCATGGACAATTTGATGATGGAGGGGGTCAGAGCTACGAACTAGAAAAAGCCTTTACTCAATACTCCAATCATCGCAATCCAAGCATTTGCTACATCATGTTCAACAGGGGCATGAGCAACAGATCTATAATGCTAAATGCTAGGTATATAATTTTATTTAAAAACCATTAGGATAAACAACAGCTAGCTGTGATAGCTCAACAAATGTATCCGGCCAAAACGGGTTTCTCTAGAGAGGTTTCTGAGGACACGATGAGTAAGCCCTATGGATATCTTCTGGTTGATTTAAAAACAACCACTGTAGAGTATTATAGATTGCTTGCAGATATATTTTGGGGCTACCAGCTGTTTATACTCGTAAAAAGACATCTAAAACACCATTAATGGCAATCCCGTGTTAGTATTCAGTCCTGCTTTCATCATGTCGCCATGCATGCAGAGAAACATCGAGCAACTCAAAATGCTTGTATATGCCACCCCTCAACAACGCAACACCATTCTAGCAACACCCTCTGTCGATCTGGTAGCCACTATTTCAGAGAATGCTTAGAACACTTCAAAGGAGCACATTCCCCTAAAACACCATAAAATAAGTGTGTTGAAAAAGAAATAGGGCATCATCACAAAACTGGTCAATAAGCGAATATCAATAAGGGTTAAAAGAAAAGTGGTCTCCCAGCTGGTGGTTTTATAGGATCTTTGATAGGTATAGCCCTACCACTAATCACTAGCTTGCTTGGGGGCCAGTGATGGAGGACACCCATAAAATGTATCTGGTGGACCAACGTCAGCTAGAAAGCCTGACAACCCCCACAATCTCTGCAGATTGGGATGTACGAAAGTTGCTAATATGCATCTCGACTAGGAAATGAAGGAGGATTTAAGGCCTGATTTACCGGCGCATGGTAAAACTGTCTTACGTATTGGTATTTTGCATAAATATTTAAACCATGGCCAACACAGTAATGAAGAGAAATAAATAAACTAACTTTATAGAATCTAGCGTTGTGAAGGCTCCCCCAGGGCCAGGTCAAGTAGCGGCACACTTGCTGAATACACTCAGCCAGCACTATAAACCTAACGCTAAACTATTACTACGTTAGATGGAACTTGCAAAGGATGTGGCCACCTGAACAGATAGGGGCAAGTTTATTTACAGAGGACGGGTTGTAAGGGGTTCTAACCTGCATGATTTAGTATGGGGTGTTACAAATCGACATCTATAATAAATGCCCACATCGGCTGGAATGAGTTTATGCAAGCGGTCGCTGATTTAAATATTCTAACATCCGCTGTTGGTAGCGTTTCTCAATGAAGCCTTCTGCAGCAACTAAAAACTGGTGCCCCGCTACTCCTCACCAACAACACAGCCCTATTGATACACCTATGAACAGCCCACATTCACCCAGCCCCATAGACAGCTGGAATACCAGCTGGTATAAGTAATATTTACCCACCCTAACAAAAATCTATGATGCCCCCATCTTTCAACCCTACGGAATGTCTAGGCCTCACCAGAGACAGGACCCCCCTATATGGCTATCTGATTAATGATAGCCCCATCTTTGTTTGAATGTATGCACTTCTTTTTTCTGAATTGACGTGCTTTGGTATAACTTTTATTCTTTCTGTATTACGTATGTTTTTGCAAATATAAAATGTTTTCAAATCATAAAACCGATTGGTTCTTTATTACATTGTATTATTTATTATGTATAATAACAAATGACGCTTGTTGATTTTTCTAAGTTATTTCATTGATACATGTGTAACTAGATAGAGGACCCGTATTTACATTTTTTACACACTGTGAACATTTTGAGGGATCTTAATGACTTGTTAACAAATCTGACCACCATTTAATCATTTTGATTATGCTTTCTCTATAAATTTTCAAAACAGCCGATAGCAATCTCCATTCAGACATTTGCCTGATAAAGAATATACAGTGCTGACCAAAGGTCATGGCTTCAGAGTATTGAACCGGGACAGTGGTATAATGTAAATACTATGTGATTCTTTTCACATAGTCTGTTAAAACTTTGGCATATATTGGGTGTTGCGGGAAGTGTGCCAAACTGTCAAACACTGTTAGCAAATCACCCTCCAACCACAAAGCTATCCAGTGGGTTCTGCCCTGGGCCTGTGGATCGGTGTTTGCCACCAAGCTAACTGGGCGTTCGCTGGGTAGGCACTTTGGCATGAATCACTGGGATACACATCGTAAAATATTTTTGGAACATGTGTATGCTTACGCTGAATTGTTTTTATCTGTAGAGTATCCATTAACTATCAAAGCGTATGTTTCTCTGCGTGTTGATAAATAATAATAATAATAATAATAATAATCTCAAGAAAGCTATTGATAATGCTCCACATTAGCAACGAGTACATGACAGTTAGGTTTCTTTTAAACTTTATCTCAGCACGTAGGTTTCGCTTCTCAGGAGGGTGAAATGACCCACTGATGCGTTGTCTGGTTTTAGATCGAAGGCAGTAGGGTGTAACCGAGCTCATTTCGTGTGATTGAAAGTGGCGAATCATGCATGTGCTTTCCCATGATAGCTACCAGCCCCGTGTATTCCCTGATTATGTTCAGAACTCCAAAGTTAGGCGTGGGATCAGGACACCATCCTTATGCAGTGCAGCATAGCTCATTTCACAGTGTTTGAACTCAAAGGGGTTTTTATCATACACACCGGTAAGCGCTGTTGTCTCAATAACTCCTATGATAATTATTTTTGAGAGCAGGCCCCTGAAATAAGTTGTCATGACTGGTACCATGGCTACCGGTAGGAATGCTGAAATCTTTAAGGGTTACTCTTTCCACAGGGTACTTTACGTTAGATATTTGCAGCACTTCTGCATGTGCAGTCTAATAGCCAGAGAGACGCTCACACATTTAACAAATAGTTTTATTTTAAGGTGAATGCCGTTGATCAATAGTTGAAAAGGTCCACATGTAGACGGCAAAGTAAATCAAGTACTCTACTGGTCCTGCTATGATGGGCTCTCTTCATAAACCCTGTGTTTTCACCATCCAAAGCTGGGTTGTCAAAATGCCCCACATTGTCATGATAAAAGAGGCCTGCCAAGAGCTGCTTATCAACAAGGTATCGGGGAAATAATTTAATAGGATCTCTACATATTATCACTATGAGTTATCATTTGATTACCCAACGTCAAGTCCACCTGGTTTAACATAGTGGCTACGGGATTGGCAATCGTAGCCACGCATGCGGTAGCCACAATGTCAGTCCCATCTGCCTTTGTTATTTAACAAAACAAGAAAATGTTCCATGTTGGGGAACTCTTGTCCTCCAGACACTGTGATTAGGCCCATTAATGAAGCCAAATGTTTTAGTAAGTCAGTCCTTAAAGAGCAAGTAGTCATACAATGTTTTGTATATTTCATTTATAATTCATCAACAATTTTATGTCACAGATATGGCCTCTGAAGCAGCTTTTCATCAAATACAGTTTGTAGTTATTCTTTAGGCCCAACGTGTTTCGAGATATTGTTTCTCTTCATCAGGGGCATGTTTCTGATCAATTATACAAAATAATTCAGATAGTGTAATTTTAGTAATTAAAAATATCATTTGGTCATACCAATCTCATTGCACAGTAAATCCAAACTTAGAAATCCTTAATAATGTAAATGATTTCCGTTTCATGATGTCACTAATTATATCAAAGATTACAGGTTCATATTGTCACTAGAGGTTCAGGTTCCCTCCAGCAATACGTGTCTTTCAACTCAACCATACATTATTTCTAGACCTGTAAGTATACCACTGTGTAGTTATGCTCATAGTACTAGGAAGGATACACAAGAAGAATCTCTGAACTCTGAACTTATCAATCTCTATATTACAGCATAGTGAAGAGAAATAGAAGTAAGTAATTGCTAACCTTTAAGCAGGTTGACCCAACACCGAAGAGGGTGGTTATTATGATAGTCTTCATCTTTGGTACCAAAAGAATCCTATTTGCCTTTTCTGTGATGTAGGGAACAGAGTATAAGTGTGTAATCAATTTCTACGTTAAAGGTAAAAGGCATGTCAAACTTTGCTCACATTGTGAGGTTCATACCAATGAGCGCTAATTCTTCTGGTACTCGGCTCAAACAATGCCGCAAAAATGGCTCCTTTAAGTAACAATGTGGTAACGTTGTAATGAAATTAATCACGTATGACATTCTTACCATCATATTTGTAAACAAGCTGACCTTGTACTCTATTGGTTGGAATCACAACTCTTTTAACAGTAGCGCCACATTGGTCATTCTATCTGATATTTTCATCCTAATGGAATTGGGACCTATATAGGTCAAACATGGGGTTAATTCACTCTGAATACTCAGTGTTGACAATTAAGGTAACTTATTAGCAACTTGTTTACATTATGTTACTAATTACATGTTTCAATAGAAACTGCTGGTAGTATAGTGATGGTAATGCCAATCACATGTCTGTGGGACTATGTTGGAAACCCTCTATCTATAGCAGGGTCATAGTCACGTTATAGGCATACAAGCTGTCTCAAAAGAGCTCACATTCTAAAAAATACCTGACACAAATCAGATTTTTAATAGAGATATTATTAAAAAGCTGTCTTTAAAAAGTTCACATTCTATACATTCAGTATACTCCTAACAGTCTCTGTATTCCATCCAATCGGGATGTTTCATGTGAGTTCACATTCTGTTATTAGTCAGTAAACTCAAATGATTTTTTCATATGGTCTCCTTGAGGTACCTTGTTGAGATATCTAGATGTAGTCAATGGGGGTCATTACGACCCAGACGTTAACCATGGCGCCGGTATTTTAAGGATTGCGCCATGGTGGATGGCGGAATTACCACCCCATTCCAAGGTTGGCCTGGCTGTAATTCTCCATTCATCATTGGCCCTTCCCGAATCCCATTTTTGCCCCCATTTGCGGTACCGTAATTACCTCCAAGGTCCCTTTGCGGGTCCAATCCTTAACGCTGGGAAATACCAGCCATTAAGGTAGGGACCCGCAAAGGGACCTCGTAATTAGGCGGTAAGGGGTTAACGGCGCCGCAACCTTTTAAGGCGCTGTTAACCCCTTACCGCCTGAGTCGTAATGAGGCCCAATACCTATTGTGATTCAACATAATTAGTCATATAGCCCTATAGCCCTATAGTAGTGTACACTCCAATTCCTGGAGACTATATTATACTTTGTTAAAATACTATTCTTATGGTACTCATAGATGTAAATCGCTCTGTCTCATTACAGAAAGCAGCCATGGTAAAATTCCTTATTCATCCCTAGTGGGGCCATTGAGTCAAGGCGATGTATCCAAAAGAGTTGCCTCTGAGAGAGTCTTCTTGATAAGACCCCATCACTTGGTAGGGGCGTATAAAATGTTAGAGGCTTTTACTTCGGAGTGTGTTACAAAGTGATGCACCCCATGTTGCTTTAGAAGGCCCTGCAGACGTTTATTTAAGAACTCTTAACCAGTGGGCCTCTGTACTTTAGCGTGAACTCTGCCTTTGTTAAATATGTGTTTAAAAGCAATTGTTCCGCTGTGGCCAGTCTTGTTCTTTAAAGCCTCGACATATATATATTTTGATAAAACATTGATGATTGCTAGAATATAGCAAAAACCATTATTGTCTTTGCAAAACTGGCTCTAATCCATAATATATGCCTTCCATTGTTGATCAATGTCAGATACCATGGTCATTCACCATTTAAAATGTTTCAGGGCCAGCTTGTGCAGTGCTTATGCTCCTCCCCCCAAAGGCATGCCTTGACCGCTCACCGTGCCACCTTCTCGCTATCGCTTCACAGTTTACAGCGCAGGCTGTCAACCACTCCATAACTACCAACACCTCCTTCATCATAATATATTTTTGACAGCTTCGAGCCAGACATTTTGGCCCCATAACCGCTAAGGATAAAAACTCAACCAGATTTTATAAACAACAGATTTTTATTAACATTTAGTACATGTATTTGTAATCAAAATGTATTTGCATTAATTAGTTTGGGGTTTTTAAGTTGCTGCACGATGATCAGTCCTCGTACAGGTTCTGTAATAAATGGGATTACTGCACAGACAAATTGCACATCACTGCCTCGATAAGCAAACATGTCGACATTCCATTAGGGGTTCAATTAAATATACTTTGGGGGTCATTCCGAGTTGGGCGGTAGCCATGGTGCTATTAGCACCATGGCTGCCTCCCAAACCGGGTCCGGACCCAGTCTGGTAGAATGGGGACTTACCTGGTCATTCCGACCCTGGAGGACCCGGTAAGTCCCCATTCTGTAGACCATTCCCCATTCCCATATGGGCCCCTGTAGGGCTAAATGGGGAAGAGCTAATAACGGTACCACAAATTGCGGTACCGTTATTAGCTCCAAGGTCCCTTAACGGGAACCGCAGAGAACCTGTGGTCAGAACACCCGTTACTGCTGGAACCCGCTAAGGGACCTCGGAATTGGCCGGTAAGGGTTTGCCGGCACCGGCATCATTACCAGTGACCATTAACCCTTACCGCCCAAGTAGGAATGACCCCCTTTATCTCCTCCCACTTGCAAACGTTTTTTTTCAATGATGTTTCAAACATCCATCTGACACATGCGTCTAAACGGCTTCATTTTTAAAAGAGGGTTATTCTCCGATTCTATCGCCACTAATGTTTTGGGCATGCACTGTTCAGTGCCTACACCAATCCTTATCTGTGTCAGTGGCTGCATCAAGCGCAGCAGATCTACAAGACTTTTATAGCTCAACACGTAAGATGGTTTACGTAGCGAATTATCCACGTAAGATATCTTCAAACATGTGTCTGCATCCTGCTGCAGATCATCAGTATTGTGTCCATAGTACCATCTGTAAAACTGTTGTTTTAAAAAACGCTCCAGCCGCTATGGCCATAAACCGTTGGGTAATCCAAATATCAGCATGAAAGAGAACCAGCGTGTCGTATTGGTATCCATTAGCAAGACACATTCTTTACACAGACTGTTATCACAAACCCCTGGGTTTTCAATTAATTTTGAACAGCAAGCACAATGAATAATAGCATCGTCTGTAATGCTATTGGTCTCCATAAGCGCAACACATTCCTTACATAGGCTAGTCGCACTAGGTGCCGGGTTTTCAAGTTGATTTGAACAGCAAGCAATCTAAATATGAATATGTCTCTGCTACAGCTTGACACTCCTCACTCCCGCCCACAGGACCCTGTTTTTCATTACTCCCCTAGAGGCAGGGGTAGTTTCCGATGTCACCAGTGCATCCACCTGCAGAGCCATAGATTCAAAGTCCCTGTCTTCGGAGCTCACATTGGCTGCAAATGGTCGCTCCAAAACCACATTGTCGTCGTCCCAATACTCTTCGGGTTCATAGTCGTTCATCAAACTCTGAGCATCTCCCATCCCATCATACACCGTAAAACAATCAGAAATATGACTATCTTCGAAACCCCGGGGCTTCGTGGGCGTGTTTTCCCCTTGTCGTAACTGTAGCTGTTCATAATCGCTGTTTCCTGAATATCACGCCCGATAGCCCCTAGAAATCTGAAAGAGCGCTCGTGTTTTCTATCCTTACCACAAAAACTATATATACGGGTTATAAACCCCACCCCCCGGTGTCATCATAGCCTTAGAATCAGCCCAGACCTATTTACAGCTCGATAATTTTAGATCATATCTATATCCATCTATACTCACTCTCTAGCCCCTGTCTTTCACATTCGAACATCATGAAGTCATAAATACTCGCTATACAATGTATTGCCACTTCCTATAGTATTAAAGGCTGTAAAGACTGGAGGGGGTTGTCTGTAATTCTGCTCTCTATATGGTAGAGGAGAGGCACAGAGGACCCCAGCCAAGATTCTCTATTATGATAGCAATGGACGAGCAATTAAGGCCTAGCTTCTCAGGAGGTGATGCAGGCTGGTTCTTAAGTACAGTGTAGTCCCCAAGCCCCCATAAAGGAATGTCCAAACATTGTATTACTGAAAACACAGTATTTATATAATTAATATTCAAAGGTATGTACACTATAACAATAATGCACTTTGTACTCAGAAATCAACAATGGTAAATATATACAATTCTAAAGTGGTACCACCAATATTATCAGATCTCATTAAAGTGCATCAACTATACAGTCAGAATGTCACACAGATCCATAACAAGGAAACCAGCAATAGAGATAGGAAGGAAAGCAAGATGGTTGACACAATTGGCAGAATACTGGCCCAGCTACCTAGACACAGTTCTGTGTGGAGATCCCCACACCTGGGCAACCTGTAAAATAAAGATATAGCACAAGCCCAGTCCATATATTGTTCAATAGTCTTATTCTCTCCTATAATGTTTTTACCCCCACAATGTACCTGGTGGAGTAGAGTTCTTCGAAGACGCGTCGAGGGATCCTTCTTGAGTGACTCCCTTTAAAGCAGGAGCCACGAATCATCGAGAGGCGTTGAAGTTGGTGAACTTGGCGTCGACAGTGTTGATGAGAACTTCGAGGGTGCTGAGACCACAATGTTGATCCAGGCGGTGCTCGCCAGCGACATCCTGCGAGGATGAGGTATGCGGGGCACCTCGGCGATTGATTGTTCAGGACCGCAAAGAGTTTCAGAAGAACTGTGGCCCAGCAAGGGCATCGAGTCATCGAAGTCTTTGTGACCTTCAGGTGGCGGGAAACCCACCGACGGATTCTCCTCAGCGCGTCGGCGGCCTTGACTCTCTCCGACAGGATAAAGTGGTCGTCGGTGCGGACAAGGGAGTCCTTTGATTCAAATGTTCTTAGGCAAAGGAGCGGGTGGCTCCGGTCGTCGGCAGCATGGCGTCAAGCGGTTCCCTCGTCTGGGCAACACAACTTCGACAGGCCTCCAGCGGTTACACAAACCCGCGAACCCTGGTCGACGGCAATGGACTTCGACAGCGGTGAAGTCCTGGTGCTTCACTTTGTTCTCCTAAGCAGTCCCGTCTCGGGTCGGCAGCCTTTCAAGGGTCTGACTTCCAGGGAGCGTCGGCGAAGGTTAGCGGTGCTCGATGGTCCCTCGGAGCATGGGAAGAGGGTGCTTTACCAGGTCCTCTCTCAGATCAGTCTTCGACGAATTCGGCTGCTTTCAGATCAGGTCGAAGCAAATGCAGCATCAAGTCTTCTTCTTCCAGCTGGGCGTCGAGGATCAGCAGTTCCAGTTACTCTTCAAGTATAGACACAGCTTCTGAACAACTGCCAGTGGTGAGAGGTCCCCAGATATACTATCCTGTCTCTCATCCACACTGCTGGGTCACACTCAGCAGCCAATCATACAGAAGGGCATTCATGCGGCCAGTCAGGCAATCAGGCACACAGTGAATTCAGGCCATCCTCCTCCCTCTCAGACACTCACAACAAGGAATGTGGATTGGGACAAGTACCCAGCCATTCAACACTACACACTGCATTCAGGCCAGTTTTGGGCAGCACTTTCTCAGTCTTTGTCTCTCATACCAGGAACCAGACAGCCACAACAAGAAGTGCATATTGGTCACACACTCCATTCACCCAGGTCCCACCCACAGGGTGTACCCACAACATACAGTCATTGGGAAGGCTCCAGCCAGTCTCGACTGGACTTCACAACAACACCATTTATGGAACTTCCACCCAACAGCCAGTCAGGGAGAAGGGACAAGGTCAGGGCTTCCCAGGACTTTGGGAAAACAAGGTTATAGGCAATAGAAAGCAAGAGGCCACAGGGAACATCTTGTTTTCTATCAGGAATCAACTGATTCCAGTGGCAGGGCCTGGGTATCCCAAAATGGGGGATACTCAGAGCACCTGTCAAATTCAGCATGGAGCTGCCACCAGCTCCATACCCTGCTCTGTGGGCCACCCACAGGTGCCCAAAAACATACACTAGGGGCACAGGGCTGTACCCCCACCCATGGGTGCCATAAGGGTATCCCATGGGTCTGTTCACCAACCCAAAAGAGAGAGAGCTGCACCGCCAGGAGTCCCACATAAACTACTGCGCGGAAAACACGACAGAACACACGATAAAAAGGCAGTAAAGGACAAGGATACAGAGGCCCTGTCCCTCCGATGCATTTACAGCATCACACTCGCCCCACCCCCCCAGACTGAGGTGGAGAGTGCCTAATCTCCCACGGGATAGACACCCTTATCCAGCAGACACCCTCATCCAGCCGGTCAACATACCTTCTGGAAAGGCCGTCTGTATTATCGTGACTCTTCCCTGGTCTGTGCTCTATGGTGAAGTCTGGCCCTTGCAGGCTAATGGACGACCTGAGCAGTTTCGGGTTTTCACCCTTCATCTGCATAAGCCACTTCAGGGGCTTATGATCTGTTTGGACCTTGAAGGTAGACCCCGTAAGGTAGGACCTAAAACGCCTAAGGCTCCAAACTATACTGAAACATTCCTTCTCAACAGTAGCCCACCTAAGTTCTCTACCCTTGGGTTGTCTACTGATGAAGATGATAGAATGTTCCCTCCCTTTGTCATCTAACTAGGACAAGACAGCTCCAATTCCGGTGTCGCAGGCATCCGTCTGGACGATAAAGGGTTGGCTGTAGTCAGGCGCACACAACACAGGTGCTCTACACAGACTTTCTATCAAGCCATCACAGGCCCTCTGACAGTCTTCAGTCCAATTAACCTTCCTAGGTTGTTTGGGTGAGGTCAGAGCTGTCAGGGGTGCAGCTATGGTTCCATAGTCTGCCATGAAATTGCTATAATACCCAGTGAGGCCCAAAAAGGCTCTCACCTGAGTTTGAGTAGTGGGAGTCTCCCAGTCCTGTACATCCTGTACCTTACTGGGGAGAGGTTGGATTTGACCCCCTCCTACCTCATGACCAAGATATGTGACTTTACCCTGAGCTATCTGGCACTTGGTGGCCTTGATAGTGAGGTTAGCCCTTTTCAGGGCCTGTAACACCTTATCCAGATGTGTCAAATGCTCTTCCCAGGTGGAACTGTAGAAGGCAATGTCGTCTAAGTAGGCCACACAAAAGGCCTCCAGCCCACTGAGTGCATGATTGACCAATCTCTGGAAGGTGGCAGGGGCATTCTTCAACCCAAAAGGCATGACCCTAAACTGGTAGAGTCCATCAGGTGTGGAGAACGCCGTCTTTTCCTTGGCATGGTCCGTCAGAGCTATTTGCCAATAGCCTGAGGTAAGGTCAAAGGTGCTCACAAATTTGGCAGCACTTATGGAGTCCACAAGCTCATCAGCCCGGGGCAATGTGTGCGCGTCAGTTTTGGTGACGGCATTGATTCCTCTGTAGTCCACACAGAACCTCCAATCCTTGGTACCTGCCTGGGAACTTGCCTTGGGGACAAGGACCACGGGACTGGACCAGGGACTGGTTGAGGGTTCAATAACACCCAGATCCAACATCTTGGCGACCTCACCCTGGATGTGGTTCTTAACTGTATCTGACATGCGGCAACTCCTGCTTTTGACAGGCACACTGTCACCAGTATCAATCTCGTGCTTACACCACGGTGTAAGGCCTGGCGTCAGTGAAAACAGAGAGGCATACTGCTGGAGCAAAGTCCTGCAGGCCCTCTGCTGCTTTGTTGTCAAATCAGAAGAGAGATGCACTCAATCTACTAAGCCATCCTGAGGGTTGCTATACAACAAATCAGGAAGGGGCTCACTCTCATCCTCTTCTTGCTCTGAAGCTAGCAAGAGACATGAGACCTCTGCTCGCCTGTGTAAAGGCTCAAGCCTATACACATGGAATACCTGAGGGGCTACCCATGGGATTCCCATGTCAACCAGACAATTGACCTCGCCCATCTTGGAGATTATCCTGAAGGGTCCAGTCCATTTATCTGCGAATGCCCGTCTGAGACCTAACACATAGTCCCCCACTTGCTTGGCGGGACCTGGAGGGGTGGCTTCCAAACCTTCTATGATCAAGGCGAGGTGCCGCCTCACGGGATGTCCAAAGAGTAACTCAAAGGGGCTGAAACCAACACCCTCTTGAGGTACTTCTCTGTAAGCTAACAGCAGGCATGGCAGGAGGAGATCCCATTTCCTCCTTAGGGGCTGTTCCAAAGGACCTATCATGCCCTTGAGAGGTTTATTAAATCTCTCAACCAGACCATTGGTCTGGGATGGTAAGAGGTGGAGAACCTGTAGGTTACTCTGCACTCTTTCCACATGGTCTTCGTGTAATTAGACATGAAGTTGGATCCTCTGTCAGAGACAACCTCTTTAGGGAATCCAACATGGGTGAAAATGCCCAGGAGAGCCCTGGCAACCACCTTGGCAGTAACAGTCCGAAGGGGTATAGCCTCAGGGTCGCTGGTGGCATGATCTACCAAGACCAGGATGAACCGATGTCCACCTGAAGTGGGAGGGTCCAGGGGACCAACAATATCGATGCCCACCCTCTCAAATGGTGTGCCAACCACTGGCAATGGTTGTAGTGGGGCAATGACACTGCCTCCAGTCTTGCCAGACAACTGACAAGTGGGGCAGGTCCTGCAGTGGAACTCCACTTTTTCTCCCATCCGGGGCCAGTAGAAGTGGGCAGAGAGCCTCTGCTTAGTCTTCTTGGTACCAAGATAACCAACTAAGGGCACCCCATGCGCCAACTGCAGCAGGAAGGGCCTGTAAACCTGGGGTACCACCAACCTCTTGAGGGCACCAGGTTCAGGCTTAGTGGGCTCACTAACAAGGAGCTCACCCTCCCAATACATCTGAAAGGTCCTAGGCACTTCTCCTTGTGCCTGGGACATGGTCTGTTTCCTCAGACCTTCGAAAGAGTGGCACTCTCTCTGTCCCTTACAGAAGTCTGCCCGGGAGGGTCCCCCTTCAGCTAACAAGCATTGAAGTCCGGGATGATCCTCCGGGTTGAGAACCTCTCCCACAGGAGAGTCTTCTGTCTCTTCTCCCTCAGGAGTCGAGTTTGGGTTTTCCACTGGACCAAGCCCGTCCGGAGCATGGATCCCAATGGGTGCTGTAGGAACAGCAGGAAGAGAAGGAGTCCCCTACACAGAGGTGGCCTTCTTGTTCTTCCTTCGTCTTGCCTTAGGCCGCGCCTTTGGCTCGGGTACCTGACTCAGAGCCAGGCCCTGTGTCACCTGTGACCTAGTGACTGCAAGAGCAGTCATCGGAAGACCATCCGAGATCAACCCCAACTCTACTAGATCATTACCTAACAGAATGTTAGCAGGGACATTGTCCTGAACCAGGACAGGAAGTTTTGCTGTTATGTCTCCAATCACGAGTGTGACTAAGGCTACAGGCGATCATTTGGGAGGCCCACCAGCTAACCTGGTGGTTCTCAGAGGAGCACCTACATAGTCCTCTGGCTTGAGCAGGGTCCTGTCCACCCTTATTATGCTTGCTCCAGTGTCTCAAACCAGTAGAAGGCTGGCCATTCAAGAGGACACTTCTCCAAAACCTACGGGTGTTCTGTGGGATAGTCACCAGTACTTCCACGTACTGGTCCCTGGCCCCAAGGGACACTAAGGAAATCTCTACAGGAGCACCAAATGTGATCCCTGTAGAGGAGGGGAGGACAGTGGCCTCCACCTCAGACATGGGGTAAGGGTAGGTCAGGCTGACAGCCTGTACACCAAGTGCCTTACCTTTACACTTGGAGTCACCCCTCTTGTGATCCAGAGCCCCACAATCCCAACAAGTGCCGGGAGTGCGGGGTACGGTACCGGAACCACTGGGAGTCTGCTTCGCATCAGGTGGACCACTACTCTTATTCCCACTCACAGATGACTTATCCCCACTAGGTTTTTGGGTCTTAGGAGAGGAGGGTTTAGGTTTACCCGACTGTGACTGCTTTTGGGACTCCTCAGCTTTCTGAGAGAACCCCTTTTCTTTGTCCTTGTCCTTCCCACTGGAGTTCTTAGGGGACACCCGGTGGGAGACCCACTTGTCAGCCAACCTAGCCAGTTTAAAGGGATCCAAAATGTTCTGGTCAACAACATACTGATGCAGCTCTGGTGAACAGGCTTCAGAAAAATGCTCAAAAAACAACAGGTGGGACAATTCAACAAAAGTTTTCACCTTGTAACCATCAATCCACCCCATCATGTTCATGTGTGCAGCACTCACCCAGTCAACCCAAGACACATTCTCTCGTTTCTTAAAATCCCTGAACCTTTTGAGGTATTGGGTAGGCGTTTTGCCCAACTTGGCAATCAAAGCAGATTTCATACACTCATACTTATCCCTGTCTTCCACACTCAGCTTCAGAATACAGTCATACCCAGTTTGAGGCACTCGGCTTAACAAACACTTAGCCCAATCTCTTTTGTCAACATCATGAATTGCACATGCCATTTCAAACGCTTCAATCCATTGGAGGATATCAGAACCCTCCGCAAACACACCAACCAAATCTTTCATAAACTTGGTGGCTGGGGACCTGCCACTCTCAACTGGTTTAGCTGAAGTCTCCACTCTAGCTTTCTCTAGCTGGATTCTTTGGTGCTCAGTGTCCCTATCTTTGAGTATCACTTGCTGTGCCAACTCCTCTTTCTTCAAATCAACTTCGGTTGCCAACTTTTTGTATTGAAAGGCTAACTGTTCCCGTTGTAGCTCCAATTTTAAAAGTTCAATCTTCAGGGCTTCCCCCTGAAGATCAGTGCTGGGGTTTGGAACAGAGGCAGCAGAAAGGGTGGCATTCCCAGAAACAGATTCAGTAGAACCCCCAGGGGCAGAGTCCTCATTGGTTGCATTCCACCCTCATCAAGAGTTTCACCATCAGTCTGGTAGTCCACCAGGGCAGCTATCAGCTCATCCCTAGACTTATCCACAAAGTCTAACTCCCTGGCTTCACAAGCACTCTGGAGAGCCTCTAGGCTCATCCTAGTCAATTTACCATTTGCAATAGACTCCATTGCTTGTAATGCAGTTATTTTGTACACAACCAAACCTTAATTTAATAAAGTGCAGATCTTTTGTAAGTGGAACGGTTATACACTGATTCTTAAAACCACAAGCATCCCACTGCTGCCACCAGTGTAAAGACTGGGGGGGGGTGTCTGTACTTCTGCTCTCTATATGCTAGAGGAGAGGCACAGAGGACCTCAGCCAAGATTCTCTATTATGGTAGCAATGGACGAGCAATCAAGGCCTAGCTTCTCAGGAGGTGATGCAGGCTCGTTCTTAAGTGCAGTGTAGTCCCGAAGCCCCCACAAAGGAATGTCCACACACTCTATTACTGAAACACAGTCTTTATATAATTAATATTCAAAGGTATGTACACTATCACAATAACGCACTTCGTATTAAGAAATCAACAATGGTAAATATATACAATTCTAAAGTGGTACCACCAATATTATCAGATCTTCATTAAAGTGCATCAACTATATGGTCAGAATGTCACACAGACCCATAACAAGGAAACCAGCAATAGAAATAGGAAGTAAAGCAAGATGGTTGACACAATTGGCAGAATACTGGCCCAGCTACCTAGACACAGTTCTGTGTGGAGATCCCCCCACCTGGGCAACCTGTAAAATAAAGATATAGTACAAGCCCAGTCCATATATTGCTCAATAGACTTATTCTCTCCTATAATGTTTAAACCCCCCCCAATGTACATGGTGGAGTAGAATTCTTCGAAGACGTGTCGAGGGATCCTTCTTGAGTGATTCCCTTTAAAGCAGGAGCCACAGATCGTCAAGAGGCGTTGAAGATGGTGAACTTGGCGTCGACGGCATCAATTAGAAGTTCGAGGGTGCCGAGACCATGACTTTGATCCAGGCGGTGCTCGTCAGTGACGTCCTGCGAGGATGAGGTGTGCGGGGCACCTCAGCGATTTATTATTCAGGACCGCAAAGAGTTTCAGAAGAACTGTGGCCCAGCAAGGGCGTCGAGTCGTTGAAGTCTTTGTGACATTCAGGCGGCGGGAAACCCACCGGCGGATTCTCCTCGGCGCATCGGCGGCCTTGACTCTCTCCGGCAGGATAAAGCAGTCGTCGGTGCGGACAAGGGAGTCCTTTGATTCAAATGTTTTAGGCAAAGAAGCGGGCGGCTCCGGTCGGTGGTGGCACGGCGTCAAGCGTTCCCCTTGTCTGGGCAACACAACTTCGACGGGCCTCCAGCGGTTACACAAACCTGCAAACTCTGGTCGACGGCAATGGACTTCGATAGCGGCGAAGTCCTGGTGCTTCACTTCGTTCTCCTCAGCAGCCCCGTCTCGGGTCGGCAGCCTTTCGAGGGTCTGACTTCCAGGGAGCTTCGGAGAAGGTTAGCGGTGCTCGATGGTCCCTTGGAGCACGGGAAGAGGGCGCCTTACCAGGTCCTTTCTCAGATCAGTCTTCGATGAATTCTGAGCTTTCAGATCAGGTCGAAGAAAATGCAACAGCAAGTCTTTTTCTTCCAGCTGGGCGTCGAGTGTCAGCAGTTCCAGTTACTCTTCAAGTGTAGACACAGCTTCTGAACAACTTCCAGTGGTGAGAGGTCCCCAGATATACTATCCTGTCTCTCATCCACACTGCTGGGTCACACTCAGCAGCCAATCATACAGAAGGGCATTCATGCGGTCAGTCAGCCAATCAGGCACACAGTGCATTCAGGCCATCCTCCTCCCTCTCAGACACTCACAACAAGGAATGTGGATTGGGACAAGTACCCAGCCATTCAACACTACACATTGCATTCAGGCCAGTTTCGGGCAGGGCTGTCTCAGTCTTTGTCTCTCATACCAGAAACCAGACAGCCACAACAAGAAGTGCATATTGGTCACACATTCTATTCACCCAGGTCCCACCCACAGGGTGTACCCATAACATACAGTCACTGGGAAGGCTCCAGCCAGTCTGGACTGGACTTCACAACAACACCATATATGGAACTTCCACCCAACAGCCAGTCAGGGGGAAGGGACAGAGTCAGGGCTTCCCAGGACTTTGGTAAAGCAAGGTAACAGGCAATAGAAAGCAAGAGGCCACAGGGGCCATCTTGTTTTCTATCAGGAATCAACTGATTCCAGTGGCAGGGCCTGGGTATCCCAAAATGGGGGATACTCAGAGCACCTGTCAAATTCAGCATGGGGCTGCCACCAGCCCATACCCTGCTCTGTGGGCCACCCACAGGTGCCCAAAAACATACAATAGGGGTACAGGGTTGTACACCCACCCATGGGTGCCGCAAGGGTATCCCATGGGTCTGTTCACCAAACCAAAAGAGAGAGAGCTGCACCGCCAGGAGTCCCACATGAACTCCTGCACAGAAAACATGACAGAACACATGATAAAAAGGCAGTAAAGGACAAGGATACGGAGGCCCTGTCCCTCCGATGCATTTCCAGCATCACAAAGGCCAAACCCACTCCGGCATCATCCGCACGTCACACCGCAAATCCCTGGGTCCACAGTCCCTGTCTTCAGAGCTCACTTCGCCCTCCATAGTCGACCAAGTAGCACCACAACCTATGAAACAGATATAATTTATACCCACTTCATACCAAATATACAGTTTGTATCCTATCAAAAGGAAGGCGGGACTAAGGCCGGAAACAAGGGCATGACCACCTGGCAAAATGTACTTGATGTGGTTCGGGGGCCCCATTAACTACTGGCGTAGAATGCTGTAAATGTACAGCCCACGATCTAATGCCCTATCACAGTGCATCTCTCACACATGACTCTCAGAACACGTGATGGAGGCTTAGAATGATGTACCTTCACTGCACGCAAACAGCGGGACTATACCGGTACCTCTCTTTCATAAGTTGTCTTCAGATCGCATGACGGTGGCTTAGAACCTCTACCTTCCCGCACACAATCCTTCAGACTATCCCATTGCCTTTCGCTTGCAAGTCGCTATCAGGTCACAGGATGATGGCATAAGAACATTATACCTTCATTGCACGCATTCCCAAGGCCCATCCCAGTGCTTCTGGTAACTAGCGGAGTATAAATGCTGATTACATTACGCGCACCACAGATTGCACGACGGTGGCTCTGAACCCACAGGACACAATCCTCCGTCTTATACCAGCGCATCTCTCTTCTTCATTGTCTTTCAATCACATGCAGGTGGTTTAGAACACGCAGGTTCAGCTGCATCCAAACCACAGATATTGTCCAACGCCTTCCTGATGCGTGGTCTTCAGCTCACATGATGGTAGCTCAGAGCAAGATACCTCCGCTGCACGCAATCCTAAGGCATTTCCCAATACCTCAATCAGGCGTGGTTTCGGAACACAGGATGATGGTTTCGAGGAAAGTACCTCAGCTGCACGCAGTCTTCAGGCATTGCCCAATGCCTCTATCAAGAGTGGTCTTCCAATCAGATGATGGTGGTTTAGAGCAACACTGAGAACACTGCTTTGGCACAATATAAAATCTTAGTAACAACTAACATATTGTTAGAAAACAGTAATTGGAATAATACAAATTGAAGAAAATCTGAATTTTGCCATAGTAGGGCTTGATATAATGCCATTATCAAAGAAGGGGTTGATTTAACTCAAAAGGTATCCATCTCGATGCCTCGATCAGAGAAGTTGCACAGATGGCGTATTACTACTGCTTAAAGCCCTTTAAGACTTGCTCGATGACAGAACACTGGGGATTTACAGTGAAGGCCAACTCCTCATGGCCTGATGCTGGCACAGGTAAGAAGAGTACTTTCAGGCAGGGACAGCAGAATGGGTCCAGAAGCTGCAGGTTCAGGCTGCAGAGACATGTAAAGGAGACTGCTGATGAAAACATGCACTCCAAAGTGACACAGAATGGACTCAGGCTTCATCCACACACTGACTACAGGAGTTCTGATAAGCCTGGATCCATTTGCGCGGGAAGAGCACTGACTCTGGCAATCAAAAGAAGCATGATTGCGTCAACAAGACTGTCCCCTCCATCGGAAACTTCAGGGAGGGCATGAAGTGCTTACTCTTCATCAAAGACCATCTAACTAATCGCTGCTTGCTCTGCTCAAACCTACTTCTCCCCCCTCCAGAGCTGCCCCCCTCTGTTTATCCCCCTACCCATTCCAGCTCCTCTGCTATTCTTGCATCCTACCTGTAATCCCTGAGTGAAGCCCTTATGTACAGCCCTCCCTCGTGTCCCAGCAGGTGTGAGCTTTATAAAGCCCATACACACATATGGTACAACAGGTATTTTCATTTAGGCATCCATATGTTTGACCACTGAGCCTTGCAAGGAGAAGACCGGAAGTCATCGGTCTCCAGCACCAGAAGAGTTGAGAAGCAAAGTCGATGATGACCAGATTTACGAGGGCCACCAACCTCACTTTCATGTAGTGTTTCTTCTCGGGCCCCCCACACACTCCTAGCCATTGGCACTAAAGTGCATGGCCTGGGATGCAATCCTGTCCTAGTGTTTCTTAGGAGCACTTTTCCAGCACTTTCTATATTCAGAAGATTCTTGATAATCCTTGTATCTTGCAGTCCCTAGTCATCATTCGTATGTGTGTTCTATTTTTGCTACTGATTTTCTGTCTCACCTGCACTATTTCACCCTGTTCTTTTTTGTTGTTGTTTGTGTTTTGTTGTTCACACCCTTTACTGCACTCTAGAGAGCAGCACAATCATATCAAATACATCACAAATAAAGTCTTACATCTGAAAGTAGCCAGTGCAAGAATGTGGTATTGGATTCATCAGCAAAACCACGAGGAGCATCTCCTTCCATCTTATGGATAAGAGGGAGCAGGCCTGTACTATTAGCCAGCAACATCTTGCACATACCTGAGTTTCCTGACTCTGGATAGAAGAATGTGGCTACCAATGGTCTCGGGGGGATAGCTCAGGGGCAACGTGCTCACCTTGGAAGCGAGACGACACGGAGCAACACAGGTTTGATCCCTGGGTCTGCGCCTTATAAATAACCAATCATATCATATTAATCAAAAAACTACTGGCACCAGATTGAGGCCATAATGGCCAGGATCAGAACCTCTTTACACATAGGCTGGTCAGTTGTGGGGTGCCAGTGGAGGTCTTTTTTGAGATACCCCATGCCATGGAGTCTTCTTAACATGTAATACATCAATGCAAAGCATGCAGCTGCCATATCAGAATGAAGACAAGATACAGGCCACCACACGGCAAGCCATGTGCTGGTCCCGGGTGGTACCATATTGTGTGTACCCAAATGGTCCTCCGTTGGGAACGCCGGCAGAAACCGGGCAGTTTCGCTGTCATGCAGAGGCCAGGCTATCGCTGGATCATCCCAGCTGCTGTAATTTAGAAGCTCAATTTCCCATAAGTAGCTATGTGGGCCATATGCCAATGTTTAATTCCTGTCTTCTTCTGAGGCGGCCATCATGGTCCCGTCTGTCTGCCTCAAGGGGCCATCGGAGCGGAGCAGGCCTGGCTGGTGCTCCACTGAGGCAAGATGTAGGACACCAGTATTTGCTCCCAACAAAAAAAGAAGAAAGTGAATAGAGCCAGCTGTATGGAAGGAGTCCATGTGGCCCACCTCTCGATCATGGCTGGTTATCTTGAGCCACGAGCATGTGGCAAACAGGCAAAGATTTGCTCCTGATCGCCCCTGAAAGCCTGTCCTACAGAGCAAACTATCTGCGTAAGTGCTAAAGTGCTAAACCTGAAACAAACTGCGTGAGTGCTAAAGTGCTAAACCTGAAACAAACTCTCTGCTTAAGTGCTAAAGGCGAATCCATTCATCCTGAATGACACAGGACTTCATTTTTAGCCACGCCCACTTCGGGAGGAAGTGGTTGAGAGATAGGCTACCATCTGCTGAATGGCTTTTCCATAGTGCCAAGGAGGTGCGGGCGGGAAAGCATCGGCCTGCAAGTGGGTGAGCAGATGCACAGGCTGCAGAAAATCACTAGCAGCTGGCAGCCCGGCACGGTGCCAGCGCAGCTGGGCTGCCAGATGCCGCTCTATCTGGATCATTCTTACTGTACATGGCAGCCTGGAGGCAACAGGCCCCTTCCGCCAGACTGAGAATGCGGTATTCGGAATTGGTTCTTAGTTTTTTTAAACATGTGAATGAGTCTGAAATTACTGCCTTGGAATACTTTAAATAACAGCTGCTGTAAATTCTGAATTAAAAAAGGAGTTTTAAGATTTTTTTCTGCTTGTTTTGTTTTTCCATTACTGTCCAGTTGGCATCCTCGCCACGTTTTACCCTCTAGTACACATTCCCCTCTCACAGCCAATAATATTGTGTTAAACATTAGTGCCCAGGGCGGGGAGGACAGCCAATCAGGTTGCTTGGACCATAAGCTGAACCTTCGGGTATCAGCGTTCTTATGAGCAGGTTGTTGGCTGCTCAGGCTTGCGTCCCCTGTCCTATGCTCCACACCATTTCTCTTACCACAACACACCCAATTTTGTTGTTGTTATATTCAAATCTTTTTATTGTTACATTCCAACGAATTACAAAGCAATGGTAACACTGTCCAACCAGATGCCATAAGGCCGTGTTAATAAAACAGCATTGATTTTATAACCATGATCCCCCTCCCATTACCCCCCGAAATGTGCCATCCCCACCCTCAAACATCCGCAAAGATCCTTGTTCCATTTCCTCCCCCCTCGCCTAGTGTACCCCGGTCACACGCTGTGGCGCACACATATGCGTCTCCAGAAGTCCCAACACCCCAAGTCATGTGAGGCGTGTATAGCCCTTGTTCGTGTTCTTTGCAAACTCTAGAAAGCCTCCCCACTTCTCATAATATCGGGGTAATCTATCCCACAGGGCGACCGACACCTTCTCACACATAAGCAGCCTCCACGTGCGCCGGGCCGCTCGCCAGTCGGGGGGATTCGAGGGGACCGCCACGCATTTGCTAGGGTTCCCCTTACCACTAAAAGCATCAGTCTAAGCAGCTCTGCAGGACTGCCCTCCACCCGCTTGCCGCCCCTTTCTATTCACCAGGCCCAGTGAGCACACCCAATTGTAAAACAAATTAATGTGTGTAATGAAATGCTGCCGTGCCTCGCCCTCGTCCACGCCACCATCTCCACACACGTGCAACTATGGAACCAGAGATGGGAAGGCGTGCGTGCAACTATGGAAACAGAGATGGGAAGGCGTGCTTCCTGCTTTCCCATTTCTACATATGCAATGGAAACAGAGATGGTAAGGCGTGCTTCCTGCTTTCCCATGTCTACACGTACAACTATGGAAACAGAGATGGGAAGGCACGCTTCCTGGTTTCCCATTTCTACATGTGCAACTATGGAAACAGAGATGGGAAGGCGCGTTTACAACTATGCAAACAGAGATGGGAAGGTGCGCGTGCAACTATGGAAACAGATATGGCAAGGCGCGCTTCCTGCTTTCCCATTTCTACACATGCAACTATGGAAACAGAGATGGGAAGGCGCGCATGCAACTATGGAAACAGAGATGGGAAGGCGTGCTTCCTGCTTTCCCATTTCTACATATGCAATGGAAACAGAGATGGTAAGGCGTGCTTCCTGCTTTCCCATGTCTACACGTACAACTATGGAAACAGAGATGGGAAGGCACGCTTCCTGGTTTCCCATTTCTACATGTGCAACTATGGAAACAGAGATGGGAAGGCGCGTTTACAACTATGCAAACAGAGATGGGAAGGTGCGCGTGCAACTATGGAAACAGATATGGCAAGGCGCGCTTCCTGCTTTCCCATTTCTACACATGCAACTATGGAAACAGAGATGGGAAGGCGCGCATGCAACTATGGAAACAGAGATGGGAAGGCGTGCTTCCTGCTTTCCCATTTCTACACATGCAACTATGGAAACAGAGATGGGAAGGCGCGCTTCCTGCTTTCCCATTTCTACACATGCAACTATGGAAACAGAGATGGGAAGGCGCGCTTCCTGCTTTCCCATTTCTACACATGCAACTATGGAAACAGAGATGGGAAGGCGCGCTGCGCGCTTCCTGCTTTCCCATTTCTACACGTGCAACTATGGAAACAGAGATGGGAAGGTGCGTGTGCAACTATGGAAGCAGAGATGGGAAGGCGCGCGTGCAACTATGGAAACAGAGATGAGAAGCCGCGCTTCCTGCTTTCCCATTTCTACCGGAGCCATCTTTGTTATTTTTTATTTCGGTTAAAATGCTTCATAGTTCCTATGCAAACCTTTTTTTTCCACAAAAAAGTTACCCATCAGCACCCAGACGTTCAGTCCGGGTGCTGATAGCATGCTGTCAGGCATCGACCATACTGGGTGATAACGACCTGCCACACACATTATTATCACCTAAATAACCGAGGGAAGCTGCTCCCTGTATCTCCATGCCACCATCATGTCAATCCTCACTCTATTCCTGATAAGACCATGTTGCCTTTAAGAAAAATGTATTTCTAGGAGGAGGGGGGCAGTACCTCTTATTGCAGTCCCTTGAGCCCTTCTCATCTCTTAGATTAACTTCTAACGTGTATTTTTTAAACTGTTACATTCATACTCAAACTTACCTTCGATTTTAGTAGCAGATATCACTGAAACTACTTCTTTCAGAAATAATTACACAGCATTCACCCAGGAGGCTCTATAATGTGTTTTCTCACATAAATACAGACTGCAAACAATAACATGAGTTATAGTTAAATAATATTCAAATCGCTGCCAACTCAAGGCCGGAGACCGCCTCAAGCTGCTTCACAGAAATACAAGAATCTCCAGTCAAAAAGAGTGTGTGCCAACTTTAAATATGGATATCCTTCAGCTAATTAAGACTTAAAGTAGCTCAAGAGCGGCTGGGCCGGACGGCTTGACGAATGCTACACTCAAGGATAATCCAGAACAATGGGCAAATTTAATGCATCGCTTCTTCGAATACATCAAAATAAGTAGAGTGATTTCTACTCTGTGGCTAATATTAATCGTAGTGCCAATCTTTAAGAAGGGCGACAGATTGGCACCTATGAATTATTGGCCCATAGCCCTTCTCGATGTGATGGGAAAAACGTTTAGCAGCATTGATACTGAAAAAATTGAGAGTAGTGTTCGGACGTATCATTTTGACCGCAGGCAGGCCGGTTTTGTGAAGGGGACCGGTACTTCTCTAAATCTGTTTCTAATGAATTACTTCAAAATTAGAGCAATCTCGACTAAAGGAAACAAAATCTACCTGGCCTCTATAGACCTATCACAGGCCTTTGATTTGGCAAACCTCTCTATTCTGTGGTCCAAACTGAAAGCTGTCTGCCAGCTCTGTAA
The DNA here is from genome assembly GCF_040938575.1 of Ambystoma mexicanum. Lineage (NCBI taxonomy): Eukaryota > Metazoa > Chordata > Amphibia > Caudata > Ambystomatidae > Ambystoma > Ambystoma mexicanum. The sequence goes on along the minus strand of NC_090923.1, from coordinate 104,093,112 downwards.
GAAGCAATCAAGGCCTTCCATACTGACACCAAAATACAAATTAGATTAAACAACCAGGGTGACCTGACAGATCCAATTTCCACAACAATTGGTCTGAAGAAAGGCTCTCGCCTAGCACCGGCAATCTTCAATCTATACGTTTCAGACATGGAAAATGCCTTCAAAGATATAAGATGTTTTCCACCTAGATTGTCAGGAATGCCAGTGAATAGTCTCTTGTACGCAGATGATCTAATAATCATGGATCAAACTGTGATCGGTCTGCAGCGTCAACTAGATGCCTAATCTACCTATGTAAAAACAAATAGGTTGCAGAGAAATGCCACAAAATCAAGAATCTTGATCCTTGGTAGGACGTCACGGAGAAGGCCGAAGCACAAAGGGTGGACATTGGAAGGAGAGAAGATCCCAGAAGTAAAATCAATGATATATCTGGCCATGTCGATAGATGACCGCTCAACGGATTCCCATAGAATTTTGAGCTTAAGTAGCAAAACAATGACTTTTGGCAGTTGAAGCAAAAACAATTAGATTTTGCTACTGCAAGTTTTCCATCATCCTAATTTTAAAATTCTATAGGATGAACGTGTTGCCCATTTTGACTAACAGGGCAGAAGCTTCCATCACCTTGTCCTGGAAGGTGTGGTCAATCCTTGAATGAAAATTTGATGTTCTCGCCTTGCCAAAATGCATTCCAATTGCAATGATAAGGAGGGAGCTTGGTCTGAATTCCATGAACCTCAGGTAAACAAACTGGACCCCCGTTACGCGTCTATCAACATAGACGGTAACCTAATCACTGTGGTCAAAGAAATTAAAACTCTAGGAGTCCATCCGGATTCCACACTCTCGCTCAAAAAACAGGTGAATGCCACAGCCTCCTCCACAGCCTATACAAATAAGCTCATCAATGCCTGCAAACCCTTCCGCTCGCCCTCCAGTTGCATTACACTAGCCAGAGCGCTAGTGCTCTCAAAAATGGACTACTGCAATACTCTCTTTCTTGGCTCCTCAGAACGCAATTTGAATAAACTACAGGTGCTACAGAATAATGCACTCAGAGCCACTCTGAGTATCCCACGACACTTACGCATCTCAAGCTTTAGACAAGATGCTCATTGGCTGACTGTACGAGATAGAATCACCCTAAGATCCCTTGTCATCATCCACAAATGCCTCTCCAATGACGCCCCTAAATACCTGGCACAAACCTACCTACAATACCATAATACCTACCAAACACACTTCTTCCAGACCAACTAGAACGGTGTACTCTCACTGTCTCTCCATCCCCAAATTCTCCCTAAAAAAAGCAGGCAGCTCCAGCTTCCCTGTCCTGGCCGCTAAACAATGGAACACTATACTACTGAACCTTAGTGCAGAACCCTCCTTTTGGACCTTCAGAGCAAAAACAAAGTCCTGGCTCGCCAACAAGAATTCCACCGCTATCTGACACTCTTCTTAATGTACTAGCGTTCTCTCCCGACCACCATGTAACCCGGTCAACTGCACTTACTGTTATCATCTTGTATGGATATACTCTGCTGTAACTTCCTCTATGTCTCCGGCGCCCAGTTACCCCACAGTTCGGCGCGTGGTATAAATGAAGAAACTAAACTAAACTAAAATAAACTATATGACAACAGTGTGGAAAACTCTCTCCCTTTATCGCAAGTGTCTCTCAACGCCAGTTGAAGGTGGATTTCTACTCTCAGACTCTCATTAGAAAAAAACAAAGGAAACAATACTCAAAGAATGGAGTGATATGTGTAAAGGAATACTGGAGTAGCTGCGCACCACAGAAAAACCACTCCTTAAGAACCCGGATTGGGTAAAACGCAAACGTTATGACTAAGACTGGATAGATACTCTGGATACTCTGGAAGCGGCTTCTCAATACAAGAGCTATGGAAAAGGCCAAATTGAACTCAAAAGGAGAGGCACACTACGGCCCTACCTGGAAAAATTCCCTTCGGATAAAAGTCGACAACAATTTCTAAGTTTACACCTCAACTTGTTTGCAACAAAGGAAGTTCTTTAGACTAGGAAAAAAACAGAAGTTAGGACTACAGTTGCAGACTATGCAAGTGTAAAAAAGAGACTCTATGTCACCTTATAATGAAGTGATCAGGAGCAACACATGCAAGGATTAATTTGATGGGAAAATGTTTCTGCAATTATCAAACTGTAAGCGAGCAGGACAAATGGGCCTTCATAATGCAAGGCACAAGTATTTCGCTCACTTACGCCCTGCTGGAATTAGTGATAGACATTTTTAAGACAATTGAAGGAACAAGTTTACAATAATGGCTTCTTTAGATTTATTATAAGTGACTAAAACATTGAAAATGCAAACTGTTTTATGATAATGACATATTTACGTTGTTATGTTATTTGAGAGCGAAAGGTTTAGTTTTTAAAACCATGCTATATAAAAAGAAATATGGATATGTTTATAACTAGGGGTATGCAAGATTTTGTTGGAGTGGGGTGTCTGTCTAGCTTCACCCTTTTTGTATTTTCTAAATGTTTTTTTCCCCAATTATGCAGGCATCCAAACATTGTACCCTGCATTGCCTTTTCAGCAATCCAATTTGTGGTCAAAGTTTGGCGCACCATTGGGTGAAATTAGTGCCATAACGTTTCAGCACAATAAAAGGAATAGTACACCAGTGCATGTGAAAATCCAATGTGCATTGTGCAATATACATTGTCTAAGAATATAATTTTGCACTGTAGGAATTGAGCTCATAATTGTACACTTTCAATGTCATATCACTTTCCTAATTAGGGAGTTTACATACATTTGCACATATTGTTTTTTATTTTCTACCAATGTACTTCAATTGTTTGTGCACTATTCTTTTTTTGTGCTTCCTTTAAAGAGGACACTGAGGTGCAGCAAATTCTGAGAATAGGAAGTTGCCAACTGCTAACCAATGTCCCCAAAGGGCGGCTCTGGAGTTTATCTGTGATTAAATGCTTTCTCTTTTTGAATTTTGATTTTTATGTATTTATTTAGTTTCATAGATTAATCAAATGTACAGTATCAGACCCAATTTTAGTTGTTGTCCTTACATTACTTTTTTCTATTGATATTTACATTTATTTCATTGTTTTTGCATTTGATACTTCATGTCACTAAACAACTTTGCATATTCAGTATGAACTTTAGTTGGCTTTACATTTCTTTTTTCTATTGATTTATACATTTATTTGATTGCTTTTTTTAATTTGATACTTCATGTCACTAAACAACTTTGCAGAGTCAGTATCATTTTTAGTTGTTCCTACCAACTGACACATGTTGAGCCTGAGGATTTGCTTTTACATGGCTTTTAAACTAAAAAAGAAGAGTTAAACCATAATAACCCATTGAAATTAGAATTCACAATGACAAAGAGCCAGGAATCGAGTTTTGTTTTGATGTATACATCTATATTGCAAACATCTAATCAAAACAAATGTACATAGAAAACTGACATCAGAACACCCCACCTTATTTGATTCCAGTGGGCATAGAAAGTTAAGAAAAACATCCCAAAAGGAGAATTGATAAGACCAAATAGAAAATGTAGATTCACTAAAAAATAAAAAAAGAGATGAGAATTTCATTTGTGAAATATTTCTGAAAAGGCTCATAAACAAATGACATTAGAAAATCCCATTGCTATTTAATGACAACAACTAATAGATCCTGCTACAGCAGAGTTGGTTAGTATAATGGAAATACCGAATTGAAAAGAAACCAAAAATACAAAAATAACACGATGAAAAGTATTAAGTGATTGTCTCAAGTTACATTGAATGAAGTGTGGAATGCTTCATACGATCATTACGAGTAACTCGACCTGTAGGATTTTGTTTTGACTTGACACATGATGAGGGTATTTCATATATAATAATACCTGTCAATACTTTAGCGATAGAATGAATGAACGGGATTGCCGCCACATGTACATTTGTTTGCCTGGATAAAGAAGAAGACTGGGTGGGAGGTACAGCCAGTCAAGCCACAGCATTGAGGCAAAGAGTTTAGCCACACTAGCTCAAAGGTCACTTTGTCATCCATCATGTCTTATGCTTAGTGTGTCCCCAGCCGCTTCAAAGGCATGTCCCGCATGTCATCTGCTCAGTAAGCAACATCCCTTCCATCATCCTGTTTCAAATCTTTTACAACATGTTAAATGGCTCTACCCCCTCTCTCTCTCACACACACACGCACGCACGCACGCACACACCGCTCCCTCCCCCAAGCTCAGGCAGGAAAGAGGGCGTACACACCACCAAGTCCCAACATCTCCACCATACACACACACACAACAACAGTGACATACACACACGCATGTACACACAATTTATGATGTTAGCAGGTGCGCAAGCTTCCTTGACACATTGCCGAGTGCATCACTGGCAGAAGGAGGAGACCATGCCAGTGTGGACATTTGCTTACTGGATGTTTAAAGTGCTACACTATATCTTGAAACTACCATGCGTTCCTTCTTGACTATTCAGCCAACACTACAATTAAATGGCCCAGGCAAAACTTGCAGAAAAACCTTTAGTCTAGCTATGGGTTAGGGCTAGAGAAACTGTCCTAAAAAAAGGTGTATGTCCAAGCTAGTGTAGATTGTGAAGAAGCCCCCGGACCAGCTTGATTGGATGGTTGGAGTCCAATCAGATAGCTCATTGACTATTACTTTCTGATTGGCAGTTTGATCTAATGGCCTTATCTATATTAGTTCTGTGACTTACTCGTACACTGTTTTATATTTTTTTCAACATTTGTTGAAGACATTTTCTTTTTAAGTTTTTTACCCCTCAGGATTCCGTTTTTTTCTTTCCTTTTGCATTTTGATGAAATAACAGCATTTGGTTTGGTGTTGTGCATAAATAAATAATAATGTCAAGCTGTACCCAGTTAAACCCAGTAAGTATATGTTCGCTCCCGCTCTCTTGCTCTTTCTCCCTCTCGCTGTCACCCTGCCTCACTCTCTGTCTCTGTCTCTGTCTCTGTCTCTGTCTCTGTCTCTGTCTCTCTCTCTCTCTCTCTCTCTCTCTCTCTGTGAGTGAGACATAGTCAGGTGCGCGTTTGCTAGAGTTACCCCAAACATTGATGACCGCAGGGCTCCCAGAGGAAATATGCAGATATATTGAATGATAGGGATGATAAGAGAACTACGACAAAGGCATCAATGAGGTGGAAACTGGTCTTCTATTTTCAGACATGCCTTGGCATTGCGTGTGTCCTGAAGGAATGTTGCTATCACAATGAGAGAAAAATGTCCATGAAGTGGGGTTGAGGAGGATAGGGATACGGCTCTGCAGGGCTGCTGGGGTTCTGACAAAGCTTGCAAGAGACCAGAGAACAAGGCTGCAGTGTCGACAACTGTGTGTATTTATTTATTTTATTTTTGTAATGTTTGTGTTTGTGCATACTTTAACAAATTCAGCACTTCAGCAGCAGTACACTGCTAACCAGAAGTATCAAATGGAAAAAGACAATCAAATAAATGTAAAAATCAATGGAACATAGAAATTTGAGGACAACTAAAATTGGTTCTGATCCTGTAAATAGGATTAGGAACATAGAAATATCAAACAAACAAAAAAGATACACATGGAAAATGCAAAAAGAAAAAAACTTTTAAGCACAACAATAAAATATTGATTCTAATACTGAAAAGCTTCTTAGTGATACGAAAATAAGAAATTGAAAAAATAACCAAAAATAAAAAATACAAATTTAGTAAAATATTAAGTTACATTGCATCAAATGTGAAGTTTTTGATTATAATAAGTAACACAGAGAATTTAAAAGTGCCTTGGTGCTCGCAGTAGACATTGATCCCTGGTTTTAATCTGCGTGCAAACCCTGTACAAGAAGAAAGCACATTTTGAGAGAAAATGGTGGCTATGCTGGGCTCCACATGCAATTAAGAAAAGGGAAGTTATTTAATTGTGGTGTTATCAGAGGCTGGCTTCTTTACACAATGTGCAATGTTCATTTCTAAGGATCACTTCCAGAACATATTGAGCCATAATAAGAACATAACACTTTTATTTCTGAGCAAAGCACATTATTAAAACCTAGAATAACCATATAAATGATATTCTGATAGAAGGTTATCATTCAGGAGAGTGCTCAAGACCTTCCTGTTCAAGGAATGGCTCCTCCTTAACACCTAGGTCCACACACCCTGCACTCCCAACCTTACCTGAGACTCAGTGATGTACTCCCCTCTGTCAGGCCTTGGTTGCTTGTAGATCCCTTGCTGCCAATTGCCCACCGTCTCCCTCCTATGTTAGCGCCGTGCTCCTTTTTTCGCTGCTTCCCTCACTGTATTCTTCCCCTTATGATTCTAAAGTACTTTGTTGCTTCGCGAAGCTAGGCACGCGATCAGTAAATGCCCTAACAATGAGCATACCAAGATGCACATTCTGGTACACTCCTAATGTAATCTTTCGAAATATCCCTATGAAAAACACGAAGTGGATAAATAGCACCATTGAGGGTTCTCAGCTATGTTGTACTAAATCAAAGATCATTTTGCGAACATAAGAATGACCACATTCAATACATTTTATGAATATATGTGTGATGAAAGGGTTGTATCTCTGAATCACTAAGTCCATAATACACACTGGATTTGGTGCCCTTTTTGTTCTTCACACACTCACCTTAACATTGAAGTCTTTATAACCATTAACCATATTTACTCATTCGGACAGTCTCAGGATTTGGCATTGGTAGCATTGTTCAAAACTAAATTGGATTTCGAAACAAATTTACTGGGGTGGCAATTGCCTCCCAAGTAGGTTTAAGGAAAGGACAAAGCAAATTGGTTAATTTAAAAGCACATGGGGCAAGTGATATCGGTCAAAAATTAATTTAAAACCCTCTTCTGGTGTTAATTGGTAGTTGCAATGTTTAGAAAATGTGTTGGCAAATGACACAATTTAAGGCAAACTGGTAGATTGACATTGGTCAAAACAGGATATGATTTAAAACAATATTTGCACCCCAATCCAAATATTGTTTTTTGGAAAAATGAATGGCCAATGAGGCATTTGGAAGCTGTGGCTGTAGGAATCAGTGAGACTGTTAGACAGAATCACATGCAGTACACTTTGGGAACACTACACACAATTAAGACTACAAGTCTAAGTACAGTTTCACCTTTGGTACAAGCCTGTACTACACAGTAATGTGGTAGCAGTGGCTGAGCAGCCAGACTTATCTCAAGAGTAAAGTGAGCAGTACAAGAGGTTACACAAAGGGCTAACAATCACAGTGGTTCAAACAAACACTTACTCAAGGTTTCTTGGTAAAAGAATATACATTTATTTACACAGTCAGCTGGAAAACATTCCACTATTGAGAGCAGCTCAATATCACAATCTAATATATTACAATACACAACCAATACGTTTCTGAACAAGTTCAGGTCCCCTGAAGTAGGAGCAAAATGGCACTTCTGTTACTTTAAAAAGGGGGGTAAAAAGACAATGTTAAAAGAATTAAAGCATAAATACTTTCAGAGGTGGGGCAAAAAGTTTCAATTCACTACAACCAGCAATTCAATTCAATAGGCCTGGGCCAAAGTCAATGGTTCAGAGTTCTTGATAGGATAGCACAGATCTGGTAGTAAACGGTTAAGTCTTTGCCACTGTTTTTCGATGTAGTTGGTCAGACGAAAAGTTATATGTCAGTTTAGGGAAGGACAAGCCTTCAAAGTTGGGAAAGTTTCACAAACTTCCACCGCGGCAGAAAGGATTTCTTGACTGTACTTGCAAAGTACCTTTTAAATGAAGAAAATCTGTAGCTTAGGGAGTTGTTCCTGGCAGTTCCTGCAGATCTCGCTGTTCCTGATCTTCAGTCGTGGGGACAAGAATGAAGACGTTGGGAGGTTCCTGTACTGCCCATGGAAGAGGCCACAAGCTTGGCTAAATGTCGGTTTAAGGTGTGAGTGCCTTAAAGACCACAAACTGGTATCCTTCTCACTGGCTATCCGTTTTCAACAGCACTCTGAAGAAAATTCGACCAGTATAGAGACGGTATCCAGGTAACTTGCCAGTTGGTGTTCCTACCAAACTCAAGGGAAGAAGTTAACCTTGAAGGGCTTCTCTGTCAATGGAGTTTCAGGCAATTCGGACCTGCAGCAGGGCTTCACCGGGGGCCAGGAGTTGCAGCAGTCGTCTTCCTTCAGCTCGTCTTCGGTTCTCTCGTTCCAGTGGTCGACTTTGCTTTCCAAGTCCCAGAGGCCTGCTTTTAAACAGTTTTCCCCCATTCATTCCAACCTAGCTGTCACTCACCCAGAAGGGTGGCTGTCCTTGCCGGACAGCCAGCCGGCCAATCAAGACAAAGTGCATTCAGGCCTCCTAGGAGACTAAGCACAGGGAGTTTCAGGCACCTCCCTCACATCCTGTCCACCCGAGACACTCAGGCGCCAGAGGAGGGCTTCAGCACTGAAGCCCGCCAAAGGCTAACAAACAAAGGGACCAAACCCGGTTTGGCGCGCAGAGACAAACACTAGAAGGACCGTTCGTAAAAGAAACGGCGAAAAAAGTTGACCGGAGTCTGTTTTTACAGATAGGTCTTGGGTGCCATATTGAAAAACATGGCTGACCCGATTTTTAGCTACCGGTGTTCGCGGTCGGGAAAAATCATGGTAGTTTGTTCTAAACCACTGCCACCAGCCATTTCAAGAGGGAAAGGGTAACATTTGACTGTTACATGAGTGTTTAGACTCAGGGGATGCTAGGCAACCCCTCCAGCACTCTGTAGGAAGATATTGTGTGCTGGGTATGTACATTTAAAAAGACTATTAAAGTCAATTTAACTTTACATGCTCTGGGAGACAGTAGTCAGTCCCAGAGAAAGTATTTAAACCTTGGGAAGTCTGAAAGACATCCCTGTGCCACAGCATTGAAGGTGCTGTGTGACACCCAAGGAAAGGATGATGCCTATGGAGTTGTTTTAAAGCTCCATATCCAAAGAACACAAAGGAAAACACACACATCAAAATACATGAAAGAGTGTAAAGGAAAGCTCACACTCTTTCCGGGTAAAAATAAAAATCCTAGAAATCCAGCAAAGTTGCTGGGGGTCTCAAAAGGTAAGGGAAATTAGCACATTTGTCAGAATTCTCCCTAACAGACTTTAATGGGTATATCAATGAGGCTTTAGATGAATAACTAAATGTTTTTAATCAGCCTAAATCCAGTGGTCGAAGTGAGCGGGAGCGGTCAGGAGCGGTGCTCCTCTACTTTTTTTAATGACCTTTTACAGCTCCTATACTTTTATTTTAAAAAGAAACCATTCCGGAATGGTTTAGTTATAAAATAAAAGTGTAGGAAGATGTTGAATCTTGCACTTTCAGTGCTCTGCACTGAACGTTCCCTTAAACAGCAGGTGCAAGTGTTTAGGGGTGTGCATTGTGTGTGGGAGGGGAAATGGTGATGGGGTTTGTGGGGAGTGGGTGCGGGCCGTCAGAGAACACAGTTCCACTACTTCTTTTCGTACACTTCGACCACTGCCTAAATCAGTGAGAGTGCTCCACAGAGGGCCCCTAAATCAGTGTGGGGGACCCCCAATGAACTGATTATTAATTGTACTTCCTGGTGACCGGTGGAATCAGTGCCACCCCCCTTGGGGGTCACACAGATTCCCATAATAGTGTGAATGCGCTACCAGTCGGCACACTGCTTGCATGCATGCAATAGCCCTGATGTTAGCACATAATTTACCAAATATCATGGTCCATTTCTGCCGTGATCCACCTTTGCACTGGGAAGTATATTTATTTTCTTAACAAAACCAAGTTACCACTATTTAACATTTTCCTCCAAATGAGGCTACATTACTTTCGCAGGATGTATATCAGACCTCAAAATCTGTTATTTAAAGGCCTCGGCATGTGCAAAATGCTGCAGACTAATCCTTTGCGTTTGAAGTGGGATTCAAGTCTGAGTGGATTGCTCATGAGTTAAGTGCTCTCCTATGACCTGGGTAAACCTGCTCATCGTATGTTTGCAGATGTGTCCCTTCAACACACAGTGCTTGATACTTTGACTATCAATAAATGGGTTAATAATATCACCTTTAATTACAGCGCTAAGAGAGGGGGAGGTACCCAGATTGAAGCCCTATGTAAGAAAAGTTCAGATCTGCTATCCAAGCCTTGGTCTTCTCCCACTGGGATGGTGGCCATGCCCTTTTGGAAGGCCTTCTGGGAACAACCCTGGTTGTGTCCTACATGCTGCAGCACACCTCCTTGAAGGGCTCTGCAAATTCAGCCACATCACCCGACCCTAATCGAACTGCACTTGCCCCTGCTGCAAGCCCGTATCCTCTTCAAATCCTGCTGAAGAATTGCAAGGCTGTCGCCCTGAAGTCCACAAGCTACCTCACTGAGAAACTCATCATGTCCGGAGGCCTGCAATCCACCAGAAGCAAGGACATGTGCAGACCTGAACTCCAGCGGCACAGGAAGGAAAGAACCAAACGACAGGCCCTCTCTGTCTACGCTCTAAGACTCTGGAACCTCCCCACCTTCAAAACCAGACCTGTTACCTCACATCTACATTGCACTGAGAAGCTCAAGAGCCTCCTCTTCAAGGAATGGGTCTTCCTGAACACCTAGGTCCACACCCCCTCAACTTCCTACCTAACCTGACACATGGTGGTCTGCTCCCCTAAATGTTCTCCCCTGGTTGCCTGTAGATACCTTGCTTCCAAATAATCTGCCATCCCCCATTGGTAGAGCCTCACCCCCTTGCGTTGATCCCTTGCTAACGGCTTCCCCGTGTCGTTACTTCTCTCTGTAACTGGTCAAGCGCTCCATTGCTTCCCAAAGCTAGGGCACCGCTCGATAAATATCCCAATATTAATACACAATGCTTAATATTATTATATAAGAAACATATTCGTGTTCATGCTCTGTGCATCATACTGGCTGAGATGTCTAGCCTGCAAAGAGCAGCCCGCCCAATTTTTCAATGCCCATTAATGCTAGTTCTCAACTTCTGGCGCTCCACCTGTCCATCGCAGATACTTTGCTAGCCCTGCACCCTTATTTGCAAGCCCCTTTGGTGTGTCCCCTATGAACAGCACTCTGTCGCTTCCCAGCTGGGTTTGCACTTTATAAACCCCATGTCGTGAGACCTGCTATAGCTGCAATGGTTTCCTCCAGGGAGGAACGTGAGCTAAAAGGACTCTACCCGTAGTACAGGGTGATCCACGCTTCTTAAGCTGCTTTGCTACACTACTGATGCATTCCCTTTGCACCTCATTGCCTTCACGTTCTTCACCTCGCTTCTTGGTGCTCCCACCGTGTAGTTTCGTTAGAATCGGTGGCTGTGTTTTCTCTGACCAGGGCGAGGAGTCGTCCTGTCTGCACCGGGGTATTAGGAAGGTCACGGCGTTGGGGAGGCTGGTAAAGATGTGACTATTCTCACAAGAGCTTATTTTAGCTGAGGACAATTGCTGCCAGCTGAGAAATTAGCGCTAACATGCCTTAGCAGTGCTCTCCCTCGGCAGGGCACTGCACCTTGCTGTTTTTTGCCCAAAGTACAGATTTGTCTCCAAAAGTGAAAAAACGCCTTTCCCTCAATCTTCAATCCTGGTCCGATCACTGAAAAATGATTTATGAATTAAATAAAATGCTCATAATTTGCACAATGCCCACATTTCCGTCATACAGATACATTGGTCAATTTTCACATACCACAATTATGCAGATAATTCAAACAAAAATGCCTACACTTTCTGACTGATCACATCAGTAATAAACATAAATTTCCTACCATAAACAACGTTCTCACACGGAAAGGCAGATTGACCAATCACAATCTGCCTTTCACGGAGCGATTTTGCCTTCACTGTCCAAGGAGTAAAAAAATAAAGTCAATATCAATGGCCTTCGCCATAAGAATAGAAAAGGGACTTGTCCTTTTTCAGATGATGGCAGCCATTTTGGAATCTGTTTTCCATGGCTGCTGTCATCCGAACTCAGGCCAGTGCGAAGCTCATGCTGGCGGGCTGTTAAATCCCATATCCACCCCACCGCCGGGGCATGAAAGCTACATTTAGGTAATGTACAGAAAGGAACAGCAATGCGCCTATTCGCTGATGAAGACAGAGGAGCTCATTTTAAATGAGCTGTAATGAAAATCAAATGTGTAACAGTCACGCTTAATGCTTTTATACATTAGATTTCTGTCATGGCTAATGTTTTCTAAATTTGTATGGCAGAGAGGAGTGGCAATACGAAACTTGCGTTTCCGCCCCTCTCTTCCTTTCCACCATACAAATACTCCAGCATTTGCACCGGCATGGATTTTCAATAGTGAAAAAAATGGGCAGACTGAGACATAGCTCTCAACTCACACGTTTTTGGCGGGTGTCACCCGCCTTGTAAAGTTCTGAATCACCCACCAAGCCTCCTGCACGCCCATTAATTTCAATGGGCCTCTCACCCGCCAAAAACACAATCGGGTGTTTTCACCCGCCTTTGCTACACAAATGGTTGAGAGCTATGGACTGAGAGGGATCCATTGTAAACACCACCTACATGGCAGGCAGCGTTTACTCGATTTGCACATCGGAGTACAAAAAGGAGGGCAAAAGGCAGCATACACCACGTTTTTGCCCTCCCCTTTTGCCCTTCGTCGTGTAAATAACGATAATTTGGTGGCAGGCAGCCGGCTATACCAGAGTGCTACACCAGGTCCCTAATTCTGCAAGCGAACCTCCTCCTACACAGACACACACGCCTGCACCCAGGCGAGTACAGTAGCACACAGGCAGTAACACGTGTGCAAGTAGGGAAAGGCATTCCCAGGGAAGCAGATTCATGGTCAGGAACACCCAGAATGATGCCTAGAGGCTTAAGAAACCTTCTTAAAACCGGACTTTGCTAACCCCTATGCTGCTAATAGTGCCTAGAAACATATCCAACACTATTTAAATGTGCTTCATTTATTCATTTATTCATTTATTCATTCATTCATAGGGCCTTCACAAACCTAAACCGTTAGGGAACTACCACACCCCTCTCACCCTGGCCCTCTGTGGGGGTAGGGCCAATGGTATAGAAGGAGGTGACGGGATGTTGGAGAAGGGGAGCAGGAATAATGTCACTGGAAGGTGGTAGTGCACGTCAACGTTCTGGTGGAATTGACCCCTGATATAATCTTCCCATTAGGATATTTTTAGCCCTCCTGCCGTGCATTTTAAGTGGCGTGGTCTCCATGTCATGACAGAGAACCTATTGTAAACAAGCAGGCATTAACCACTGTTAATCCCCTCAGACTTTCCAATGGGTTGCACCTGGGCTTGAGCACCACCACTGACTCCATGGTGTTGCTTTGGGAGGGCTAGGGGTCTTTGGTTGTGGTGTGAAGAGACACTGTAATACGATTATCCAATCTCTGTGTCTTCTATCTCTGGTACCCAAGCACCAGTGGTGGACATGGAAAGCCAACTCTTGCATCTCGGAGTCCAGTCTTCATGACACACCTCCCACCTTTGTGAGGAGGCAATATGGCGTAGCTTTAAGTGGACATGGGCTAGATGGGACAGAGTCCCTGCCTGGGGCTCTGCTGGGGCTTCCCCCACTAACCCCATCTTTCCCCCAAACCATTGTGGGCATATCTCAGCTCAGGTGGAGAGGCGGGCACATTGTTATAACGTCTTTTGCTGCACCAACCTCTCCTTTTATTTCTTAATCTGACACATCAGCGAGCATCACTGTTTCATGGGAAGTGACTGGTAGGGCTATGTTTGCAGCGTATGGTGAGAGGGCTGTCTGCAGGGGTCAGCGCTGCATTGCAGCAAGGTGAACGCTAGCAATGCGTCCGCCTGCCCTATTGAGACCCAAGACTGGACTGGGAACCAAAAGTGGCCATGGAAATGTTTTTCACAGTGGCCCTATATCAACATATACTGGAAGCTTTGTAAAAAAATCTTAACTTCGTCCAACTCATAAGAGGCCCAGGTTTCAGGCCCCCCCAACCGCCAGGAAATCTCCAGAGTTCCCTGTAGGCCAGCCCACCACTGTTGCGACCTTACAAAAAGGCACTGCAATCTCTTATCCACGCCCTTCTCCACTAGGTTCTTGAGCCAACCATTTGTTAGAGGCCCCCCTCGATTTCTTGTCCTACTTGAAGCACTGGTAAACTGGTAAGATAGCTCAGTGGGTTGAGTGCTCACTGCTGCGATCTATGGTTTTGAATCCCGGCATGGCCAACTCAGCCTCTCATCCTTCCGAGATCGGTAAATGAGTACCAATTTTGGTTGGGCTGATACATATATGTAAATATGTTCTATGTACAGTGCTTTTGCGAAAGCGCTATATAACTAACAAATCACTGCAACGTGGCCTGGACTGATATCAAATGTTATATTTTCAATACAGCATGGGGCAACCTGTTACATGATGGCAATAGCCCTTAGGCTTATCATGTGCTTTTGGCTTTGCATATGTCTCATTACTTGTTGTGGTGCGTTAACTCCCCATAAAGCCCGCCTTGTTTCTCTCTTCATGTTGTAGAGAGACAGTGGCCGTCTTGCGATTCAAGTCCTCCTTTCACTCATGGCCAGCTCCTGTGTAGAGGAGGCTTCGAGGGCAAATTAGGGGCTGGACTCACTTCTACTCACAAAGGCCTCTGCCTTTCCTCTGTGGCAGATACGTTGATGTCAATTGCAGCGGAGATGGAGATGTCAGCCTGGAGCATGCACTGGGAATCTCCAACGCAGTGCTGGGCGAATTCATTTCGGGAAGTGCTAAGGATGTGACTAGCCATGTCCTTCGCAGTAGAGGCGATCATTGAGCAGAAATCGCACATTTGGCAAGCTCTGTGGGTGGCTGGGCCGTGCTACTAGGCCTGAGCAGACAGAGGATATTTTAGCAGTAGTGGGTCGTTGCCACTTGGCACAGAACAGGCAGATGTCTACGCCCAATGGACATGGGCCCTGGCCTCCTGTCCTTCCGTTAATCATTCCCAGTTTGTGCATCCCAGCTGTGGAACTCCCTTCCAGGGAATCTGAGATAGGAAAAGAATCTCCTAGGATTTAGGAAAAAACAGGACAGCACTATTTAGTTAATCGCCCCACTGACCTTATTCGTGGCCCTCCTGTCCTGTCCTCTTTTGTTGACCTTGTGATTATGTGTGTCCTGATGACTGTGGCCTGTCAGCGTGTTATGAATAAATAAATAAAACATGGTAGAGGGTAAAACAAAAAAAACAAAAAAATTGGGTTCTTATTCCGCTCTTCATGCTCGGCCTCTAAAAACAAGCACAGGAAAGATGGCTGCCATGGAAATGCTCACAGGGCTCAGGCTGGAGCCCTATGTCGATTTCCATGGCAAAAAAACTGAATGTGGTGGTGTGAGCTGAGTTGTAACTGTGGGTGCACAGTGTCGAGTTAAGGGGGGGTTTCCTGAGTGTGGGAGGACAGGGGAGTACAGGCAGGGGTGTTGCTAGGTCTGGAAAAGATCAGGGGCTAAGCTCATGTCAGGACTGGTGGGATTCGGGGCTAGCTATAGCCTTTTGATTGTAGTGTCTGAGCTTCTATGTGGGACTACAACCAAAAGACCCAGGGCTATAACCCCCTCAGGCCCCCCCTAGCAATGCCCCAGAGTATAGGGGAGAAGGGCAAGGT
Source organism: Ambystoma mexicanum (assembly GCF_040938575.1). Taxonomy (NCBI): domain Eukaryota; kingdom Metazoa; phylum Chordata; class Amphibia; order Caudata; family Ambystomatidae; genus Ambystoma; species Ambystoma mexicanum. The sequence goes on along the minus strand of NC_090923.1, from coordinate 104,077,445 downwards.
ATTGAAGGTGGTTTTGGGGCAGGGAGGAAATAGAGGATTGTAGAGGTGGCACCGTGTATCAGGGAGGAACGCACATAATTTGGATCAGAAAATTAAATCTGGGTTCTGTGCTTCTGGTTTGGCTTGTGCCAAACGCATGAGCGCTAATGGGGCAATCTGCCATCATGGGTTGGTGTGTTCCAATTGCCACATAGGCCAATGCAGATGAAAGGCTTCCGACAATATTGAAAACATCCCTTGCCTCACTAATACCCCTCGCATCAAAGCCTTCCCAGGACATCATTTCCCACTGCTGAAGACTGCATTTACACCACATGACACATAACTGTACTAACATAGTTCCACCGAGTGGTGTGGCAGTTTTTGATCACTAGGGTGATGACTAGTGTGGACACAGGCCGCAGGCACGGCCAAGCATCCATGCACAATAGAATACAGCTATGGCTATGCACATCCGGTCTAGTATCACGCCTAGCATCCAGACGGAAACACCTGACTTGCCTCACACCTCTAGAATATGGAGGCCACACAAGTGAGGAAACAGCGCTATATAAATAACCAAATTCAATACAATACAATACATAGACCCACACTAGGTATGACGGACCCTGCTATCAGGTATGACCTCCAGCGACCTGACCTGATGAGGGTGGACTTCATCGGTGGCCTACACCTGCTCTCTCTCTCTGGGGAGGCTCACCAGCCGTCACCTCATTACCTGGCGGAAACCCGTCATTTTCAAGAGCACACCTGTAATCAGAGACCAGGGTCGGCCAAGGTGCCACAGCTGAGCTACAGAACAAAAGGCCTCTGTTTCCAGGGAAAGTCACGCCACTGAGCGATGCTTCGCTCAGGCATCTTCCACACCTCCCTGAAGACTCCTCATCTTTCCTAGGGTGGGATCTGCTTCTCCGATCACACTAAAGGATCTATTGCGGGGAAATCTAAGCGAGGCATGGACAGAACTGGGCGAGCTAGATGGGACATCATTGTTGAGTTAAAGCCAAGAATAGTAGGTTGACCAATGTAGCGAATGACAAAATATGCTCAGTGAGTGTGCAGGAGAACAAACTCGGAAAGCTTGGGGATAATGTGGAATACATTTCAGTGCTGAATGTAGAACTCTGGTCGCTACTTACTCACACATTCTGGGTGTCTTATGTGTACAATGGAGTCAGAGCCAATTCTTGTTTCCTTACGTGCAGCATCCTGGGGTGGAGCGGTATTGGGTTCTTCCTATGGTTAATGACTTTACTATACGTCTGATTTTACTAACACTAAATTCTTGCAAGTGAGATTCCCGTCACTTGCAAGGTCCAGAACTCTGGTGAGGATTCTTTTTGGACTTGATGTATGTCTTTGGAGGTCCAGCAGAATTCCACCAAAGTTTCAGCTCGATTTAGAATTCGGACGACCATACACCACTCACCACTGATTTTAGACAAGGCAGGGGTAGGGACAGGCCTTTACAAACTGCAAAGACAAAGGAGTCAAAGAATCAGGTGCCTCCAACCTAGAGGGGAAAACACTGCAAAAGAAGAAAGCACTGTCAAGACATGTTCAGTAGCTTGGATGACTTGTATATTATGGCTTTCATGACCCGGAGGAAGGGCAGACATGGCTGGAAACCGCGCTCCAGCACGAGCCATGGTAGGATCAAGTGAAGCGAGGGCCTCGGCGAGAGCTAGGGCCATTACCGACCATGCCCATCCTCCCACCGGGGCATGAAAGCCATTTGCACTCTTTGGTTCATCCGGAGTGAGAAGTGACGCCAGTCTCTGAGGAAAGAAAGAAAATGAAAACATTAAAAAAAGAAAACAAAAATGGCCACCGCCATAGGGAATGGAGACTAAGTCCCTTTTCCATTTTATGGTGGCTGCCAGAGAGGGAGGTGCAAGAAAGGCAGGAGCCTGCAGGTAAGCGTGGAGAGAGGGAGGGGGTGGGTGAGAGGTTTTGTTTGGTTGGAGGGTCTAGGGGTAGGAAGGCAAAAGGGAAGGTTCCCTATTGCCTCCCAACATAAAAGAAATGGCGCTACCCGTGGAAGGGCCTTGGGTGGCTGGAAGAGCAGCCAGAGAATGTATATTCTTGTCCGCTGTTCCAGCCACCTGATTGGTCAATCGCTCTTCCCCGGGTGCACATTTATACAAGATTCGCGTATATAGAAAAACCATGCCTTTTTAAGGAACCCACTATTTAGATCATTTCCTTCCCAGTAGAACCCGCTCAGAACATTTCACCCTAAAGAAAATATTAATGATAGGGATAAAACAACTGTCAAAATACACGGTGCACCCCCTTAGCGCACAAAGTCGGGATAACCACAGACCACCGGACTAAGCGGCTGTAACAGTAAAACAGTTTGGTGGTATCTCCACAGATTTACCGCCCAGATACCAGCAACCTCGTAATGAGGCCCAATGTCTGCATTGCTACACCCAATCGTGACGCAGTCCTAGGCTAGCAGGCAGCAGTGTCGATTGCCAAAGGATGCGCAGAGCTCAAAGAAAGAGATTCAAGGGTTTCTTTAAAATGAGATTTTGCCAATTTCCTGCAGAGAGCATTCTCACACCGCCATTGGCCACTACGGTATACAGCTCTGGTGGGCATTATGCCAAGAGACTGAGCACACTGCAGTAAGTTACTTTGGGGCCTAAACATGCATGTATGAGTGAGTTGTCTCACAAAGCTTAACCATTTTAAAAGATTGCACTGGAGTCAGCCTGGCTTCTTGCTTGGTGAGAGACAACATCCCTGTTTCTGATGTTGTCTCTTGCCTGGAAACGTTAGACCAAATCCTGAAGGAGCAGGGCTTCCCCAGAACTGAGGAGGGCCTTCATCATATGTTAGACTGCCATCAACCTGACCTGGAGGCAGAAACAGTCTTCTGCGCTTTGGCTGCTTGCTCCTTAGACTGTATATAGTCCATTCTCTCCTGCCGACAGACGCCCTTCTTGTCTCTGAGCAAGCATAGCATGGTGTGGAGGGGTAGCAGCAAGCATAGCATAGCATGGTACGGAGGGGTAGCAGCAAGCATAGCATAGCATGGTGCAGAGGGGTAGCAGCAAGCATAGCATGGTGCAGAGGGGTAGCAGCAAGCATAGGATAGCATGGTCCGGAGAGATAACAGCAAGCATAGCATGGTGCGGAGGGGTAGCAGCAAGCATAGAATAGCATGGTCCGGAGGGGTAACCACAAGCATAGCATGGTGCGGAGGGGTAGCAGCAAGCATAGCATGGTGCGGAGGGGTAGCAGCAAGCATAGGATAGCATGGTCCGGAGGGGTAACAGCATAGCATAGCATGGTGCGGAGGGGTAGCAGCATGCATAGCATAGTGTGGAGGGGTAGCAGCAAGCATAGGATAGCATGGTCCAGAGGGGTAACAGCAAGCATAGCATGGTGCGGAGGGGTAGCAGCAAGCACAGCATGGTGTGGAGGGGTAGCAGCAAACATAGGATAGCATGGTCCGGAGGGGTAACAGCAAGCATTGCATGGTGCGGAGGGGTAGCAGCAAGCATAGGATGGTGTGGAGGGGTAGCAGCAAGCATAGGACAGCATGGTCCGGAGGGGTAACAGCAAGCATAGCATGGTGCGGAGGGGTAGCAACAAGCATAGGATAGCATGGTCCAGAGGGGTAACAGCATAGCATAGCATGGTGCGGAGGGGTAGCAGCAAGCATAGCATAGCATGGTGCGGAGGGGTAGCAGCATGCATAGCATGGTGTGGAGGGGTAGCAGCAAGCATAGGATAGCATGGTCCAGAGGGGTAGCAGCAAGCATAGCATGGTGTGGAGGGGTGGCAGCAAGCATGGGATAGCATGGTCCGTAGGGGTAACAGCAAGCATAGCATGGTGCGGAGGGGTAGCAGCAAGCATAGCATGGTGCGGAGGGGTAGCAGCAAGCATAGGATAGCATGGTCCGGAGGGGTAACAGCATAGCATAACATGGTGCGGAGGGGTAGCAGCAAGCGTAGCATAGCATGGTGCGGAGGGGTAGCAGCAAGCATAGCATGGTGTGGAGGGGTAGCAGCAAGCATAGGATAGCATGGTCCCGAGGGGTAACAGCAAGCATAGCAGGGTGCGGGGGGGGTAGCAGCAAGCATAGCATAGCATGGTGCGGAGGGGTAGCAGCAAGCATAGCATGGTGCGGAGGGATAGCAGCAAGCATAGGATAGCATGGTCTGGAGGGGTAACAGCAAGCATAGCATGGTGCAGAGGGGTAGCAGCAAGCATAGAATAGCATGGTGCGGAGGGGTAGCAGCAAGCATAGCATAGCATGGTGCAGAGGGGTAGCAGCAAGCATAGCATGGCGCAGAGGGGTAGCAGCAAGCATAGGATAGCATGGTCCAGAGGGGTTACAGCAAGCATAGTATGGTGCGGAGGGGTAGCAGCAAGCATAGCATGGTGTGGAGGGGTAGCAGCAAGCATAGGATAGCATGGTCCAGAGGGGTAACAGCATAGCATAGCATGGTGCGGAGGGGTAGCAGCAAGCATAGCATAGCATGGTGCGGAGGGGTAGCAGTAAGCATAGGACAGCATGGTCCGGAGGAGTAACAGCAAGCATAGCATGGAGCGGAGGGGTAGCAGCAAGCATAGCATAGCATGGTGCGGAGGGGTAGCAGCAAGCATAGCATGGTGCGGAGGGGTAGCAGCAAGCATAGGATAGCATGGTCTGGAGGGGTAACAGCAAGCATAGCATGGTGCGGAGGGGTAGCAGCAAGTATAGCAAAGCATGGTGCGGAGGGGTAGTAGCAAGCATAGCATAGCATGGTGCGGAGGGGTAGCAGCAAGCATAGCATGGTGCGGAGGGGTAGTAGCAAGCATAGGATAGCATGGTCCGGAGGGGTAACAGCAAGCATAGCATGGTGCGGAGGGGTAGCAGCAAGCATAGCATAGCATGGTGTGGAGGGGTAGCAGCAAGCATAGCATGGTGCGGAGGGGTAGCAGCAAGCATATGATAGCATGGTCCGGAGGGGTAACAGCAAGCATAGCATGGTGCGGAGGGGTAGCAGCAAACATAGGATAGCATGGTGCGGAGGGGTAGCAACAAGCTTAGCATGGTGCGGAGGGGTAGCAGCAAGCATAGCATGGTGCGGAGGGGTAGCAACAAGCATAGGATAGCATGGTCCGGAGGGGTAACAGCATAGCATAGCATGGTGAGGAGGGGTAGCAGCAAGCATTGCATAGCATGGGGTGGAGGGGTAGCAGCATGCATAGCATGGTGTGGAGGGGTAGCAGCAAGCATAGGATAGCATGGTCCGGAGGGGTAGCAGCAAGCATAGCATGGTGTGAAGGGGTGGCAGCAAGCATAGGATAGCATGGTCCATAGGGGTAGCAGCAAGCATAGCATGGTGTGGAGGGGTAGCAGCAAGCATAGGATAGCATGGTCCGGAGGGGTAACAGCAAGCATAGCATGGTGCAGAGGGGTAGCAGCAAGCATAGCATAGCATGGTCCAGAGGGGTAACAGCAAGCATAGCATGGTGCGGAGGGGTAGCAGCAAGCACAGCATGGTGTGGAGGGGTAGCAGCAAACATAGGATAGCATGGTCCGGAGGGGTAACAGCAAGCATTGCATGGTGCGGAGGGGTAGCAGCAAGCATAGGATGGTGTGGAGGGGTAGCAGCAAGCATAGGACAGCATGGTCCGGAGGGGTAACAGCAAGCATAGCATGGTGCGGAGGGGTAGCAACAAGCATAGGATAGCATGGTCCAGAGGGGTAACAGCATAGCATAGCATGGTGCGGAGGGGTAGCAGCAAGCATAGCATAGCATGGTGCGGAGGGGTAGCAGCATGCATAGCATGGTGTGGAGGGGTAGCAGCAAGCATAGGATAGCATGGTCCAGAGGGGTAGCAGCAAGCATAGCATGGTGTGGAGGGGTGGCAGCAAGCATGGGATAGCATGGTCCGTAGGGGTAACAGCAAGCATAGCATGGTGCGGAGGGGTAGCAGCAAGCATAGCATGGTGCGGAGGGGTAGCAGCAAGCATAGGATAGCATGGTCCGGAGGGGTAACAGCATAGCATAACATGGTGCGGAGGGGTAGCAGCAAGCGTAGCATAGCATGGTGCGGAGGGGTAGCAGCAAGCATAGCATGGTGTGGAGGGGTAGCAGCAAGCATAGGATAGCATGGTCCCGAGGGGTAACAGCAAGCATAGCAGGGTGCGGGGGGGGTAGCAGCAAGCATAGCATAGCATGGTGCGGAGGGGTAGCAGCAAGCATAGCATGGTGCGGAGGGATAGCAGCAAGCATAGGATAGCATGGTCTGGAGGGGTAACAGCAAGCATAGCATGGTGCAGAGGGGTAGCAGCAAGCATAGAATAGCATGGTGCGGAGGGGTAGCAGCAAGCATAGCATAGCATGGTGCAGAGGGGTAGCAGCAAGCATAGCATGGCGCAGAGGGGTAGCAGCAAGCATAGGATAGCATGGTCCAGAGGGGTTACAGCAAGCATAGTATGGTGCGGAGGGGTAGCAGCAAGCATAGCATGGTGTGGAGGGGTAGCAGCAAGCATAGGATAGCATGGTCCAGAGGGGTAACAGCATAGCATAGCATGGTGCGGAGGGGTAGCAGCAAGCATAGCATAGCATGGTGCGGAGGGGTAGCAGTAAGCATAGGACAGCATGGTCCGGAGGAGTAACAGCAAGCATAGCATGGAGCGGAGGGGTAGCAGCAAGCATAGCATAGCATGGTGCGGAGGGGTAGCAGCAAGCATAGCATGGTGCGGAGGGGTAGCAGCAAGCATAGGATAGCATGGTCCGGAGGGGTAACAGCAAGCATAGCATGGTGCGGAGGGGTAGCAGCAAGTATAGCAAAGCATGGTGCGGAGGGGTAGTAGCAAGCATAGCATAGCATGGTGCGGAGGGGTAGCAGCAAGCATAGCATGGTGCGGAGGGGTAGTAGCAAGCATAGGATAGCATGGTCCGGAGGGGTAACAGCAAGCATAGCATGGTGCGGAGGGGTAGCAGCAAGCATAGCATAGCATGGTGTGGAGGGGTAGCAGCAAGCATAGCATGGTGCGGAGGGGTAGCAGCAAGCATATGATAGCATGGTCCGGAGGGGTAACAGCAAGCATAGCATGGTGCGGAGGGGTAGCAGCAAACATAGGATAGCATGGTGCGGAGGGGTAGCAACAAGCTTAGCATGGTGCGGAGGGGTAGCAGCAAGCATAGCATGGTGCGGAGGGGTAGCAACAAGCATAGGATAGCATGGTCCGGAGGGGTAACAGCATAGCATAGCATGGTGAGGAGGGGTAGCAGCAAGCATTGCATAGCATGGGGTGGAGGGGTAGCAGCATGCATAGCATGGTGTGGAGGGGTAGCAGCAAGCATAGGATAGCATGGTCCGGAGGGGTAGCAGCAAGCATAGCATGGTGTGAAGGGGTGGCAGCAAGCATAGGATAGCATGGTCCATAGGGGTAGCAGCAAGCATAGCATGGTGTGGAGGGGTAGCAGCAAGCATAGGATAGCATGGTCCGGAGGGGTAACAGCAAGCATAGCATGGTGCAGAGGGGTAGCAGCAAGCATAGCATAGCATGGTGCGGAGGGGTAGCATCAAGCATAGCATAGCATGGTGCAGAGGGGTAGCAGCAAGCATAGCATGGTGCAGAGGGATAGCAGCAAGCATAGGATAGCATGGTCCGGAGGGGTTACAGCAAGCTTAGTATGGTGCGGAGGGGTAGCAGCAAGCATAGCATGGTGCGGAGGGGTAGCAGCAAGCATAGGATAGCATGGTCCAGAGGGGTAACAGCATAGCATAGCATGGTGCGGAGGGGTAGCAGCAAGCATAGCATAGCATGGTGCGGAGGGGTAGCAACAAGCATAGGATAGCATGGTCCGGAGGGGTAACAGCATAGCATAGCATGGTGCGGAGGGGTAGCAGCAAGCATTGCATAGCATGGGGCGGAGGGGTAGCAGCATGCATAGCATGGTGTGGAGGGGTAGCAGCAAGCATAGGATAGCATGGTCCGGAGGGGTAGCAGCAAGCATAGCATGGTGTGAAGGGGTGGCAGCAAGCATAGGATAGCATGGTCCATAGGGGTAGCAGCAAGCATAGCATGGTGTGGAGGGGTAGCAGCAAGCATAGGATAGCATGGTCCCGAGGGGTAATACCAAGCATAGCAGGGTGCGGGGGGGTAGCAGCAAGCATAGCATAGCATGGTGCGGAGGGGTAGCAGCAAGCATAGCATGATGCGGAGGGGTAGCAGCAAGCATAGGATAGCATGGTCCGGAGGGGTAACAGCAAGCATAGCATGGTGCAGAGGGGTAGCAGCAAGCATAGCATAGCATGGTGCGGAGGGGTAGCATCAAGCATAGCATAGCATGGTGCAGAGGGGTAGCAGCAAGCATAGCATGGTGCAGAGGGATAGCAGCAAGCATAGGATAGCATGGTCCGGAGGGGTTACAGCAAGCTTAGTATGGTGCGGAGGGGTAGCAGCAAGCATAGCATGGTGCGGAGGGGTAGCAGCAAGCATAGGATAGCATGGTCCAGAGGGGTAACAGCATAGCATAGCATGGTGCGGAGGGGTAGCAGCAAGCATAGCATAGCATGGTGCGGAGGGGTAGCAGTAAGCATAGGACAGCATGGTCCGGAGGTGTAAAAGCAAGCATAGCATGGTGTGGAGGGGTATCAGCAAGCATAGCATAGCATGGTGCGGAGGGGTAGCAGTAAGCATAGCATGGTGCGGAGGGGTAGCAGCAAGCATAGGATAGCATGGTCCGGAGGGGTAACAGCAAGCATAGCATGGTGCGGAGGGGTAGCAGCAAGCATAGCAAAGCGTGGTGCGGAGGGGTAGTAGCACGCATAGCATAGCATGGTGCGGAGGGGTAGCAGCAAGCATAGCATGGTGCGGAGGGGTAGTAGCAAGCATAGAATAGCATGGTCCGGAGGGGTAACAGCAAGCATAGCATGGTGCGGAGGGGTAGCAGCAAGCATAGCATAGCATGGTGTGAAGGGGTAGCAGCAAGCATATCATGGTGCGGAGGGGTAGCAGCAAGCATATGATAGCATGGTCCGGAGGGGTAACAGCAAGCATAGCATGGTGCGGAGGGGTAGCAGCAAGCATAGGATAGCATGGTCCGGAGGGGTAACAGCAAGCATAGCATGGTGCGGAGGGGTAGCAGCAAGCATAGGATAGCATGGTGCGGAGGGGTAGCAGCAAGCCAGACTGCATTTAGCACTAGCAGTTCCAAACAATGGGCCTGGGATGAAGCAAGACAGCCCAACACACAGGCAGATCACGGGAATAGTCAGGTCTTGAGGTAGTGCCTGTGACTACACAGGCTGAATTTTCCCTTTTGTTATGATTCACCTTAGCACTGGGCCAGCGGAACTTAGCTGTGGAAGAAGAAAGAGACTCCTATGTTGCGCTAAGTTCCCTATAAGCACCCTGCCCCCCCCCCCCCCACCCTCCCGCCCCACACGGCCTCCTCATTCCAAACACTTGTGTGTTGCTTATCTCCGTCCCAGAACTCTCGAGTTACATTCCCAGGGCGTTGCCAATGAATGCTTGGATCTTTCTGAAACACGGAGGCAGTGCGTTTTCAGCTCTTGTGAGAGAGTGAACTGAACTCTGTTACAGATGTTCGAGTAGGCTAGTGTGCAGAAGAGTAGGCTAGCGTGCCAAAGAGTAGGCTAGCATGCAGAAGAGTGGGCTAGCGTGCAGAAGAGTAGGCTAGTGTGCAGAAGAGTAGGCTAGCATGCAGAAGAATAGGCTAGCGTGCAGAAGAGTAGGCTAGAGTGCAGAAGAGTAGGCTAGATTGCAGAAGAGTGGGCTAGCGTGCAGAAGACTAGGCTAGCGTGCCAGAGAGTAGGCTAGCATGCAGAAGAATAGGCTAGCGTGCAGAAGAGTAGGCTAGCATGCAGTAGAGTGGGCTAGCATGCAGAATAGTAGGCTAGCATGCAGATGAGTAACCTGCATGTAGATGAGTAGGCTAGTGTGTAGAAGAGTAGGCTAGCATGCAGAAGAATAGGCTAGCGTGCAGAAGAGTAGGCTAGTGTGAAGAAGAGTAGGCTAGATTGCATAAGAGTGGGCTTGCGTACAGAAGAGTAGGCTAGCGTGTAGAAGAGTAGGCTAGTGTGCAGAAGAGTAGGCTAGCGTGCAGTAGAGTGGGCTAGCATGCAGAAGAGTAGTCTAGCAGGAAGAAGAGTAGCCTGCATGCAGATGAGTAGGCTAGCGCGCAGAAGAGTAGGCTAGCATGCAGAAGAGTAGGCTAGTGTGCTGAAGAGTGGGCTAGCGTGCAGAAGAGTGGGCTAGCATGCAGAAGAGTGGCGTGTGCAGAAGAGTAGGTTAGCGTGCAGAAGAGTAGCGTGCAGAAGAGTGGGCTAGAATGCAGAAGAGTAGGCTAGCGTGCAGAAGAGTATGCTAGCATGCAGAAGAGTAGTCTAGGTGCAGAAGAGTAGGCTAGGTGCAGAAGAGTAGGCTAGCATGCAGATCAGAAGGCTAGCATGCAGAAGCTCTATGCCAGAAAGAAACGCCAGACCATGGGCCTCATTATGAGGTTGGAGGTAGCCATGGAGCTGTTAGCTCCATGGCTGCCTTCAAAACCCTACCGACTCCGCCCTGGTGAATGGAGCAATTACCGGTCCATTCCAAGGTTGGCGGGACCGGTAATTCCCCATTCACCAGGGCCCTTCCCCATTCCCATTTGAGCCCCTATAGGGCTCAATGGGAATGCCGAAGGCGCTAATAACGGTACCGCAAATTGCGGTACCGTTATTAGCTCCAGTGTCCCTTTGCGGGTCCCGTCCTTAACGCCTGGAAAAATCAGGCGTTAAGGGAGGACCTGCAAAGGGAACTCGTAGTAGAGCGGTAAGGGATTACCGGCACCGGTGCCCTTACCGGTGTCAGTAATCCCTTACCGCCCCCCTCGTAATGAGGCCCCATGTCTTGGGAAGGATTAAATGCTGGATTGTCTTCCAGGCTCCGGCTCAGGAGCTCCGGAGATAGACATGTTAGTGTCAAGAAAGCGTTGGATATGTGAGCATCTCTCAATCTAGATGCAGTAGCGCCCCCACAGACCTTTAGCACAGGAGGACTGAGCAGAAAGAGCAGATGAAGGCACGTGGAGCAGCTTAGCCTCGCCACTGACATCCCAGGTGAAGATCTCAATTACCAGCACCGAGCATGGCTGAGGAGAGGCTTACACTAATGGCCCACTGGGAATTCAGGGAAAAGTAATCCTGGGTCCTAATTTAGGGCATCTGCAGGGCTTATTCCCCCCTGAAATGGAAATTAGTCACAGAGTCACTTGAGTCTTGGTACTCCGCACTCCACAACCCCAATAGTCCTGAGAGTGGGAAACCCTCCCTGGGAGAGGTGCTGCCTGGTTATGGCTTTTCCAAGACTTCCTGTCTGGAGGAAAACGAGTAGAAACTAAGGCAACTACACAAAGGCGCATTATTTTGACCCCTAGATTGTCAATAGGACTTTGTCCTGCAAAGGCTGGGTACACAGGGGTCACGAGGATAGGGGATATGGTCTGCAGAGGGATTAGAGCAGTTTGCATTGCTCAAGATGCGATGTGGACTCAAACCGAGAGATTGTAATCAGCGTGGGGCTCTCGTGGGATTGTGGAAGATGAGGGTAGATGTGCTCTTTACCAGGTGAGCCAGATTTGTTAATATTCTTTTGAACTTTGCTGGTTTCAGTTGTGCCGTTTTTGAGGGCTAAGAAGGATGAAGATGATGAAAATAAGACTCCAATGGAGGAAGAACCTGGCCATGACTTACCCAGGACAGACAGGGAAAGGTTTGCCCAGGTATGTTATGTTATACAATATTTATACTGCACCCATATCCGGTTCTATGTGAATTGGTCAAGATTATTTTTATCGAATTCGGCGACATTTCCTTTTCTTTCCCCGGCAGCACCCACCGCGACTTCCTACTATCTTAATATCTTAATTATCACGATTACCAGCCCCCCCACCCCCCACCGCCCACATATTTCATTTTGGCCAAATTCGATTACAATGTGATCAATTCGAATTAGACGAAATCTCCAATGTTTTAATCTTCCTAACCCCCATCGCCACTGTAGTGGTCTTACGGTGCCTGGCTTTGTCCACAAAATGCGTGTTGTGACCCCGCCAGGGAGTCACCAGACCTTAGTTTGTGGAAAGGAAAGAGTAGTGTTAGAGAGAAGTTAGTAGGAAATAGGGATTAAACAATGAAACAAACAATTCAATGAGCAAAACAATTCTGAAGAGGCGAATAGGGTATGATTGTGGCAGCATTGATTTGTGAGAAAAGAGCGATCGTCATTTCTCAAAACTAAATATTGAAGTTTGGAAAAGCATCGGTGGAAGAGTGTCTTTTTAAGCTGAAGAGGTTGTCAGACTATGATAAGGTGAAATATGAAAGAACGGCTTGGGAAGAAACCTACCTGGAGATATGGTTGGACTTTAGATGTGCAAGTGAGCGTGAGTGAGTTGTTTGTATTTTATTTGTATTTTATTTGGAATTTATAAAGCGCTTTAAGCCAAATCGCTGTACATAGGTAATAAAAACAGTACAATAAAATGAAGATGCATGTAACAGTAAAAGCGCCCAAACTTGCAAGTGCATTTCAAGAAGATGCAGCAACGTCATTTCACAAAAATACCAGGGGTAGCGGCAGTGACATCACACGACCCTTGACCTCTGATGAGATCACATGATGTGATGTAATTTGACCCCACCCCGAAGAGACAACACGGGAATCATGGAACACAACCTTTCACCCCTCGACTAAATAGGAAGTGACAACACATAGCATTGTTTATAAGTACACACAAACAATATGGTTACAATATCACTGTAAAGTGAAATACAATTCATACAGGAATGGATCACCATATGTATCGTTAATATCATTGCGTAGAGGCCCATATTACCAAATCACTGTGAATGCAAACAGACGTCCAAGGACAAACGATAATGAAGTATTATTATAATTATAAAGCATTTACACTTAAGCGCTTCATACAGAACAAATATACACACAATATCACCCACCAACCTGTGTTGGTACTCATTTATCAACCTCAGCAGGATGAAAGGCTGAGTTGACCTTGCTGGGAGTCAAACGTGCTGTTAGGCAGAATTGCATAGAGTACCCTCTGGGACCACCACATACCATTAGGACTACAGGTGTAAGCAAAACCAACCTTTGGTATAAGTCTGCAATACACAGTTTTTGGTAGCGAGCTGAGCAGCCAGGCTTATCTCAAGAGGGAATGTGAGCAGTACAAGAGGTTACACAGAGGTCTTACAATCAAAGTGGTTCAAGTAGACACACTCGAGGTTTCTTGGTAAAACACTTATTAATTTAGTACACAATCATTTAGAAAACATTCACTAGAAGGAGGCAACTTAATAATATACACAAATAAACTTCAATAGCAAACCAATACGTTTCTGAACAAATTAGGCTCCCCTGAAATAGGAGCAAAATGGCATTTCAGTTACTTTCAATGGGAGTAAAAAAGCACAAGTTAGCAGAATAGATGACAAATACTTTCTTATACAGTGCAAATAGTTATAGTTCATAGAGGACTCGATTCAATTCAATAGGCCTAGGCCAAAGTCAATGGGCTAGTGTATTGGATTGGAAAGAGAATTTGTTTAAGTAAACAGTAAAGTCTTCGCGAAAGTACTCAGAAGTAGTTTGTACGAAAAAGAATCATATGTTTGGTCACGAGCTGGTTAGGCCTGCAAGTTGGGAAAGTTTCACAAACCTTCACTGCGAGAGAAGCGTTCTCTCAATCGGGTTGGCACAGTACCTTAGTATGAAACAAAAGATGCAGCTGAAGACGTTGGTTCCCCTTGCAGGTCCTGCAGATCTCGCTGTTCCTGAGCCTCAGTCGTGGGGACAAGAGGGAGGACGTCGGGGGACTCCTGCACTGCACAGGTCTGTCGGAAAATGCTGACAAAATGGAGTCACTTCAGTTCGAGGGCATTAAGCACACAAGCAGGTGCCCTTCACACTGGTTAATCCTAACCAGATCCGAGAATAGTATCCAGGAAGCTTACAAGTTGATTGGTCCCACTAACGCAAAGGAAGAAGTCATCATTGAAGGGGCTTCTCTGTCGAAAGGAGTTTGGCGATTCGGACCTGCAGCAGGGCTTAACCGGGCAAACCAACGGTGCAGGAGTTGCAGCAGCCGTCCTCTTCCAGCTCGTCTTCGGTTCTTTCGTTCCAGTGGTCGACTCTGCACTACAGTCCAAGAGACTCGCCTTTTAAACAGTTTTCTCCCATTCATTCCAGCCTATCTGCCACTCACCCACCAGGGTGGCTGTCCATCTTGAAAAACATGGCTCCCGTGATTTTTAGCTAAAGGTGTTCGCGGTCATGAAAAATCATGGTAGTTCGTTGTAAAACCACTGCCACCAGCCATTTCGACAGAAATGGGTAGCATTTGACTGCTACATGAGTTTCTAGACACAGGGGATACTAGGTAAGCCCTCCAAAACTCTATAGGAAGATAGTGTGTGCTGGGTCTAGGAATTTAAAAAGACTTGTAAAGTCAATTGAACCTTACATTCTATGGGAAAAAGTAGTTTATCCAAGAGAAGGTATTTAAACCTTTGGGAAGTCTAAAAAGTAAAAAGACATCCCTGTGTCACTGCACTTAGGGTGCTATTTAACACACATGAAAAGATGCCTATGGAGTTACCTTAAAACTCCATAATCAAAGAACACAAGAGTAAAACACACATCAAAATACATGAAAAAGTGGGGAAAAAATGCTCACACTCTTTCCAGGTAAAAAAATCAAGTCCTCAAAATCCAGCAAAGTTGCTGGGGGTCTCTAAAGTGAAGGGAATTAGCACATATTTGAGAATTCTCCCTACAACCTGCAGATCACACACACATTGCAGCAGCCAGCACTCAACCCACTGAGCTATCTTATGCCACTATCAGAAAACCAGCCACCCTAGAAACAAAGAGCCAGCCTTAATCTAAAAAAAAATAAAAAATATATGAGTTTTCTTTTTTAGGGGTAGCAAGGGAGACCACGGGGGTAGGAAGGGAGACCTCAGTGCTTAAAGTTGCGACCGCTGGCGACCCCTAAACGACGTCCATGAGAAGATGGGCTTTTATTGAGGAATGAAATAAAGAGTATAGAGAAATGGTGTGAAGAGAAAGTGCGAGCGAATTCCAATGAGAAGGTACAAGTGATGGAAAGGAATGAAAGCGGGATTTAGCACAGGGAGGACACGGTACTGCAAGAAAAAATTGAGATAGGGAGAGAAGAGAATGGGTCGGAGTTAGAACGATACCAGAGAAGAAAGATAAATCAGAGCAAAACCACAAAGAGATTTGAAGACTAAGCTCAGAAAATGTAATTTTAAACGTGAATGAGAAGAAAGCCACCCAAGAGTAGAAAGAGAAGAAATAATGGGGTCACCAGGAGGAAGAAAATAGATAAGACAAACAGAAGCATTGGACACTGATTTCAATGGGTGAAGATGAGATAGAAGAAGACCAAATAAGGAAAGAGAACAATAATAAAGACGAGAAACAATCAGGGAAGAGATTAAAGGTCTAGTAGCGTCAAATGTTAGAAAAAGACGAGCCTTTACGGATGTTATACAAATGATAGCGACAGGCTCGAGAAGATAAAGAAATGTGATCCTTAAATGATAGGCCCAAATCACAGTAAAGTCCCACGTTACGAGCCGTAGGGCAGATAGGAAGCTGACACTGAGGAAAGGAAATAAAAGAAGGAAAACAAGAGGCTGGAATAGTATTACAGGGGGAAAAAAGAGTACCTCAGTTCTGGTAGTGTTTAATACCAAAAAGTGTTCTGTCATCCAGGAATTAATAGCTGTTAGACATGATGAAAATTTATTGCGAGTTTCACGAGTAAAAGATAAGAAAGGTTGAGTATCATCTGCATACAAGTGGTGAGAAAGTCCACTTGTTGGAGTGGTGGTGAGGCTCTTGTGCCATTTTATTTGTTTATCTGTTCTTTCTTTCTGTGTCTGTGACCTTAATGTTTCTTCTTTTTTTGTTGGTGTGTGCAGATGGCGGTGTGTTCTAGGTTCTCTTCTGGGTGCTGCATTAATATTTTGGCAGCATTTTTTTGCGAGGAGTGGCTAATATTTTTGTGGAAGAGACACAGAGAAGGTGTGGTCTTTTTGTTGTTCTCGCCTTTACTTTCTATTACTGATGTCTGTTTTTTGCTGACGTTCAGTGTTGACATTGATTAGTGGGGTGCATTGGGAAGCCCCATGGAACTGCACCAACATGTTAAATGAACTGTTAAATAAAATATCAAAAGAAAAAAAATCCCTATAGGAACATGGTATGAAGAAGAACAAATGTATCTTCTTTTCCCTCTCTCCTCCTTCAGCACAAGTATCACAAACTTTCCCTGGTGCAATGGCAACAATATATTTTTGGAGAATGTGGGGCAGGGAAATTGTGTTTGTGGTGCAAAATGACTTTTTGTATGGTCATTTAGTTGTTTTGTACAACAAACACAAGTCCCCTTTCCCTCCTTTTCCAGCAATTCAAATAAGCACCTAAAACACATTGGGCCCGATTCATGGAAGCGTTTTATAATGGTGCACTCCCATAGGAAAACGTTCTGTGAATCAGCCCCTTTGTTGCGATTTTCCCATAAACGGGTGCTTATTATTCCTTGAAGCAGGTGGGGATTGGTGGGAACTAGAAGGAAACGGAGAACGTTGACGAGGGTGCATTGGAGCGATCCATTGGAGCGGTGGGGGGAAACTAGACAAACGTGACCGACAAAGCAGGCAGAGTAAGGGACCCAATCGCTGGACGGAGGCGGAGCCCAGAGAGAGCAGGTGGGCAGCCCTCGATGAATGATAATAACTAGATGTGCTAAATGTATAGTTCAGCGTTTCCTTTCCCCTCGCTGCTGCAGACTCTGCTAATCACACATTGCCAACCTGTAATGCACACCGTTGTCCTTTAATTAAAGCGCTGCTCTTTCTTTAGGCCACAGCTGTTGGGCGGTTTTACTTTTCCCTTGTAATCCGGTGGCACTTTCTGTGAGGAGGTTGTTTCACCAAATTGCCACCTTGGTTCATGCAGAGAGCGGCTCCTCAAGTCAAGGGAGTTTAGAATGTGTTTTTTTATTGGTATGGTTGGCATGAAAATACAGATTGACTTAAAGGTGTAGAGAGGAATGAGCGTGGGGTTATGGGGTAGAGAGAGAGGACAGAGGGGCTTAAAGGGGTTAGTGTGACAAGAAACCCATATCCCAACCATTTGACTGTGGTATTGCTGGAGCTATGGCCATGGGGGTCATTTTGGGAGGGGTCAAGGGTGTTTGTTCGCCCCAACTTTCTTGGCACACCATTTTGTCCCCCTCATTTGGCAGACGCCCCTTTCCTTTAGATATGACATGACATGCTTGCTTATTTATAACACACTTAATACCCAGAGGTTTATAAGCACGGACCCAAGGTGCCGTCTTCCAAGGCGAGCACGTTGCCCCTGAGCTATCCTCCCCATCATTTTCAGCTCGTGACTCCACTGTTTCTGGCGTGCTGGAGGAAGGATGGAGTTTTGAGCTGGCTGTAATTAAGGGGTGCTTACATGTTACTGGAGGTTAGTTTCTGGAAGTGCATGGATCTTCCATGGCACCAAGTTCATGGGCTAGCTTGAGCCACAGTCTTGGGCCTTGAACAAACACGAGTTTGATTTCCGCAATCTTCTGGCGGGATATTGCTGTTGGGCGAAGGACGTGGATCCTGAATTCCTGGCAGGAGCCCACTGTTGGAGACAGACATGTACTTCTGCCCTTGCTTGCAGGAGGTCTTAAGGGTCATCCCATGCACCATGAAGCTGACTGTGATAAGGATCCAATGTGAAGAATTATTTGCTGGCCTAATGTGGTCTCATGTTTTTAAGGCCAAACATCAGACTATCAGGTATGTTTTGAAATGAACCAACCCGCTGCGTTGCCCTTTTAGTAACACTAAGGAAGAGAGGAGCTGTGTGATTTCATCGAAAATATGACTGCCAATCCCATTTCATGGAATTATTTGAAACAGATTTCACTGCAAATAAATGTGGGTAGAGACTCCGTGCACCCCCCAAATTTCCTGTAAAAAAATTTGATGAAATGAGATTCGCAGCAATGGTCTGCGATGTAATGGGTGTATACGCGGATGAGATTATTACAGTAGTCAAGCTTGCAGAGGATGCTGGATAAGCACCTGTAATGTATGGATCGCTTGCACCAAGGTCATCTCCTCCAGGGGACCTAGGTAGGTTCCTGCTGTCTTCCGGGCTGATGGGCTCTGGGGGGAGGGATTGGTCCTGAGGCATCATTCTGTAGTCCCATTATTTCCTACTGGTGTCGCAGAAAAGTATTACTTGGGGGCGAAGGGGGTGTTCACACAGTAGGCTAGGGCTTTACTTAGAAAGGTGCACTAGGTGAGCACTCATTCCCTCACTCATACTGAGTAAGAGTGAATGACGTGCAACATTTGCTAATCCAAGAGGCGGATTGGACTATTGAATATTATAAATGTTGCCAGATGGCAGTGTTGAGGGGTGGGGGGGGGCAATCACTGATGGGTCCACCCTGGTGAAATAGTAAGGTGAGGTGATCCGAGCGATGGACCTGGGCTTCTCAATCGTGGAATGTGTGGAACGTTGGAATTCCCATTGCACTTTACACCGGCGTAGACTAACCATCCATGGATCGTCTCTACTGAGAGGTCCAGGAGAGGCCTTTGCATCTCTAGAATTCCTCAATATGGAAGAGGTGACAGGGCCTTGATTGGGCAATTCTGGACAGATGGTTAGGGCGCCACAATCAGGTAGCACCAGGCCGCATCATATTATCACTAAAAATACAATCTTGGGCTCCTCCTGTATTGCAAGAGAGGGGGCACCAAGAAGACGCTTCCCTTGAGATGGCACAAATCCTTGCATTGGTCATCCTATTCGAGTGTGGACATCCTGGATGGAGTCTAGTCACATTGTTTGTTGCTCATGTGGATGCCAGCTGGCTATACCTTTCACTGGAAATATGGAGACTGGCATTAATTATTACTGGGCATAGGCAGCCAGGGTTTATGGTCATAATACCGGAAAAAAAAATCTCGAAAAAAAAAATCTCGGAAAAAAAGGCCGAAAAAAAAGTCGAATTTTTTTTTAATGACGTTTTTTATTCGAAATGGGGGGGATCCCCGGGGTCCCCCCCCAACCCCCCTTTTTTTAAATTTTTTTTTTTTACCTATTTCTGTTTTAATCCCGGACCCCAAAATAAATATATAATTAAAAAAAGAGAAATTCGACTTTTTTTTTTTTTCGAGATTTTTTTTTCGACCGTTTTGTCATTCGAGATTTTTTTTCTCGATATTTTGACCGACCACCGGCAGCCAGATTGTTGTGCATGTGGATGTTGGCAATACCTGGCACTGGAGATAGGAAGGCTGGCATTTACTGTTACTGGGCATATGGTGCCACGTCCTACCTCATGTTGCTCATGTGGATGCTGGCAATACCTGGCACTGGAGAGATGGAGGCTGGCACTAACTGTTACTGGGCATATGATGCCTGGTCCTACTTCTCGTTGCTCATGTGGATGCTGGCAATGCCTGGCACTGGAGAAATGGAGGCTGGCATTAACTGTTACTGGGCATATGGTGCCTGGTCATACTTCTTGTTGCTCATGTGGATGCTGGCAATACCTGGCACTGGAGAAATGGAGGCTGGCATTAACTGTTACTGGGCATATGATGCCTGGTCCTACTTCTCGTTGCTCATGTGGATGCTGGCAATACCTGGCACTGGAGAAATGGAAGCTGGCATTAACTGTTACTGGGCATATGATGCCTGGTCATACGTCGTGTTGCTCATGTGGATGCTGGCAATACCTGGCACTGGAGAAATGGAGGCTGGCATTAACTGTTACTGGGCATATGATGCCTGGTCATACGTCGTGTTGCTCATGTGGATGCTGGCAATACCTGGCACTGGAGAAATGGAGGCTGGCATTAACTGTTACTGGGCATATGATGCCTGGTCATACGTCGTGTTGCTCATGTGGATGCTGGCAATACCTGGCACTGGAGAAATGGAGGCTGGCATTAACTGTTACTGGGCATATGATGCCTGGTCATAAGTCGTGTTGCTCATGTGGATGCTGGCAATACCTGGCACTGGAGAAATGGAGGCTGGCATTAACTGTTACTGGGCATATGATGCCTGGTCATACGTCGTGTTGCTCATGTGGATGCTGGCAATACCTGGCACTGGAGATATGGAGGCTGGCATTAACTGCTCCTGGGCATATGATGCCTGGTCATACTTCTCGTTGCTCATGTGGATGCTGGCAATACCTGGTACCGGAGAAATGGAGGCTGGCATTAACTGTTAATATGATGCCTGGTCATACGTCGTGTTGCTCATGTGGATGCTGGCAATACCTGGCACTGGAGAAATAGAGGCTGGCATTAACTGTTAATATGATGCCTGGTCATACGTTGTGTTGCTCATGTGGATGCTGGCAATACCTAGCACTGGGGATGTGAGGAATGATATTAACTGTTACTGGCCATATGGTGCCTGGTCATTGTGCAGTCGCACCTGGATCATTCCAAGTGCCAGATGAAATTACCAGTAAATGATATTACACACAAATAACCGGACAGACTCAAAGAATATGACAAAATACTGCTTTATTATCAGCTCAAATAAAGTAGGAAAACCTAGTGAACAAAGAGATTGAAGCTCACACACTCTGGTCTACATTCGGATTACACAAAGGTTTTATACCTCAATGTACGTCAGCTATGATATCATCCTACATGGCAAACAGTAGAGACCTTTCGAAATGAGGGATTGGTTTAGGGAACATATATGCCTATGTAGAGGAGGTCCCAAGTACGGCCCACACTCCAACCATCCATTTTGAAGTACCAGGAACGTTCACGCCGAAGTATGTGACGTATAATGAGCAAATAAATCAGCAGAGAGCTGCAGTGGGGCTCTCTCCAGTACCTATCAGAAGAACAGCACCTATTCAAGTACTGACACCAAAGAAAACATGGACAGTAAGGTATCCATTGAGAAAACCATATCAACAAATGAAACGGAATGACGATCGTCTGAGTACAGTCCCTGATGAAGCCAAAAAGGTCTTAATGGAAGACGAATGGTGACGTCACAAGAACCGGATGACTCACATATAGAAGATATGATGCCCTACAAATGACGAAAAGAGACTAAACGCCATGAGTAAGGGACATTGCGAACCTAAAGCAAAAGGACGATGTCAAATGTAAGAAGCTTATGCCATGAGCATGACGAAGATATTCGACCAGTTTACGCATGTACATATGCTTGGAACCGCAAGATAGCTAAAAAATAGTGTGGCTTGCTATGCTTAGTAGTAAGATAGATTGCGGCAAGCGCCACCTATACATATCTACCTCAAAAGAAGCACGTTATATAAGTATACTTCCACTATGCACAAGCACAAGAAGCAGAATCAACCGAAGGTTACTAGAGGCCGTATGAGGAGAGCTTCATATTTAACAAATTAAGAATAAAAGGCAGAACGAAACTCAGCAGAGACAAATCGTGCCAAAAAAAAGCCAAGGTTGTATCAGCAAAAATAGACAAGCAGTAGCTACAATTAATGAAGCAAAGAACAGAATATCTTGCTCAGAAAGGTCAAGATAAGGAGCAGATGGCAGGTGGTGGGCAAAACGAAAATCAAATACACGAATTACATGGAGAAGACGGCAAATTTACAGTGTCTGAATCACGTGACCAGCCGAGCGAGACTTTCACACCTATGCATGGCGGAGTGCCATGCAAAGATATCAGAACTTTTTCCAGACAGAGATGCAGTCTCAAGGCCAACCACAGTGAAATAATTGACACATGACCCCTGAAGTGATGATTGATTGTAGCAATAATTGGAGGAAGGCCGGGGGAGCTGAAGGGCACTCTGCACCTGGCCGATTATTCTGCATGCTGCTAGGCAAAATGGAAAAGTATGAGTGGGGTAGGTGCCAACTTAATCATAGTGGACCAAGTAATCTAGGGTCCTATAGTTAGTAGAACCAATGGGACGTAGTACTTTTAGTGATAGTGACATCTACAGTAGCCATTTTTAAGGTAGGGCTTAGATGTCCCACCTGGTAGTGTTTACCCAATCCCCTTACTCTTTAACCTTATACAGATATAATACCTATATTAATGTTACCTTCCTAGAACCAATAGATTTGCATGCACTAGTTTAATTGTTACACGTCAGTGATGACGAGTTTTTAGTATAAATGATGTGTTTTTTCTGAAGTTCGTTGGAGTTATGAAGCGAGAAGGAAGTTCATGCAACCGCAGATATTCATGAAACTCCCCATTTTTTGTACTTGTCATTAAACAGACTCCCTTTGTCAAACCATTAAGTTGTCATTATTGATTTGATGCTTGAGTATTAATCTGCATCCCCAACCATCTCACGGGTGCTGCTATTCCATCTTAAAGTGCTATTGGGCAACCCCCAGCTTTATCGGCCTGTTGGGGTCCTGGTGCACACCTATACTTTGTTTAGGTGTTAGTAACACAATTGACTGCCCCTTATCCGGTAGGCACACCCTGAAATACCTCTAAATACCTATACTACAGATTAATAGCAAAATAACAGCAGTGGATTGGCTTCTGCAACAAGGTATGGTTCACCGCTACATAGTTCCTCATGATTGGTTGGCATTCTCTCCCAAACTTGGACATTTGGTTCGTTAGCAGCACGTAAGCAAAACAAAACCCAGGTGCGGGGAAAATATCAGGCCACTGCCCACTTGGTCAATTAGTCTACCATATCTCATCAGTTAGGCCCTAAGTGTTATGCTTACCTGGCCTCTGCGGGAGCGTCTGGAGCCTATGAACAATGGGCGCTGTTGGGCGTGCTAGTCGGGGCAGTCTGCTAGGCTGCGCCTAGAACAAGAAAGCAGATGTCACCCTGTGGTTTCTCTGATATTCCCCCCTGTTCCCCAGACCTCCAGCCTTGGGTTTCCTGGGGGCTTCCAATAGAGCTCTGCTCACTTTGGGTGTTCACAATGGTGAGCACTCCGTCCTGTCTAGGAAGGGCGCTTTACTTCTTGCGGGTGCTGCTTCGAGTTGGGGATAAAAGGGGCAAGTTCTTTGGCCGCATCTTTAAGAACAGATGCTGGGCAGGAATCACCTTGGCAATTGGAAGGTTTAAGTGAAGCAATAATGTTAATTACTTCATGGGTGGACACTGAGGTAAATTTGAAGCGTTGTTGTGGTTTCAGGGGGCAGGGGTGAGTTTAGGTGTGGACGGCTGAAGTTTCAGATTCTGTTTCTTGGCTGCTATTTTCTTTTGGAGCAGAGTGATTTTGTTGGTCAGAGCGTCTTGAATTTTGGCGCACCAGATCTTGTCCTTGATGCAGTTCTCAGTTGTAGGGATGGGAGATTCAAGTTCTCTTAGAATTTTGAATAGTTCTCTGGAACCTGAACTTGCATTCTCAATCCTGTTATTGTAGGCATCCCTTTTGGCTAACAGAATTTCTTATTTGAAGCTAGCTGAGATTTTGAGCAGGATGTCTTTGTTGACTATGGAGGGGTTATTTTTCCAGGTTGTCTGGCATTTCCTTTTTTCATTCCTTAAAGCTTTAAGTTTTGGGGTGAACCACGAGTTCAGGTGTGCTTTGGGTTTGCTTTTGCGCAATTATAATGGGGCAATGCTCTCTAGAACTGTAGTCAGGGTTTTGTTATAAAGGTCCACCAGTTCTGAAGGGTCGGAGGAGGCTAGGGAGGGTTTAAGTAAGGGTGTGAAGAAAGGCATACGTTTATCCGGTGTAATATTCTTTTTGTTCCTGGTTGGAATGGATGGAGCAATGAGATTTTCGTTATTCGGATGTGTACAGTCTTGAAGATTAAAGGACAGTAAGGAGTGGTCGTTCCATGATTGTGGCTCAATAGAAGAGATTGTTGTGATGCAATTAAGGTCCACTACCCAATCAAGGATTCTTCCTTTGTCATGAGTAGGGAGTAAGACTCTTTGAGTGAGGCCAAGTTCAGCTAAGGAATTGGCTGAGGACACTGCAGGTTGGTCTGTGGGGTCATTGAAACCTAAGTTAAAATCACCTAATATGAGGATTTGTGAAGAAGGTTTCGTGTTGGTCGAAAGAAGTGTATTGATTCCCAATGTGGTTTTGGCTATGAAAGCCACCCCGCCTCCTCTAGAGAATTCTCTATCCGATCTGAGGATTGTATAGATTTCCGGAGTTGCTAAAAGGAGGGAGAGTCCAGCTGCTGCGTGTTACCAAGTCTCAGTAATTGCAAGGAAGTCTAGATTTCTTTCTAAAATTAGATCTGCAATGTCTACTGCATGGGCGACCAGAGACCTGGCATTGGTCAGTGCCCCAAGGATAACAGTATGGTTGTTACTGTGGGCAGAGAGATTGGGTGTGGCAGAAATCAATCTGGTCTTCTTTACATTTTTGGGGTTTTTTTTGGGTGTGTGTACTGAGGAGGATCATTGGAGGGCAATGGGTTGGACGGTATCTTGTAGGATTTTCCGAGTCTGTTGACAAGCCAGGCATTTCCGCTGATTCCAGGGCCTGGATGATTGGAAAGCGGTAAGGTGGGGTAGACAGAGGTTCAGGAGTGGTGTCAAGACTGAAAGTCTTAGTGATTTGTGGGATGTCAAGTGGCAAGTTGAGATAACTGTGGGTGATAGTTACTGTGGGCAGTGGGGAGGTTCTGGAGAGTAGAGAGGTGTACGTAGGCTTCAAAGGGGGAAGGAATGGAGTAGGTTTGATCATCGTAGGAAGGCTCAAAGGTGGAAGGAAGTTGGTAGGCATAATGTGGCGATCAGGATAAGGCGATTGGTTTAGGTGATTTAGCTCCTAGGCGTAAGGGTATGCATGTTGCCACTAGTGGATTGGGTTTTAGGTGGGAGGATTCTAACACTAATGATAGCGGCCAGGGTAAGAAGGCTAACCAGTACTAGGTTTCTGATGGGGTCATACATAGTCACAGGTGAACACTGGGTGACCAGGTACTGCCGGGTAGGTGCAAGGCAACCGACTACAGGTTACGTACATTAGTTGTACAAAGATGATGGCAATTAAAAATCTGAGTAATACAGTGTAACAGTGGGCAGAAGTCAGTGGACTGAAATTGGAACAATCAGAGAAGTACAGTGTTATAGAGAGCTGATAGAGCATTCAAAAATATACATTTTGGCAAAGGGCAGCTTGCGCCAGTGGGGATACCTGCAGTGCACAGAGAAGTTTTAGTTAACAAGTAGCAACAGGTTATACAAAATCGATGCCGTGCCGTATGGTGTTGGGTGGATATCAGCAGGATAGGCGCAAGCAATACAATACAGTGTTTTAGAGAAGAGGCAACATCAAGATGGGCAAAATCAGTGCCATACAGTTTAGGAGCTGGACCGACCGCTGCAAATTAGGCAGGTTTGATGCAGAGCAGTGATTATTGTCTGTCTAGGCCAGTTCTAAACTGTAATATATAATGGGCATCAAACAGCAAATGAGGTAAGGCACGTGTAGGTGCGCAATGACTATGAAGGTGGAAACAGGGCCTAGCGACGTCATGACAGGAAGGGCAAGGCAAACCAAAAAAGAGATGTCGTGCACCAGAATGAAGTGGGTCGCATGTGGTAGAGATGCAGTCAAGATATGCACAGAGAGAGAGGCGACGGAAGTAAAGTACCCTGTATGCACGGTGAGTGTAGCAGTCAATACAGAAGATCGGGGTTGTAGTTTTCAATAACCTCGTTGTCCCGAGGCGAACAGGGGCAAACAGGGCCTTTTACTGACCTTCTACGTGGCCGCCGGCTTTTCCGCCTACAGGTGGAATAAAGATGGGTTAAGAGGCATCTCAGTTGCTAGGCAATGAGACAATGGCCTCGTTTTCATGCCACATTGCGCCCGCCATTTTAGAAGCAGGCAGAATCGAAAACAGGCAGTCGTCACGGTGCAGCTTGTGGCAAACTGAATAATTAAACAAATTCACTGCAAATTTTGTAGGCACTTCGTTGAGCATATGGCAAATGCTTGGTTTTGCATATTTCTCACCGTCATAGCTGCGCTATACGCAAAGGGTGATCAGCGAAGGTGGAAGCCAGCACGGCAGTGCTGCAGGTGCTAATACAGTTTTTTTTACTACTTTGGAGTCCAGTATGTCTTCGACTTTGTATTCAGGCACGCTATCTACTGTCATTGGGGCTGGGGGTGTCTTAACACGAGTTCCTGGTTGGACTGGTTTGAGTAAGGATACTTGGAACACCGGGTGTATCCGCATGTTGGGAGGTAAAGTCAGTTTCATTGCAACAGGATTGATCACAGCTTCAATGGTGCATGGGCCCAAGTACTTGGGGTGGAACTTCCTCCGCCCTTTCAATGGGATATGTCTGGTGGCCAACCATACAGCATCACCCAGTTGATAGGTAGGGGCCTCCTGGCGGTGGCGGTCTGCACATTTCTTGTGTACTTCTTTTGCTGTTGACAATTGGACTGTAGCCTTTTTCAATGCCTGAGAAATATTGTTGTGTAGAGTCTTAACTGCTGGCATCTCCAGTGTTTCAGGTGGATCATAAAGAGTGTAGAAGGTGCTAACTCCAGTGGATGTATGCACTGAGTTGTTATATGTATATTCTGCAATCTAAAGTACATCTACTCAAGTACTCTCTGTTTGATGGAGCATGCATCGAAGGTATTGTTCCAGTGTCTAGTTGTTGCGTTCTGTCTGACCATCAGTTTGGGGATGGTGGCTCGTAGATAGTCGCACCTCTATGTTTGTCAGGTTGCAGCTCTTTCTCAAAAACTTAGACACAAACTGACTCCCCCTATCTGACACCGCAGCAGAGGGGAAACCATGGAGCTTCAAGAAGACCTTGGCCAGGGTAGAGGCCGTTGGGATCCCTTTTAGGGCCACAAAGTGAGCCATTTTGGAAAAAAAGGTTTACCATGACTAGGATAGTGTTGTACCCAGCACAGGGAGGTAAATCTGTGATGAAATCCATTGAGATGTTGTGCCATGGCATAGGTGGAATTGCCAAAGGTCGAAGAAGTCCTGCCAGTTTCTGTTTTTGGGCCTTGGTCTGTGCACAGATCCCACACGATAGGACAAATCGGGTAACGTCTTTGTGCCAGGTTGGCCACCAGTATGACCACTTGCTCTTATCCATAGTCTTAGTGACACCTGGGTGGCCTTCCATCAGCGTGCCGTGATAATCTTCTAAGATCTGGTCCTGCAATGCTCACGTCGGGAGGTACAGACATCCTTGATAGTACGGCAAGTCATCTAGGATAGTATATCGAGGGTACTTGGCAGCCCAGGCTTGCAACTCAACTGCAGGCATACAGCGTCTTACTTCTGCTTTTAGTTCCTCCAGCGGGGTGTCCGTGGTTCCTAAAGTACAGAGAAGCATCTCCCCCGGAATGATGTCCACTGGTACATGGGTGACGTAGGCCTTGTCTCCTTTACCTATGCGTGATAACACATCGGCCTTGCCGTTGCATACTCCTGGTCAGTATGTGATTACAAAATCGTACTCTGCGAAGAATAAAGCCCAGCGAAGCTGTTGCAATGACTGTGCCTTAGCTTACTACAATTATTGCAGGTTCCGATGATTTGTGATAATCGTAATGGTGTGCCTGGCTCCTAATAGATAATGTCTCCATTCCTTGAGGGCATTTTTGATAGCTCACATTTCCTTGTCGGTAATAGCATAATTCTGCTCGGCAGCAGAGAACTTCTTTGATCAAAAAGCTACTGGGTGCAGCTGACCGATATCTGGGTTCTTCTGTGAAATCACTGCTCCCATAGCGACGTTTGATGTGTCGGTTTCGATCAAGCAAGGGAGATCTGGCTGCGGATGCTACAAAACTGGAGCTGTAGTGTATTTACACTTTAATGCTTGAAACGCTGTTTCAGCTTCTGGGGACTAATCAAATTTTTGGTGTTTTCGAAGCAAGGATGTGATCGGGTGTACTAACTGGGAGAATAAGGGAACAAAAAGACGATAAAAATGTGCAAACCCTAGGAAACTCTGGACCCCCTTCACAGATGTTGGTGAAGGCCAGGTGAGGATTGCATCCACCTTTCGATTGTCCATCCGTATGCCCTGCAGTGTCAGAACAAAGCCCAGGAACTCAACCTCTGTGACATGAAAGGAGCACTTTTCCAGCTTCACATAAAGGTGGTGTTGCCGTAGTATCTTGAGGACAGCTCGTGCATGGGTTATGTGCTCCTGGACGGTAGCAGAATAAATCAAGATGTCATCCATGTACTCCACTGCACATACATCCAACAAGCCCAGTAGAACGTCATTCATGAAGTATCTGAAACGCAGCAGGGGCATTACACAGCCCAAAGGGCATCACCTGGTATTCGTAAAGACCCTACCTGGCACGGGAGGCGGTTTTCCACCCGGCGCCATTCATTAACTTGCACTAAATGGTTTGCCCCCCTGAGGTCCAACTTGGTAAATATCTGTGCATGCTTGACTTGGTTCAAGAGCACCGGTATAAGGCGAAGCGGCTACCTGTTTTTGATTGTTATTTGGTTCATTGCGTGGTTGTCTACACATGTTCTTAAGTCCCCCTCCTTCTTTGTTACAAAGAAGAGGGAGAGGCCGCTGGCGATTTTGATGGTCGATTGAACCCATTGGTCAGGTACTGGTTGAGGTAAGTCTACAGATGTAAATTTTCCAGTTCAGTAAGTGCACAGATCCGACTGCAAGGGACTTGAGATCCAGGGATGAGATCAATTTGGCAATCGTATGGCCTGTGCAGCGGAAAAGTGTTTGCTTGTTCTTTCTGGAACACATCCTGGAATTCTGTGTACTCAGGGGGTAATATGCCCACTAACCCTGAGGTGGCACCGGTCTTCCAGATGGCCTGGTCTCCTGGGGCACAATCTACTCCATAACACGAGTGTTCACACTCGTCAGCGAAGGTCAAAGTTCTTGCACGTAAGGCGATACGCGGATTGTGTGTTTCTAGCCAGGGTATTCCAAGAATGATCTGGAATTGCGGGGCACTGATAAGGTCAAACAAGATCCTCTCCCTATGTCCATCCTGACAAAGCAATGTGACCTCATCAGTGGACTGTGTCACAGGCCCTGATAGCAACTGGGTGCCGTCAACAGCTGTGACATTCTCGGCTACTGATTTAGAGCAGACAGGATCTCCGATCCTGCTTGCCAGACTGTGATCCATATAGTTTCCCACTGTACCACTATCCACATATGCTTCTAAGGCATGCATTCTGGAGGGCTGTTGGTGGCAAATTAATATTACAGGGACAACGAGGTGTGAGGTCTGGGATTCCTTCTCTTTACTCGACAAGCTGACGTCTATGCTTGCCGGTATCATGATCACTACTAATCCTGCAGGGAACTCAGCCCACCGGAGTATTAGGGGACCCCGGACCACCAGTATGGGGGCTAAATGGGTGGTAGCTTGGCACTCTTGGCATTTATTGTGGTAACAGAAGTCAGTAAGCAGTGAGAGTTAGGTATTTCCTAGTACTCTTATGTAATCAGTGGTTTATTATCATGGGGGATAAGGCACTTCCTGGTATTCATAAAATGGCCACCTACTCAGCTTCACACACTGCCTGGGGAAGCTCTGGTCATTGAACGTGGGTGTCTATTTAATCCACGCCCAAGACAAAGCCCATGCTTCGCGTTGTTTCTGTGATACGCGCTGCAACCCTTACCTGTCCTGGCACTCTCCGCTCCTCGATTTCTTCCATCCACCGCGAGAGCACATGCGGAGGAAGAAGAGGTAAAGAGAGTTAGAACTTGAACAGTAATATGAGCCACAAGTGCACCGCCACTATATCACGCACAGAACCTGAACAACAATACGAGCCACACGTGCGCCTCAACTATATCGCGCACTGGATTCAAACAGTACTACGAGCCACACTGGCTCTGCAGTAAAATAACATACAGAACTTGAACAGGAAAGTAAATTACACGTGTGCCATTCCATACCGCACAGAACTATCATCATTTAAGCGTTTTTGAACAATTAGCATGCCAGTAGCACGCAGAGTTAACTTACCTCAAGGTTTTGCACCAACGTTGTTCTCCTCACGATCACCTGCAAAGATAGAAAGAAACAGCACAGAGAATGAACACCCAATTTCCGAGACAGAAAATGACACCGACTAATTGGGCAGCCGAAGGAACTTACCATGCATCAAGCATCAGTATAAAGAATCAATGGTGTAACAGCAGAATTCTCAATTCTAACAAGGTTGCAGCTCTCCACCGCCACTATAACTGGTACTCAACCGACTTCAGAATTAGCACCCCTGTGTCAAAGCAGGACGGAGAGACCACTCTACATAAATGGCAGGTTCTCTAGGGGCCATTCCCATATAGGAAGTACAAGTGGGAACAGGACATTGCGGAAGGGGGGAACATAGTAGAAACTGAAAATCAGAAGGGAATAATCTGAGTCTTTCTTATCATTACAGAGCCTTACACCAACCCTAGCAAGATCACCTCTGAGACCAGAGACAGATATTACGAACGCTCCCGCAGAGATAATGTAAGCGTTACAGCTGGGCATTGGAGCTTTCCGGACAGTCTTCGCCCTCTCCCTTGTCCAGGGCCCCCACCGTCTTCTTTGGCGGCTTTACTGGACAATCTCGGAGGAAGTGGCCCACCTTTCCGCAATATAAACACAACAGTTGCTTCCTCCTTGTCTCCCTCTCAACCTTCGTGAGAGGGCCCCGGACACCTCCCATGGGCTGAAAATGGGTTTCGGGGTGCCGTTTCAGGCTTTCTTTCAGGCGGACGTAAACCGCCCTACCCTCCGAGCGTGCATGATACACCCTAGGGTCTTGTAGTATGTGGTCCAATTGTATCACCAAATCGATATACTCCGCGCAGCCCTCGTGGGGGTTAACTACCTGGGCCAGGACATCCTTTAACTCTCCCCTTAGGCCTCGATAAAACAATGTTGTCCTTTTCTCCTCGGGCCAATTTGATTCTGCGACCAGTCAATTAAAAGTGGCTACGTAAGCCAGTAGATCCTGACTACCTTGCCTCAAAGACAACAGTTCGTTATCCAATACCTGTCCCCGGGTGTGACGGGTGAATAGCTTCTCTAGCTCCTGCTGGAATCTGGGAAGGTTATGTAGCAGCAGATCGTCTCTATTGACCAACGGGATGGACCAATCCGCAGCATACCCCCCTAGGTAGGACAAAATGAAGACTACTTTGGGCTGTTCAGTGGGGAAAAAACCTGGCCTGCAGAGGAAATGCAAGCGGCAATGATTCATGAAAACCGTGAATCTCTTAGGGTCTCCAGCAAACCGTTCTGGGAGAGCCAATGGGATAGTTCCTGTTACAACCACCTGAACGGGGGCAACCAGCAGTGGTACTCGTGCTAGAGGGCCTCCACCCAGAAGGAGAGCCTACCCCGCCTGGGTCTGAAGCAATTGTCGGGCCAGTTCGTCGTTCGGTCTCTATTCGCGACCAACTCCCATCGTAGAGCATTTGTCTTGGCTCGAGCTAAATGCACTTCTATACAAAGCTCTCCCAACAAATGGGGCAGTTGGTCAATCTCTGAGGTCTTCATGGCGCTCAAGCAGAGTAGTCAGTGTTAGGCTTCACGCTCTGTTACGCGTACATGGTCTCTGCAGCAGCATCTGAAGCCTCTGAACAATGGGCGCAGCTTGGCGTGCTAGTCGGGACAGTATGCTGGGCTGTGCCTAGAACAAGGAAACAGAGGTCACCCCTGTACCCCAGCCCCCCCTTGGGTTTCCCGGGGGCTTCCAATAGGGCTCTGCTCACCTGGGTGTTCACAATGGTGAGCTCTCCGTCCTGCTGTCTCGCAGGGGCGCTATACTTCTTGCAGGTGCTGTGCCAGTTACTTCACTGGTGCTCAGACCCAGACCAGCTGTGGCTTGAGGATGACCCTTATTGCTTTTGTGCAGTGTTCAATAGTCAAAGTCTTGCTTGGCCTTGCTGTAGTCTTTCGTGTCAATGAGGCTGAAATCCCTCTTGTCGTTGCTGTTAGTCTGCTTGCACAGTGCTATGAGCATGCATTGTGGAGCTGCCTGCAAGAGTCAGCTGTTCTTGTGCATGGAATGTTGGGGCACGAGTGATGCTGAGTCATATTGACTGTGCGCCTTGAACGTGCTGGACCACTACAGGCGGTATTCGTGGTGTTCTGAGCTCTAATGCGAGCGCATTGGCAGGGCGCATCATAAGCTTGTGGATCACTGCTTGCAGCATAACTGATGAGTCTTATGTGTTTTACAGATGCAAGGAGTTCTGGAAGTAAGGTATTTGCGCGTTGACTGTGCACATGGCTCTGCTGTTCACTTGCCTTCGGTATATGTGGGTTGGCCGTGCACATACTTCACCTGTTCACTCTTCCCTTCCTTTTTCCCCGTTCAGGTGAATGCAGCCCGCGGCTGGCGTTGCAGAGGTTTGGTCAGCTGGATATGTAGAGACGCGAGGAGCCGGGTAATTCCCCTGAAGTTCAAGATGCAGAATTGTCCTGCGACGTCAATGATGAGTTACCTTGGTATAAATTTGCTTGCAGTATTTCGTTTTCTAATGTTGTGCTTCTTTGTATTCCAGGTTCAGGTCAGGATGCCAGGTAAGCGTTACGCTGCTGTGTGCAGAATAACACAAAGCACAGGCGGATCCCTGTGCGTGGCTTATATAGGCAACCACTCCCAGCATCTAGTAACACCCTCCCTGAAAGAATCATGGCCTCCTGAGCGGCCATCTTAGTGGAAACCAGGAAGTCCTTTACCCTTTATGCCTCAATAGTGTTTATTGCTGGGATAAGCGGCAGGTGCACCAAGCTTGTGCCCATCTAGCCCCAATGTATGTGTCCTTGGGCCAACAGTTGCCAGAGTAAGAGGGGTACCTGAGAGTTGGTGAGATGTAGCCTACCTGGGAGGATGCTGGTACATGTTTGCCTCGAGCTCTGATAAACTTGACATAAGACACATAAAAGATGTACTGGAAACTCATTAAAGGAACAACTAGAACATTACCAGATGTCAGAGTCATCACTGGGAACCCAGAGCTTTACATTGGCGACGAGGATGCTGGCTGTGCTGGGGGGACAGCACTGAGGATGGCACATACACCGCCCGCCAACCCAAAAAGAAGACCCTCCCAGGTAGGGCGAGCGCTTATTGTCTTTAGGCGCAGTAGGGCCCATCGCTGGGGCTGCTGGCGCATGATATAGTGATCTGCGCCATGCAAGAGCCATCTGGGTTGGCCTGTCTAACCGGAAGTTGGACAGGTTAAACTCAGAGGGCCAAGAGACTGGCAGAGCAACAGTGGCAGGGCTGAGGGTCCATTGACTGTCTTGAAGGGGTTTGGGAACCCAAAGCTGCGACATGGAGGGCTGGAAGCCCATGGCTGTAGCAAGTGAAAAGGCTTGGAGTCTGAGCTATGCCTGGAAAACTGGGAAGCCAAGTTGCACAGTTGAGGGGCTTAGAGCCCATGGCAGCAGCAATAGGCCAGGCTTGGAGCCTAAGCGGCGCCTGGGGATTCAAGTATCCGGAGGTCATGTTGTGCAGCTGAGGGGCTTGGTGCCCAGGGCAGCAGCAATAGGAGAGGCTTGGAGCCTAAGCTGCGCCTGGGGATTGAAGAATCCGGAGGTCATGCTGTGCAACTGAGGGGTTTGGAGCCCTAAACAGCAGCATTGGGAGAGGCTTTGAGCCTCAGCTGCACCTAGGAGTGACTAGGGGACCACTGCTCTCTGGCAGAGGGGTTAGGTGCCCACAATGAGAACTGTGTTTCCTTGCGAGTCAAAAGTGACTTTAGTGGAGTTTAGAGCCCATTGCAAATCGGAGCCGTGTCTCCTAAGGTACTTTTTCCTATGGACGGAGATGGCATGATAAGGAACATGGCTACAGAATTACTTTGCAGGAGAAGGAACATGGCTACAGAATTACTTTTGGTTATATGGGTGCATTAGATACCATACAGCAGAGTTTAAGTTAACATGTTGTGTTTTAATTGCCATGTGAGGCCTGTGATAGTGGTGATATGTTGACACTATAATTGCAACATGAGCATTTATGAGAGAATGTACACGGGATGGGAGAGTGTGGTGTCGTGGCCTTTGTTGAGACATATATTTGATGTGAGCAATGTTAAGCTGTTGAAGATTGGTTGTTAGTGATACAATTTTCATTGGTAGGTGTCCTTCCTTTACTGTGTAGAAAAGGGGAGGGGCATTGTTAGTATTGTATTATGGTTCCATTTGAACTGGTGACGCGTTCAGGTTGTACAGGTGTGGTGATAGTTCATGTGGTTAAGATGCATGCGCATGTGTTGGAGTGTGTGTGTGTACTGTGTGTTGTGAGTGTGACCGGTTTTGGTAGGCGTTGTTGTTGTTGTGTAAGGAAGGGAGATATGTAGTGATTTAGGTTTCCATGTTGTCTTTGCAGAATAAGTAGAATGCTGAGTGAGTGACAGGGAATCTTGCTGGTGAGAATGTTGTTGTATGGTTGAGAGTTCTGAGTGAGAGAGTTGGTGATATGTAGCCTACCTGAGAGGATGCTGGTGCATGTTTGCCTGAAGCTCTGATGAACTTGACATAAGAACCATAAAAGATGTACTGGAAACTCATTAAAGGAACAACTAGAACATTACCAGATGTCAGAGTCATCACTGGGAACCCAGAGCTTTACAGTTACCTTCTTGCTGGTCATGACACTAAGCCAAGGTTTCTTCTCTGTAGTTGACCTTGCTGACTGTTCTCTTCCTTGGGACTTTTAAGCGAGTGTAGGTACATTGATATCTTCAGTTGAAGCTTGCACCATGTATGAGGAGACCACAATTCTGTCCATTTTTACCTTTTATTTAGTGCTATTTCATTCAATTGTACTGGGTGATATTCCTCATCTTGGCCTCTGGAGACTTTGTTGCTCCTATCTTGCATATGCTTTCTGCATCTTTAATTGTCCAAAATTCGGCCCTTGCAAATGTTTTCTCCTCTACTTAACGTAAGAGAAATAGGTTGTGCGTATGTAGCTCATCCTCTTTGACTCCCCGTGTGCCTTGTAGTTCCCCTTTGATGTGGCATCCTTGATCCCAAGCCAAACAGATATTCTTTGTTATTCGCACAAAACTGTTTTTCCATCGCCTGTCAGCTCTGCAGCTCTGGTCTCTCCCTTCAAGTCTTCTTGCTTAATATTCATACAGTGTCGTCATCCATCTTTTCATCATGGCCGCTTTACTCGCGTTATATTTTCTCCTATATATTTCTCCTGCAAGCTTCTATATATCTCATCTACCTTGTGTTTCTACGTATATACATTTATTGATTCTCTTCTTGCTTATCTTCTTAGTGTATATGATTTCTTCATATTTGCATACATGCTTCTCTTGTTACTTCAGTTACATCTCAATTTTTTAAGTATTCGTACATCGTTTCAGTGTTCCTCATGTCTTTCCTTCATGACATCACTTTACTATGGTCTGATTTCATTTACAGCTCTTCTATGTCCAATGGTGTATGCAGACATCATTCCACCATGTCAGTGCGAGGGTGCATTCGATATGGTTGTCTGTGTGCACAATGTCTCTTGTACCTTCGATGCAGTACTGGGATGATACCTGGTGTCATGCACAGTGCTTTCCTGTTATTCTTCCAGTCTGACGGAGGTGAGGGAGCGGGCACTAGTATGATTTGTGCATCTGCCTCTCTACATCAAACCTACTTGCTTTTGTAGAGGCGGTTCATGCTTGTGCCTGGACCTGCGGAAGCGTGCCCCACTTGCTGCTGGACACGTGAAGATTGGCATGCAAATTGCTGGGCATGTGAGGAAAGATCAGAAGTGTGGCTGTGAATGTTGAGGCTGGCCATATCTATTAGGGGCATGTGGAAGCTTGCATTACCTGTTGCTAGCTCTTAGCTAACTGGCCATACCTGTCACGAGCTCTGTGGAAAATGCCAATATCTACTGCACCTGTGAAATGTGGAGGCACTGCAGGCTCACCCTTGTTGTGATCAAATGTGGAAAGAGGCTTATATTGTTTGTTCTATAGAATGTGCATAAAGAATATTTCTAGACATACAGAGTACGGCGTACATAAGAAAAGTGTTGTCTCATTGCGGAATGACACTTTTCGTATTTTGCATGGAGCCCAGAATCATCAGGGCCTCTGCCCTGCTGTCACTAGCAGGTGCTAGGCCGCGTCATAGTTAGACTATGACGTCATAGGAGGCAGCTGCAGCTCTGAATTTCCTGCCTCAGTTGTAGGCGCCTTTCACTTTGATGCTAATGCTGCTGCTAACATATCCTGCCATTTATTGGCCGGAGAAAGGCCTGCAGCTGCTCGAGAGGAGGCGCATCGGCTCTTAACGCTGGGCACAGATCTTGTAGTGGGTGAAAGCAGTCACACTGTGTAGTAACTTGACCAGGAGTGCGCATGGCCAAACAAAACACTCATAAATGGGACCAGCGGTGGATGTCTACTCGCCAACCAACTGGGTCTTGGAAGGCGAATGGAAAAAACCAGGGCGACTCCTGCGGTTTGGAAAAGGCTACAAAATTCCTTTTGAGGATAATGGATTGCTGGTTCCATTTTGGGGTCAAGAACAAATAACCTCACTCCACAAGTGAAATGTCAGTGCCTGTTTTCTAATTTACAGCCACAGAGTTCTTTTGGCGCCACCAAGCTTGCGTGGGAAACAGAAACCCAAAGTGGGCAAAAAGTACCCATTCTCTGAACATGTTTTGTAAAGAGATATGACAACACTCTCATCAATTGTTAAAAATCAATGATCTTGTAGGTAACTGTTCCGAATCGTTTATCGCTTGATGTGCTTTGCACTCTGAAGTAAACTGCACTGAGAATTATCACTGGGAGTCATGCAGGGGTAGAAGTGTACCAAAAAAGTAAAGGCACTGTGAACCAGGTGGGGGAGAGCACAGGCAGGAGGGGATGAAGGCATGTCCCCTAATCGCTCACACCAGAATAAATACAGCCCTCTAGGGAAAAAGGCCCAAGACACTCTTGCAAGGATAACACGTTTTTATTTCTACAAAAAGAAGTGTGTCAACAAAGGACTCTGCTGCCATAGAACGTTCTGCCCAAAAGGGTACAAGCAGAAGCTTAAAAGTAGACACAGCATCATAGATCACATCATTGTGTACTGTGGAAACCTGCGTGGTTAGTTGGTGCAACCCTATGCATGGTCGGCCTGCTCCGTAGGGGATGTCAGGTCATTGGGCCCAGCCCAGTCCGTCCATCTTCCATCACGTGGGGTCTGCTGGGCTCATCGTCTCCAGGTTAACCAAGACCAAAGAAGCAAATAGCTACATTTGTGAACCGTCCTACTCTATCATTATACAGTGCACCTGGCAGGCTCAAAGACTGGAACAGGGGGAGACTTGAGGTTATACCGACCTGCACATACTTCAATCACTCCCGATTGAGTCACCAGCTCCCAAGGCTTCCACCCTCGCTTTTGGACTAGGATGTATCCCTCCCTGTACCTCGCATTACAAATCATGTCATTATGAAATAAAGGTGGGACGACCATACTCTCAGATCTTTTATGGTTGATTGGTTTATGCTCGGTGGTCTGGAGTCAACTGGTGTCTTGGAATTCAGGGGTCTCAGGACTGGGGCAGTTGTAGTGACTATAACTCGTTGTTAGTTGGGTGGGGGTCAGAAGCCTACTTCGGCCTGTTCATGATAACAGGCACACCAAGGCAACTAGTACTGTCTCATGGCTTTGCAGGACACATTCATTTCAAAGAAAACATATTGGCAACAATCTTAGAACAAAGAAGTGTTTCTGTGGAGTTTAGCAGCGTGTGCCTTTTCCATCAACACTTGGGCCTATTTGGATTTCCCCTTCAGGCTCGCGGCCTGTGTCTAACATACTAAATACTGCATGACCATGCGGCCTATATGCTTCGACTATTGCTACTTAATATCTGCAATATGCGTCTGCTTATATACGTGCACTATGTCTAAACGTCTAAATTGTTTACAATATTATGATTGTGTGGGGACCTTTAGGGCGCCACCCTCATCCCTGGTCTATTATAGTTCTTTCAATGGGGCTTGCCTCACCCTAAAGCGCGTAGGGGGGTGGGATGGGTTTTCTTTTTCTTCCCAACAGGGAGTAACATGCAACACATTCTTCAGGGGTTGCAGCCCTGCTGGTTGACAGCCAATTGAGTTGAAACAATTCCAATTCGTCTGTAACTGCTATTGAAGCGGGAAAGTGGAGAGGTGTGCTTTAATTTCACAAAGGTCAGTCTTGGAATGGTAATAATGGGTGCAAACAGTAGTGAAACTATTAGCAGTAAAAAATAAAAGTAGTGGAACTCCGCTCCCGACAGTTCCCTCTCACTTCGACCACTGGAGTCATGCTACATGCAGCATCTGCCTACCTTAAAAAACTCATTTGAGGTGACCTCTCAAATTGCATAAACCAGCACGCAGAGCAGGAAAGTGACTGATACAAGTTTGGTGGCGCGTGTGCCACAGGAATAGTTATGAGCTGACTAAGGGCCTCATTACGGGTGGGTGGATTTTTAGTCAGGACTACCGCTGAAGGTAATTTCCACAGCTGGCAGCAGAATTCCAGACAATCCACCCATTTCCGAGCTTACCACTGTTGCATTGGTGATGGTATTAGTATTGATGTAAGACGGTGACGCTGACAACATTCTGGTACTACCCACCTGGTATATATATTATTTTTCAAATGCTTGTTCAATTCATATTGTAAGTGTAAATATTTCCTGTGGATAATGTACAGTACACAGTGGGCATCAGAGAGGCACTTATTTCAAGAGATATGATTTTAATACAAATGTGTAAGAGAGCAGTAAAGAAGGTGGTATTTGGGAAATACTGCCAATTTTACCATTACCACCAGCTTGCGATTGAGGCCCTAAATGTGTTCCAATCCAATATTTCTTAGCTTTGTGATGAAAGCTTTAAAGTTCAGAAGGGACACCATCGTGAAAACCCCATGTCCTTGAAGGACATATTTGTTTATTCAGCACCGGGGTCCTAGACCTGTGGACCAGCCAGTTCATACAGGACTATCATTAATTGTACTCATTTATGTTTTGTCCGGAAGGAGTGAATGTCTCCCTATACTATGTGTGTTGTATAGGTACTTGGTATGTACGGATTCTGAACTGGCTCAGAAGGGGTTTACGGGCTTGCAGGCTTAAACGGGCGTAAAGATCCTCGTGTGTCAGAGTACAGCAGCCATGAACCTGGGGATCCAGCAGCTTCAGGCTACCTTACTATTGGGTTTTGGTTATAAATTAAACCTTTCCGAATGCTAACATAAAACAAAATATTCAAATTCATGAGCCATCACATCCATAATTATTCAAATTGCATTCCATAAAACAACATTTTCCATAATATAGTCCTGTAAATATACATTTGTAATGATTTATTGAGACGCCACCCTCAACAGAGATTCTCTTCCTTCCCTACTTAAGGTGTAACGCAACAAACTGTTTAACAGATTCTTTTCTTCAGCCCTACTTCAGACACATATTATGCCCCTAGGATCCCTCCCCTGAGCTAACAATGAGCCAAGAACCAGGCCAAAGAGCGGGAAATATATTGGTATTTATCTAAATAAAAGTAATAGAAATTAGCCCAAAAATATCAAACACTACTTTATCCATAGCACAACACGATCAACTACTCTCAGCATAAATTAATAACAAAAGTGAGTTGAACAGAACACAATCACAATCCTGCGCTTTCTGCAAATTTCACTTTAAGAAATAATTACAATGTCCAATACCAAACACAATTATCATGTAGTGTTGTGCGATTTTGATTTTCCTGCTGGCTTAAAAGGCTATCAGTAGGATTTCAAGATTTGTACAAATACATATGGCAATTATAATTTCATCCACACTTTAGGTGTAAAATAAACGCAGGGTGATTTAGCGGTTTGTTTTTCAGACCCTCCGCCCCTACTTTGGCCTGTGCTAGGGAAGTTGGACAGAACAATTGGAATGATTTGGGAACGTTTGGAGTTCAGACCCCCCCTTCATTGAAAGGCCTGTGTTGGGGAAGCTGGATAAAAAGGTTGGACTGATTTAAGAACAAAGACAAACCTCTTCCTTAAAGATGTCAGTGTCAACAGGACAAATGAATTACCCAATTAAATTATAGACTATAGCTTTTAGCACACACTGGTAAGTGAACTTTGATAATTTCTTATTTTAGCAAAACTCACCCTGTAGTGTTCTGCCAAATGGGGAATTAATTACATTCATATTTTTAGTTAAATAGGCTAAGGGTCTACACAGTTTTGCCCCCCTCCCACTATAAAGCGACAGGATTCAAGGCAAGAATATTCCCCCAACTTTTTGTCTCCCAGGGCTCAGTTCTACTTACATAGAAAGTCTCTGTTTATAGGGCAGGAGGTTGGTCACTCCACTCTCAAAGATGGCCTCCCAATCCCCACTATAGGACCCAGTCAGCTTTGGGGCCTTCCTAGAAATAGACAGCTCCACCCAGATGCACTCTCAGTAATCTCCTCTGGTGTTTCCTTACAGCTGTCAGATGGTAAGCTTCAGCAGCCCTTTCTGTATCTCTGTGTGTCAGTCTGTCTCTGTTTGTGTCCCCTCCTCCTAGTGCAGTCCCCCTTTTATAGCAGCGATGACACCACCAATTTTAAAATCTTGGGAAAGTACCCTGCAATAATTCCCGCAACCAGGATAGGACAGTTACCCTTCTCTCTCCTCCCAAACCCAGCCTCCAAGTCAGGATTGGTTTAGGGGTCTGGAGTAACATATGGCAATTCCCATTTGTTCTCCTTTCAAATTTCTGGCAAAACGAGTTATGTATCACAACTTCATAATTTTACTAGCAACTGCCATAATAAACATATTTTCTGATCAGCTAATCATGGGGAATTAGATAAGCTGACCACCAGGTACGTACCATGTAGCACGGTCATGTGGCACATTTCTGCCAATTCCATAAAGAGCATAACAGTTATGAATATGTAAGTTATTACCCATGTCCCTAATTTTATTCTCCACCCGTTCACCAACTCGCACATATGGAACATGTTCAGATAATCCTGAAACCTAGTTTTACTGGCCATTGCAGTTCCCTGACTCACAGGTGGAGGAATTTAAAATCACTACAGTCACCTGGAAATTACATAAAAATGGTAGAAACATGAAATCAATATGGCTTTTGGTTGCTGAGATAAAGGACTAAATGATAATAAACCTTTTTAATTAACTGTGAATCGTTGTGTGGGACAAATGGCCATCGTCCTACCTTCTGGTCATTTGTTTTCACTGGGCCAGCCTATACCCAGAGTTTTTTTTATCAGACTTCATTGTGTTGGAAGCTTGCTTTTTGATGTTGTGGCCCCTATTTTCACACATATTAGTCATGCCCCAGCCAAGGGGAACTTCTCCTGCAGTCAATGCCTCAGAGCCAGCAGGTCTGGAGAGCACTGGATTGTGACACCTTTGGCAGAACACTTTATTGCAGTTGGGCTGACATTTTTCCATGAAAAGAAAGTGGCTTTTCAAATGTCCCTGGAGTTTTTTGTATGTGAAACATAATATACATTGCTTTTTGTCAACCCGCACATCATGTCTTTTTCCTGATATTTTTCTGTTAGCAGTGATACATTTTCACATTTAAACTGCTTTTATTTGCACACACCTGTACAAGCCGTTTTTGTGTCACTGTTTAAAAATCCTGTTTTCCATGTGTAAGGGATTATTGATTGCTCTTTCTTTTGCAAATTAAAATGCTGCTTTTTCTTTGGTAATGACAGGTAGGCCCCTTTTCGACATGGCTCTTTAGTTTCACTTGGAAACACAATAAAACCCCGGAACCATTTCTTTTAACTTATATTATCAATATTTAAAGAATCAAAATCATTAAAATAGGACACTGCCAATCATGTAAATTCAATAAATGCAACTGTGAGAGCCTGAATATCTCCCAACTGTGCAAATATGTCATTTTACGAAATTTCAAGTGCAATAGACTATGAGAGCGTTTTCCCCAGCATTAACCGTTTCCACAAGCTATCTCCAATAATCATGCTCGTAAAGTGAACAAACTTCCCCAAATATCGTATTCGACACTCTACAAGACACTGTAAAGCGCTTTGTCTTAAAGTGCTATATAAACTCAATAAACATAAACATAAACAAGACTAACACAGTTGAGCCCCAAGTGCCTCAGAGTTTCCATGCTTTCAGTTTTACAAAGTATGCAAGATTTTCTTTCGGGGGCCATACCAATGTGCAGACTCAATACTTCCAATGTGAGTACAAATTTCAATCAACCTTTTAAGAAGCACACTCTGAAAGATTGTTATGGGGATTTCAAAAGGTAAGACAAAGGTGCTTGAAGAGCAACCGAAGCAGACCTGAATTCCCCATACAATTCTACATTTTGGATCTGTATTTCCCAATTTTCAATATAATCCAACTGTTTTAATTTGACAAGGAGTTCTGTTATATATTTAATTCATGGACACTCATGTTTGTAGACCAGGAAAACCTTAACATTACTTCCGTTTTCACATCCGCTCAGGTCTTCACAAGATGACATTGTGTGTGTTTGTCCTCCTGTTGTCCCAACTGTTCTAAGGTATAACAGTGGATACAGCAGTGTCTATTTCCATGAAATGAATGTAACCAGTTGAAACAGGGCCATG
Source organism: Ambystoma mexicanum (assembly GCF_040938575.1). Taxonomy (NCBI): domain Eukaryota; kingdom Metazoa; phylum Chordata; class Amphibia; order Caudata; family Ambystomatidae; genus Ambystoma; species Ambystoma mexicanum. Next base: position 104,034,775 of record NC_090923.1, on the reverse strand, counting down.
AGGCCCTTGGGCGCTTTGCAAATGCAAATAAATAAATAAATAGCTCCAGTCTACCTACTACCCCTTCCTCTGACACACAGGTGAGGTCTTTTGGAGTCCTTGCAACGACCATCTCTGCCCTGCCTGACAATCACCTTCATGATCTGGTGGATCCCAATGAGAAGCCCCAAAAGCTCCCCCGGCTTCAAGAGCCTCCCAAAGATGCATCGCAATCCACCAGGTCGTAGGTGGTTTACAAGAAAATGGGACAGGAGCTCTGTAAAAGCCTAAAAGGAAACCTTAGAGTTTTGGAGAGACACCTCCATAAGTATAGAGTGTTGGGGTTGGAGCTTTGTATTATCGAAGCCTAAAACCTGTGAGAGGTGGAGTAGGAGCCAAGCCTTTAGGAGGAGTGGGTGGAGCTTTGCAGTCTCACTCTCTGACCTCTGAGAGGTGGGGGTAGGAATTGTGAATCCTGTAACCTAAGAGCGATGGGGTGGGTCTATGTAAGAAGCTGCATGCTTATGTCTCACTCTGTCTCTGCTTGTTTGGCTCTCACCTTCGACTATTATTCAAACTTTATTATACTTGGCCCCAAGAGTACAAATACTGGGCCTAATTCACAGAAGTGTTTTATAATGGCGCAATCCCATAGGAAAACATTCTGTGAATCAGGCCCACCGTTGCCTGCACCTTCCCCCATGCAATAACTGTTTTTGTTTTCTTTTAAAAGCAGTCACCATAATCCCTTTTTAAAGTGCCTCGTTCGCCTTGTGGAAATCCTTTGTGCCCCCCTAGAGAGGCTAGCCCCACAGTTTGAAGACGACTGCACCTGTATGTGTAAGAGGCATCGGTTGAAGGACGGGTATAGAAGTTGGAATGTCAAAGGTTTCAGTCATGAGACCAGACTAAAAGAGAGAGAGTAAATCTGGACTCATTAGAGATGCCTATTTTGTTTACACTGATCAGTGATTCAAGCCACGGTAAATTCCCAAAATAGGTAACTAGAAAATCAGAACACAGTGCTTTTTACGACACCCACATGTATCTAAAATAATTACGATCAAAAGAGAAATAACTGGAGGGGAATGAGGTTTCAGAATTTTTAAAAAGCAGTAATAGCTTTTCCAATTGTTTACTATCCCATCTCATGATCATATCTTTCTCCTACATACCTTCCCTTCATTTATTGTATAGTGCTTTGAAAAGGCCTCTGGCAGTCTTCTGACCTATATAATCAATCACACATACACTCAAACAGCAATGAAAAGAAAGGAAAGACTAAAACATCAGGGCCAATACATTTAAGGCTTTTATCTCACCCAGGTTGCAGATTGTGATACCGTTTATTGGACTAACTACACAAATCTATGCTGAGATGGAACAAGCCATTAGTTTACAGACCTCTTCATCAGATGTTGCAGAGTGAAATGATGTATAAAGGAAAGCCACAGCACTGATCATTCTGAAAATGAAAGAAAAGGAACATTTAATTGACTGGAGGAACAGAATGAATGGAATGTGGGCCTAGAATTTCTAAAATGCCACAATAAACCCTGGAAGTAGGGGACTCAGGGGTTGAAAACAGTACACATTTAACAGAAAAAAGGAGAAAAAATGATCTTTCACGTGACCATTATGTTAGGTGCAAGCAGTATTAAGATGGGCCTGCTAGTTTCCTAAAATTTCCTAAAATCAAAAGAAAGGATAAAACCAGCTGACAAAGGTGGTGCCATTGTGGTCATGGGTACAGAGGAATACAAAATGGAAGCATACAGACAAAGTCTTAACACAACGTATTACGTCTCTGCATAGATTTTTCAGTTAGGCCAATAAAAGGCTAAAAATCTGCCGCCTTTGTGATTTAAAACTGGCCTGCACAGTGCTTACCTTTTCTTTGCAAGTCTTTTATATGTAATCGAATACAATTTGGTCCCAGAAAGTCAGTCTTGAAACGTGATTCGAGGAGCAAAGATTCCCTGTGAGGGGTGATGCCGTTCTCTGGAGAACTCCACGAATGAGGGAAGTTGCAAGAGTGTGAAGAGTCACTCCTGTGCCTAGGTACTCACCCACCGAGCAGCTCGGTGGGTGAGCTTAGCAGCGTGTCAGCAGGCTCGGACTCGCATACAGGGCACTCGGTAATGCCCAAAGGGCCAGTCCAACATGCTAGAGTTCGGCAGTATTTTGGGCCAAAGTGGGACCGTTTATTGCTTTTTCACCCTGTGCAGCTGGTAGTTTTGACCAATGTTACTGAGCAAATATACTTACAAATCCATGATGATAAACATATTTGATGAAAACCGCCAATTTAGATAATACTCAGTTTGTTACCTAAAGTAACAAATCCCCATTCACACTTGTGGGCCTCATTTTTTCTTCTTTCTGTAGTAATATTTAATATGGTGTAAGCTACTTTTTTATTGGTACCCAGGCCTACTTTATTTCCTGGTGATTCTGAGGGTGTTTGTGGCTGGGGACAATAGAAGGGCAGGGCGGGGTGTAGCTAGCGTGGGTGCGCATACTCTTCCGGCAGTGGTGGACTACCCTACAGGGAACTCTGGAGATTTCCTGGTGCCCCTCTGCTTCATGGGCCTCTTGTCTGAGGTTGCCTATTTTATTTCCAACTGTTCTAATAGGAAGGCTATTAGGCTTGCTCAAAATGTGTAATATGGGGCCTCTCTGTCCATTCTTTCCAGGGCCTCTCTTGGTTCACAGTTCACCACTGTGTTTAAGGGTGGTGGGAGGGGAGCTCAATGTGCGCATGCAATATGTCTCTGAAAAGCCAGTGCCCCGAGCATGTTAAATAACCACACTCCTAGTGAAATGTGGACGAAGTGAAACCGTCCTTGGTCTAGTGTTCCATAGCAGCACACTAAACCAGGCACTTTTAAGGCAAAGCCTGTCACATTAAGTTAGGTTTTGTTAAAGTAGGTGCCTTTGAAGCCAAAAGTGGAAGGATCACTGGTGAAAGACTATAGGGCCTAATCAGGAGTCTGGCGGTATCCCGGCAATAATACCGCTGCGCAACTGCAAGTGCAAATAGTGTTAACGCTATTCGGTGTGGCGCTATTAGCGCTGGATCACGAGTAGCGGTACAGCGGTAAGTTCTCATTCCCCATTGGGTCTTTTGGACCCAATGAGTTTGGAGACGCTATTGCCACCAGCGGTAATTGTGCCGGCAGTAATAGCACCTAAAACGTCCAGAAACAGGCAGTAAGGGGAAAAAGCTGTGGGTAAAACTCTGATTTACTGCCCGACTCATGATTGGGCCAACCCTAAATGCAGCGCTAATAGCGTTACCACCACATTTACGAGCTACCGCCCAACTCATTATGAGGCTTTATCACTGTTAAGTTATGTTTTAAAGAACTTCTATGCGACTACTGCTGTGGTGCGCTCTCCCTGCTCCTATAATCACAGTATTAATCTGGTGAATTGCAGAGCCCGCAACTGCACTCAATTCAATGGGATCCCTGAACACATTTCATCCAAATGTTCATCTCCTCCCCTTACTCGTGTGATTCCATTTAATGTTGACGTTCTCCATTCTCACTGTGTTGGCCTTTGTTTCTGATTTGGAAGGTCTTGCTGACCACTTGTAAGGTGGTGCCGCTACAGTTAAGAAGGGGGAACGCTTGCCGGCACTTAATATTAATAGAACAAAGTGAATGTTATTTTATGAAAAATCTGTGGAAATCATAGTCTTGGGAAACCCTCGGCCAAGAATGAACAAATGTATTATCTGTGCGTAAAGGCTGTTTGAAAAGGCATGACTGGCTAAAGCATGTCTGCATGCTTATACAATGATAAACTAATAATTATGGAACTTTTCATAGGGAAGAAGGGTCGAGATTCATGTATTACAGACCAGACAGAAAAGTAATCGGACGAGTGTGCCTGTGAGCTCGGGAGTCTGTAAGTCCAAGAGAGATTTGTTAAGGCCCTAATGTGGTCCTCCTTAAGCTTCCTGATGCCCCATTATAAGCATCACCTACTGTACTCTAAAAGCAAACATGGTTTTGCAGGAGCACCTGCTTCACCTGTTGGTAGCGAGGCTGAATGCTGAGGCTGAACCCTGTCGATGATGGATTGGTGGGCTCACGCCACAACGTAGCACATATATACAGTTTCAATTAATAAATATGGTGTTAGCCGGTCATTATACCATACTGTTTACAGGAAAGCTTAACTAAATACTTTG